>NC_071291.1:65119920-65440689 GCF_943737925.1 Anopheles nili | reverse complement strand
CCTGTTTTATCACAACATTACTCAGATAAATTGAAAAATATAGCCAATCTGCCGGTGACTTCAATATATCTACCCGCAGGGTGGAGAAATATGACTCCATCTCCCTATTCCAGATGGTTCCGGTGGTAACATATGCCCGGCAAAGGTTAATTTATGCAAATAATCTTAAAACAGCTGCGCTAGCATTAGCATCAAACCACTTTATCCAGAGGGGAGAAAACAAGGCTCAGAACACGACATAATTCAATGCGAAGCAAAATAAGAAAACCAAACCAAACAACACAAAAACGGAAAAAAACCCAGTCAACATTCGAATCGGTTGGATTTGCATTCCATAGTTTTACGTTCCGGCAACCGATCACCGCATCTTGTATATCAAGAATTATTCAAATCATATCAATGGGTTAAGGGTTTTGTAAAGTTGCCTCAAGCAACGGTATTTGTATACAACACAAACCAGTTGAATTCAAGAAACGCTGATGGAGGAAAAATAATCGAGTTCATACATGGAGAGGGAAAAAAAGCCCAAGATATAATCAAAAGACTTAAGCGACGAACCTGACATAAAAAGTCAGGTTCGTCGCTTAAGTCTTTTGATTGAGTTATTCTCTCATTTTTTTTTTGTTGTTTCTTTTGTTTTAGCTTACCTACCGAAACGAAAGCTCAAAAATTAAGGTTTTGTTTAAAAAAAACATCAATTCTCCTTCCTTATTTCAGATAAGAAAAAGTAATTCTGCAGTAACAGCTCTCGTGCATGCAAAGGTGTTATTTTTATTCGTTTATTATTACGAACGTAGGCCGAGAGACTTGCCTTGGCGTGGTAAAACGACCATCGGCTTTGCCTTGAAGAAAAAAGCACTAAGCTAAATCTCCTTTTAGCTACACATTGGCTAGATTCCGCGCTGCTCAGTGTCATATCGCAAGCGTGCGGGGGTGGTGCACACATTTTTCGCCTCCATCGTCATCGCCACCATCGGCTGACATTCTATTGCTAACCGAAACCAGTACGGCCCTCTAAACGATCGTGTCTCGGAGAGCCTTCCCACCGGAAGAATGTAGGTGACATAATTTCACGCCTACACGGCAATCGATTCTGGCCTTCAGCGTCTAGCTCGGGGGGGGTTCGGGTTCCATCAGACGTGTGCACCCTCTATTTTCCAAAAATAGACCTTTGACACCTGGTGCAAACCTTCCACGATTCGAGAAAGCTCCCACGTTCGGTTCCCTTCCGTGAGTGAGCAAGCGCGGCCAATCATAAACATGAAGATAAACTTTGGCGCCCCCGGTTGCGAGCTAACCACAAAACGAAGGATGCAAATTAGGAAAGTCATGGATCACGACGGCGGTGAAGACGACAGCGGATATTTTCCTGGCCGTGTGCAACCGGCGGCATCATATCGTTAGCGTTTCGAGTCACGGTCACGCCGGAAACCTTGACCGACGATACCCAAACGCCACGGGTACAGGACCAAGATGTTTGACTGTTTGACGGAAACCGGTTGCGACGAAACATGATGGGAGAAGACGTAAAAAATGCCAGCGAAACGAAATGCTCCCAGCAAAGCTCGAAAGAGCTTGCGAAAAAATCCTGCCTTGTCTCGTGCAAAAAAAAAACCACACCATAAAGAAACTCACGACCTATTAAACCTTTCAAAAATCCCGCCCATGAGCACTCGAGCGCGGCCAAGAGGAGAAAGTAAGGTTAAGGTGGTGGCCGGAGACCGTTTGACCTTCTCTCCCGGCTGGCACATGGTAGAACGGCTCATTAATCCACCCCCGGGTTGTTTGTTATGTACCGCTGGTGGGATTCGACGGGATGTGTTCTCCTCCATGCGGTTCTGCTTTACCTTCGATTAATTAGACACTTTTTCAGCATCGCCGACTTTGAAACCAATTTCGACGGCACCACCTTTGGCCAAGTGCAAGCACTCGAAAAATACTCGCGTGACCCGTCGGTGACTAATTGAACAAATAGGCGCTTATTCAGCCCGCTCAAGGTGGACGACCGATTTAGAGGACTGAGCACCGCAAAAGTTTTAGCCCACACTGTGCCTTTCCAGGTGGCTGGTTGGTTTTTTTTCTCTCTCTTTTATTTAACTCCGCCGACACATTTTACAACCCTAAAAATAAAGATTAGAAATACCGTATATGTCATCCAGAGCGCAGGAGTTCGCACCAAACCGTGAGTAACATTGACCATTGGCATTGAAATTACGGAAAGAAAACACCGTCCACTGTCATTAATTAGCGGCACCGGGGGACAGTTTCTGGCCGTAAAGTTTAATGTTGCCATTTTTAAGCAGACAATAGCCAGAGCCTACGCGCGTGCCCATGGCAGAATGGGTCCAAAGCGCTTAAGCTCGGTGATCGATTAGCAACGATTAAAATCAACTAGCAGCCAGTTGGGGAAAACTTCCGTGCCTTCAGGGGATGTAGGAATTGATAGAGTAAAAAACAAAGGTCACTTCGATGCAGTTCACTGCAGTCTCACAGCTTTGTATGATTTTTTGAATCCCGTACTACCAGAGACCAATTCAAATTTGTTGCCTTAAAACATATAACATTTACGCCAGCCCACACATAAAAATGCTGGCTTCCTCATGGCGTTGCCCAAATAAGGTTGATCTCTCATTTTTAGTGAAGCAATCCTCAATAAATCTAACTTATGGGGTAACAACAAAGCGAGCTCTGCAAAACGACATTCAAGTAGTGCACGCCGATGAACTACTTTGAAATGAGCTTCAGCTTCATTTAAAACGCGATCACGCACGACTCGTGGTCGCCGAACTTTGCCACACAAATAAATACCATTTGCAACAAATGGACGACAGCTCCGGTGAACAGGTTAGGGAAGCTCACAGAAAAAAACGACATAAAAATATCTCTGACGAAAATCGCGTAGAAGCGTCTACTCCATTAAACCGGCCACTTCTCGCTGGTTCATTCGCGCACTTCAGATCGAATAACGGCGTACGAGTACTCCAACACGAAGTTGCGTTTCCTTGTGGACATAAAAGAGGTCTTCTTACACCCCAAACAAAAATACTCTCTTCGATTTCGCCTCCCAAGCCGCTACGAAAGATCGTCCTAGCTTTGGATGGTGATGCCGTCGATGGCTAAAATTAGCCACCACAGTCATCCGCCTCTGAAGAACTGCCATCTCAACAAGCAGGTGTGTCGTCGCCAGCGGTGAGCATGAGTGTCGTGTGTCTTTTTCTGAATTGAACCAACCATCTTTTTATATCGTGGCTGTTTCGCCTTTTCTGATAAATTCGAGACCGATCTACTTCCGAACGGAGGCGGACATGGTTGCTGGGCTTCGCAAGGTGCGCCACCCCGTTCGTGATGGGATCAATTTGGGAAGCCTAGACCAAACATGGACACTGGGCGAAGGAGAATAATGGATCGAGTTTCCGAAAGAGCCGGCGTGGGATGAATCTCTGCCTGGGTGTAATGTGCGTTAAATAAAGTGAGCAGATGTTTTGCAGCCCCACACCGAAGCGTGATTGACCGTAAAGCATTACCGTGCTGCGTATGGGCGTTTTGGCCGCAGGACATTTCAATTTACTGTCGTTTCAGCCAGTGAAAAATAGGAGACAATTTTTTTTCTTTTAACACAATGCAAATCAAGCATAAGGGCAACGAGTTTTAAGCAAAAAATTGAAGCAATAACTGAACATAAAATACAGAATAAAATAAATTCAGATAAGATTCAAATGTATTGCTGAATCAATATGATATTGCAAAAAATATGCGAATTTTGCTTTTGATGTTTATCACGAACATAAATAGTATGGAAGTGTATGATTAAAAACCAAAAACAAGTCAAATAACAAACAATCAATAACCGAAACAATTTCATCTGTAAAACCTATGTTCTAATCATGTGTTTTTCCTCGAACACAGTCACACAACATATTGCTACAACACCTACATTTTCGCCTTCGAAACGACTCTCGTTTTCATCTGCTCCCGTTACAGGTGCACCCGTTTTCTGCCACCTAAACCTCACACTACGGTGGCCCCGTGCAACTTTCACACTTTCATTCGCCAAATTTGCCACCCATCCCAAGCCACGGACCACGAGGTGGCACATTCACCTTTCACGTAATCTTGCAAACCCACCCCGACCTGCCACAGGAACAACACCGTCGTCGTCGCCTCGGCGGATCATTGTTCGCATTTCGGGTAGTTTTTCACTCGAGTAACTTCTGCCACCATTAGCAGGAGATTGCAATCCAACGGCAAAATGAAAAACGGGCAGCTCCGGGGCCGCGCGAAAAAGAAACAACGAAATGCACATCCTAAAACACATCAGCTTCATTCAACCTGCCGGACATTAGCGTCACAGTCCGGTTGTATCGAGATAAAGGTGTGCATGTGCAGGAAGTTGATAGTACGGAGGTGCATCGGATGAAGAAGCAAGATAATCTATTCCGTCTTTGGCGGAACTGGCACACTGACCACTGACGAACACAACACGTAATCTGACAGAGCAGCACATCGTAAGTAACGTTAATTCAACGGAAACACAGAAAATCACTTGGAAGGAAGGATATCTACACAAAGTCATCAGCAGGTGGTGCTTGTCAAGGACCTCAACAGGTTATCAAGAAATCTAGCTACCCACCTGAACAGCCTGAAGGAAGTTAAAGCATCTCACAAAGCGGTGCAAATTCAAATTTTACCGCATAAAAAACACACTTCAGCCACATCCATAAACATTACCACTGACGAAACCCTTTAGCACTGACGTCATAGCTTGCGGTGTCACTGACATCATCATCCTAGAATGTCCGAAGACGCAAGAAACGTTAATGTGATGCATTCCGCTACTGAAACGTAGTGAAGCGAAGTAGCGAATTACTTCTTTTTTGTCGCTTCAGCATCATTCCGATACCGGAAATCTGCCTGACAGACGTACCTAGACATAGTACATGGTTCATTAGTAGCGTAGCTGCTACAAAAAGGGATTATTTGCAAACTTCCCCAGCACTTGTGCAACGCTCAGATCCAGCTGACCCTCTCCGTGGTGCATTCAGGGTCAATTTCTGTAACAGGTGCCCCCGCCAGTGTTTGCCAGAGGGATATAGCGCCCACCCTCGCACAACGATGACGCCATCGCGCACCGACCATCGACACCGGGCCGTTAATCATCCTCGACCTACGCCACACGCCGCACCTACAACGTGACAGTAGTGCTCGTGAGGGAGAAGGTAACGTTCTCGGTAGCGTGCGTGTTCAACCTTCCACGGTCGCGTTTACAAGCCACATGGAAGGGAAGGTTATCCATTGCTTGGTGACGAGATCTCCCGCGTGGGCGATAACCGGACTCTTGTGGCTGAGTTTGCTCCGGCGTTTGAAGCTCGAACGATAACAGAGCAATAACAATAAAAATTTACGCACTATCAGAAAAGAGGATCATCTCCCACAAGCGGGGTTTGATCCACTCGAAACCGGACTTGCGGGAGTACTAATGTGGAGCTAATTAGCATCTCCCGCAAGCACTGGACGACGCGTTTTGTCCATGTTGGTGACTTCGACCATTCGTCCATCTTGATCTTTGGCACATCCATGAGAGGGGATCCACCCAGAAGGAAGTCGTTGGCGCCCACCACATTCGGAAGTGGCTAGAACGCAAATTCGACAGCACCCCAAATCGAGAGCGCAGGGACACACGCGAGCACACCTACCAAAAACGGAGTGTATGTGTGCAGAGAGAGAGAGAAACACCAAACCACCCACGGAAGGCGCGAAAGATCGGCCCAAACACGGTCCCAAAAACGAGGCTGTAAAAATGGGCAACTACGCGTGGCTTCGCCCATTGGGATTGGGGATTCTTGGAGTAATTTCATTTGCCCGCAGGGAGCATGATGTCACGCCGGTGCGTCGAGAAAGAGTTATGACCAGAAATAGCGTGGTGTGGTGCTTTTTTTTTCGGTGATATCTTGGGCTTCAGACCATGCTAGGAATTTTGCCGAAAAAGTCGAATGAATAAAAGCACACACAAAAAAAAACAACCGCATGTGGCGTGATGTGATAGCTCTCCCACACGGTTGTCGTTAAGTTTCAGTGTTTCCGGTCTGTTCGGTCACCCTTACTTCCTAGTTGCCTGGTCGTTTTGGTCACCAATCACGTTTTTGCGAAGCTAGTTGAACCTGAACCGTCATTATTGCATACGTAAGGCTCGTTAAATTTCAACCGGCTCAACCGGTGATGCTGCGAGTTGATGCTCTCTCACCGGGCTCTAGCATGGTGTCAAAATGCAAACGATGAGCTAATCTTTGCCCGGCCATTTTCTCTTTGACGCACCAATCACGGATAATGCCGTCGGAAACGTCAAGACGACGGGGTGTGCTATAATCAACAAACGAAATCGGCTTTTAAAATTTTACGATCACCGTCGCCATCTTGTCCTCTAATACGCAACTACGGCGTTGTGGAGCGAACATCAGCTGTAACAACTGCATCTCAACCAGGACCGGGCTAAAAGCCATCGAAAATTGACACCGCGAAGAGTTTGCTTTCCAACGGCTTGCACATGTTTGTTGCCAACGAGCCATCGAGTGATCGTAAAAATATGTGAAATATTCCTCAATGTCACAGGGTCGAATGCATTAATGGAGAGCCTTGCGTGTGGTGAAGGTGTAGACCCGAGGGAGCCAAGCTTCACTTCCGGAGAATCCTGGGTACCACAACACAAAAGGAACAAAAAAACGTACGAACCAAGTCGTACTCATTCGTATCGAACTCGGATCTTAATGCCCTCGTTTCCAGGAGAGTAACGGCTGACCATGGAACGTGCGATCGTACACGGATAGGTTTATGTTAACGTTTCTTTTTTCTATATTGAATTCCTTTTGCCTCTCGTCTACCACTATAGTTCCCAACGCAACCATAAGGTGTGGTTCCGTCGAGGTGCAGTGATTTAAAATGCAACTCCAAAGCACCTTTAGCCTCGATAGCTCTAGACCTCTCGTCGGTGGCGATGTAATGCCAGGCGAAATGTAACGCATGATGTAATGCTGGGTTGGCTTTTGGTACAAATAAAAACCAGCGACATTTTACGACAAAAAAAGACGCCGATGTAACTTTCTCCCACGGAACAGATAAACGTAAATCAATCGCTGAACGGTTCGTTTGTTTTAGATAAAGTGACCGCACGCGATCGTAACAATGATCGTATCGTGTGCGTGTGCAATTCGGTAACATGTAACGTTGCAAGAGACGGTGATTTAATTATGTAAAATTAGTGTTGAGAGCAGTGTTCGAACTGGTGATAATCCACTGCGTAAAATTGCGACGGCAGTAACATTTGAAGTATAAACTGCTTGCTTATTATTGTCAGTCGATATTAAGGAGCATTGTAAATTTTAACGATCATTTAATCATTTTAATTTTCATTTAAAACAACATAACAACTTGCAGTGGGATGAATTTGCGAGAATGCTTCAATAAATAAAAACCAAAATGAATGAATGCACGCGATGATATGCAAAGCACTCGATGATGGAGGATTTATAGCACGTTTCCACTCAAACGAAGCATTCCTTTCCCTTTCGCATTAGGAAAATGATGGCTGAGTTTCAGACGACGATGGAGTGCACTTTGCCGCCCACGGGAAACCACGATCGGCACCAATTCCATCGATCATACATCTCGATCGGTGTACTCGAGTACACCGGCTTTATGTGACGAAGCGCGAGCGATCGCGTGTTGACTTCCATCGCCTATTCCTAGTCTCACATTACACTTCAAAATGACGAACGTTGAGGAGACCCCGAGACGATGTCAGCCCTATATTTGCACACTGCTTAGACACGTCCGGAGGGTCGCCGATTCCTTGGCATATGCCAACTACCACCTCCTGTCTATCACGCCGAATGATACCACCTTACCAATCGCTTCCTTTTGCCGAGTGCGCCGTACGATGTGGCAAATGATACGTTCAGCTTGCCCGGGGAACAGGTCAGCGAAATGAAACAAAAAAAAAAGAAGGAAGCAAACGCAGCGGTCCTCCCTCAACCGGTGGGGTTGATCATCGCATTAATCAATCTCTGCGCGCCTTTCGAAATAAATAACCACCTTTCCCGGTGTGGAACTCACCACCCAACGGCCGGTGGAGCCGTTGAAAAGCACGCCGCCAGCGGACATAAAGCCCTGACTGAGAGGAAAATGAAGGGACACCCTATAATTATACCACCACAGGAGCATAGGGCTAGCGCTGGTATGCCGCGTGTGAGTGAGCTTCGGGCGTGCATGCCATAACACCCTTAAAAAGTCCACGGGCCCTTGTGTGCATCGGGTGGTCCTATAAATAATTCCCTCCACAGATCGTTCCCGAATATCGCACAACGGTCAGCTGGGCCCTTCGGTGATCAGAAGTATCGTAAAACCATCACTGATCGAGCAGCAGGGCGGAAGAAATATCGAACGACATCATCACCGAGACATTGAGGTTTATAAGCTGGGATAGGGAGAAGGAGAACGAAACTTTCCCCCCATCATCATCGTCAAAAACCGGCCCCCTTTTTACGCTGCAGGATTTACGAGTACCCGCCAGCGATCGTAAGTCACCCCAAAAATGAATCTGTTGCCAAAGCCGCCGCCGCCAGTCCGCCGATAATTACATCTCCCGAGACAGAAGGACGTGAGGTTTCTGATAATGGGTTAATTCTTTCCCCTAAAAAGGGACAGACCACCCGCGTGAGTGCAGCACGGGCTATTTCTCTGACCTTCTGCATTTAATTGGATTAAACCCAAAATTCCCACCCCCCTTTTGTTTCGAAGTGCGTTTCCCATCCGCTAGGCAAGCTGATTGATCAATTACCTCGCCACGAAACAATGCTCCAATGAACGTGGATTCGATAATGCGACCCAATCGGTTCGGTTTTCGACGGAATCGTTTGGCTTGCATGATTGAACTACGTAATATGTCGTCTCACGGTTGCTCACGTCTCACTAAAATTGATCCCCAGTGGCAAACGATAAGCTTCCCTCACGCCCCCATCCATCGTCAGTGGCCAATAATTAATGACGTTCGAAACTCGTGACCCAAGTGACCCACAGAGCGCGTTTGCGAGAGTGGGCCCCAAATGAGATCAGCACGTAGGTGGAACTGTGGCCACGAGCTCACTGAAATCTGAAGGCATCGTAGCAGGCTGGCTTGGCTGGGATGAAGGCATCCTACGCGCGATTTCAACCCACCACGAGAGCGTTGATGTCAGTGATTTTCTAGAGCACCAAGAACCATTCTGCCTAGCGTAGGTTGGACGTTGTTTGTTGAACAACTGTTGGCTTGCTAGATCCTCGCACGCGCTGCGATTGAACACGTGTCGGAGATAACGCCCTCTCAAGAATGCCGCCGGCGAGAACAACTCCAAAATGGTTCGATAGGATGTACTCGAACCGATCGACCAGTTGCTCATTACTCCAGGTGGCGGAGGTGGCGTTATTTTGTGGAGGCGTTCGGAAAACCCTCTGCTTCGAATGCCTTCACCAGGAACAAACGCAACGCCATTTATGGTCCGAGAATTCCACGCATCCGAGTAGCCGGATCGCTTTGCATATCGCGTTCGTGGAATGGCAAATATTTTTGTGTGCGCTTGACCACTCGCGCTTGAGGATATCAACTACTGCAGCGATGCACAAAACTGCATCACTCATTCGTGCAGTATGAGAGGCCATTTTGCGTTAAGCACCGACCAAGCTGCAACAAAAAGCTGATGTTTGAGAAATGTGTTAATCTGTTTGCACACGCTGGGATACTGTAGCTAGGAAAACGCTCAGCCCAACGTTATGGCTCGCTAGTCGTCAGATCAACCCCAGGTGACCATCTCCAGGGACGTGTCATCTTCCACGAGAGAAGCTTGACGCTCCGATCGCGTCAACATCGGGCTCAGGTTCATGTGCGCGCTGATGTCACTGTTTGCTTTCGCACTGTTCGATCGATCGGTGCGGAATGAAGTGTCCAGGGTCGTGCGGGCAAACACACTTACCGACAGACAGCACAATCGGCTCAAAATACTCGATGAGCCAGTTCGACTACTGGAGCTGTCTAAACAAATTAGGAAGCAAAACAAAACACCCGCCCGATGGTGACGAGGAATGCCCGAACAATGCCGACGGCAACAAACGGCTTCGATGATGGCTAATGACTGGTTTCATTCATATTTCCAATGTTCTATAAAAACAACCCCCTGCACCCTGGAACCGAGCGGGTCACTTTTCCCGTCTGTAAACTAATCCACAAATCATATCGCTTCACGAATGACCATTCAACTTGTTTGATTGAGCGCTTATGGAGACGAGATTAGACACCCTTCGTGGCTCCAATCCCGCACGGGGAGGAAATTCATCCCTATCGCCTTCTCAAAGGTCATCGTAAAACCAGCCCCGCCGTCTAATTGATACCGCAAAAGGGGAGGCCCGTGTATGATGGGGAAGAGCACTAGCCCGGCAATGGACATCAAATGATTGTTCCGCAGAGTAACACAACTCCAGCGGGTATAATTAAAACAACGCGCTAAAAGTGTAATTGCTCGTGCGATAAGATAAAGAAAGTTTCCATGCACAGAACGAAGCTGGGTGGGCGACAATCTCGCACGACGATATTATGGGTGGATTGTTTGTGAACAGATTTCTATGGAAAATTTGTTCTCGCAAGATTCACTTGTTTTTATGCAGGCATGTGCAAAGGGCATATGGGGATAGAGTTTCAATAAAAGCAAACACAAGCTGAATATGGCTGCAAAGTCAGGGTGAAACTGTAAAAGGTACATTATTTAAGAAAACGACAACAGGCAATTATTTTAAACCACTTGTTTTAGAAATTCATTAAATTGAAAATTTCATTTAAATTAATTTCATTGAAAATTGGTTCCTGTTTGATAAATCTATCTAGCATAGGCCTAAAATATGTAGGCGCGTATTTAAAACATGTGTACGAAATTAAATGCATGTGTTGAGAAATGTTTATGCTGCAAATGCATCGAAAACAACTCTCTCAAGAAAGTCATCTGATGCGCATGAGCGACTCTCTTTAAAAATGCACCGAACGATCGAAACGATAGACGTATATATTTCATCTAAACAGGCAACTTCATTCGAATTTGTCGATATCTGCCCTCGGGGGCTTCTCCACGCGAAGCAACAATATTACTCTCAGTCACGCAAACTCACACCCCAGCTCAGAGGAGCCGAGGAGGAAAAGGCTTAAAAATGGAAAACAAAACACAACGTTTGGCCGGTCTCACGATCCACCAGTTTCTTCTCTCGCAGGGAATGCCACGAAACAGCCAAACCTAAAACCAGACCCGATCCGGGTAGAACATAAATAATGCACCAGCACCGAGCGTCAGCGGGAACAAAGACCCGGCGGCACGAGACTTCGGTAGCCGCCGTGAGGTTAAACATAACCACAAAACGCAAATGCACCATGCACCGGGTGCAGATGGGCCTCGGGAGCTCGATGGGAAACCGAACGCTTCCACTTCCAGGAACGTTGCGGTGCTATTGAACCTCCTCACACAGTATTGGTGCGTTCGGTATCGCGCGCACGAGGGTCATAAAATTAACTGACACCGTGCGGATATGCAACCACGACACACACCGGGTTGCAAGTGCAACTGGTTCTCTCTTCTTTCTTTCACGTAACCGAGGTGTGTCTCAGAAAGGCTCAACTTGCGGTCCAAAGGTGGCGCTGTATCGGATCGTGGTTAATCTCCTTCCCCAAAATGCACCCAGGGCGCACCCATCGAACGCCCTTGCGACACCGACGACTAGCGGGAATTATGCCGTCCTACACGCGTTGATAGCGGTGACAGTGTGAGACGATGACGCAATTGCACATTCCCACCCATCGGGGAGGGGATGGGTAGGGATTAAGGTTGAATTTTCTTCCCGTTTTCCTTTTCCCTCACCGGCGATCGCCCGAGCCGGTGGAAATAAACAAAACACGCACACAGTGTGGCACGCGATGATAAATTAATAGGGGGGTGGATTACACCTATACCACATCAGCTGCGTTTGCTCTCTGTTGATTTTGTTTCTCTCCCTAATCGTATCATTTGCTGAATGGTCATTCAATTTTTTGATTAAGCGCTCAGGAAGAAGAGATTAAGGTGGAGAAGGGATTGGTCCTTCTTAGGCCACGGAGTTGGACATTTCGGCTTAATAGCCTACTGAATGTTATCGAAAACTAAGCGCTCTACCTCTCTCGCTTTCTTTGAAAGCGAGCTCTCTCACTCACATTGACAGCTTAGCTCTCTCTCTCTCTCTCTCTCTCTCGGTCAATGTAAAATTAAAATCATCACGCATGCTAAAGAATTATGCAAATTTTATCTCCCACCGAGAACACGCTGTACAACCAGCACATACTGAGCAGGAAACACTTTGTGTGTTGGAAAGTTACTAGAGAGAAAAATAAAGCTATAATAAAAAGTGGAAAAGGTTAAACGTGGAACAACGAACACGTGAGAATAGACTAGCAAAACACTCGCAACGTGGTGACAGAGTGGCATAGCCAAAACAAAAGCGCCTCTAACTTGAGAGGATGATCGTTGGAACCAACCAATCTGTCTCAAATTGTAAAACAAAACATTACACCATTCCAGCACACTTCCGTCACTGACTCAGCCGGTTCAACACGCCGGCTAAGAAAGAAAGCAAGAAAACCATGCGACACAATCTAATGTCGGATTATTTTTGGAAACCGACGTCGATACAAGAGCGCGAATGATTGGGACAGCACGCTCCGACATCCGGGCTAATGAGATCACGAACGGGCGAAGGAACCGCGACCTCTTCCTTGCGGCACTGACATAGATATCGGGAGGATGGGTACAGAGCTAAAACGACGATAGTGTACCGCCACACGTTTTCTGCCGGTGCACAACGTGACATTGTCACTACCATGTGACAGGCGCGAGCGAGGCGTCTATTAAAACACGCACGACCGCAAAAGAGACCCTCGAAACGAAATTTACACACACACGGACACACAAAATGGCTCCACCACGGAAGGAGCTCCAAAAGCGCCAGGAGCACGAGTTTCCTCGTTGTTTGTTTATTTGTTTTGTTTTGTTTTGTTCGTCTCCTGTCACATTGACGTTTGGTTGCAAATGCCCCACAGTTCGTTGGTTTTTTGTTGGTACTACTTTTTTTTTTGGTCACTGTTTTTTTTTGCACATCACGCCGCTCGCAGTACAGCTTTGCGTTTTCAGCACTTTCCGTCGGTCTATTCGAGCCCAAACGGTTGGAACCGTTTCGTTACGTACGTCGTGGTACGTAGTAGCGCGGCACGTGAAATCAATAACATCACGCGGAACGAGCAAAGGCGTCATCGATTTTGACAAACAAAAAATCGATACCGGCGCAAAAAAGAGCGCATGTAGAACGAGAAGTTGGACACTTGATTGGGGGGGTAAAACTTCATAACCGCATTACAAGGACGCAAAGTAACGCAAAACGGTAGTGAAATTAATTAATCTTGACACGGGATTGGCGCACTCCACTAGATTAAAATATAAGATGATTTAATCCCAACGAGCACCACACTAACACGTTCACATAAAGATGCCAGAGAAAGATATTCAAATGGCAGCTTCCAGACAAGCTCTATCACATCTCGTGATCGCGATCGCACGTCAAACACTGACGAAAAGATGCACTCACTTGCACCGAAAGCGAGGGGGAAAAAAGCACATAAAAAACCTTCTGTAATTATTAATCGATAATGAGCGCGTGGGTTTTCCGCGGGTGTCGAGCGCAAATTTAAGAGCACGTGTTGCTGAAACCGCGCCACTACTAGGGTACAGCGAGAGAGCGAGCGAGATCATCGACTCAACTAGTGCTCGCGTACGCCCAATCTTGTATCACCATCCCGCGGGACGAAAAATGGTGGTGTCGCGAAAATACAACAACTAGAAGAAAAAAAAATTGCAAAAGGCCAACCAAACGAAAACCGGGGCCCGAGAGAGTCGTCAGGCGGTAGCAACAACACACCTCAGGAATGCTCCCACGTTCGAACGCAAACTGAAACCCGTCGATGTGAGCGCGGCTGACTAACCTCGGAGCCGGGTTCTCTGCTCTGCTGTGCGGGTTTCGTAGAGTTGCCAAGAGGCGATCCGCGTGCGCATACGCCCCAAGGCATTTGGAAATTCACGCGTTCGCGTATGTGTTGGGGAAATAGGGGAGCAAATGATACGCGGCGAATGAAGCACGGCCCTCTGGTACACACACGCACACACACTGCGGTACGACGTTGAATGAGCCGGAGGGGGAGCCCGATAAGACCAGAGTCAGATAAACACGCGAGAGAAGGAGCATTTTTGACGTTTCACTGGGATACTTTGCGTGCATTTGTGATGAATTGTTTCACGCAAATATAGCAGCAATATTTACGTTTAGAAACGAACCATTTATATGCAATTTTAAACTCACAACATTTCAACTGACGTGTAGAAAGTAATTGTCACTAACATCGAGCCGACCGGCGGCGAGTAACGTGACGTTATATTTTAAACCTCTGCTCGAATCGAAGCGTCGATTAAATAAACAAACAAACCCCAATCCAAACAATCGCACACAAACGTGAACAAGAAAAAAAACACGCGCGTTTTCCCCGTTTTAAATGTGGACGGATCGATTCCGTACATGAACGTCGAATGAAGCAACATATGTGGAGAGCTAGGTTTTGTTGCACATTAGCTTCCTCTGTTGGACGTGTGTGGTCAGTTTGACGTGAAAAGTTACCCGCCATCGTTCGAGGACCTACTTATTATCGCTCGGGCGCGCTTCCGTTCTGTGGCTCCTGTTTCTACCTATTTTTCGTTAATATTCACACCTCAAAACGCCATTACCAGGATCCACCTGCAGGCACACACGAGGCCAAGCCCCTTATAGAGCGTCGGAAAATTGCGGTCTACCGGAAAAAAGAAAGCCCGCACACCCGTATATATGTGTGTGTGTTCCGGTGATGCGTAACCGTAACAAACGAGCGGATTGCATGCAGCCAGAACGTAGCTGTCGGGGGGCCATATTAGTCGGTGGTAAAAAAATGACTCCAGAAAACGGAACTCCTTCTCCCCCGGGGCAAACGGTGAGTTGTAAAATAAAAGGGGCCCAGTTTTGCAACACAATCGCGGCGGGACAGAGCCACATACGCTTTGTGGGTTAATTACCAGTTGCACATCGTCGTGCCCTTCCTGTGCCGTGTTGACGTGTGGAACAGGATTCCAAAGCGTCACATATATTTGCGACGGTAGAGGAGGTGTGTATCGGAAGTTATCGATAAAACGAACAGAAAACCAACAAACACACCCCTAAAAAGAAAGGGAAGAAAAACTTGCCGCTTGCTAATTATTTTCTGATAACGCACGAAGATGCGAGCTGAGCGAAGGCAACGCTGCAGTGGAAAGGAAAGTATCACGAAGTAGCACGTCGGCATGAAGTCATCCGGCCGCTGACAGGGACACATCGGGACAAGCTGACACGGGGGTTATGAGTAATGGCCGTATTATTAGCATTGTGACAGACGAGCGTGCTATTTTTTGTATGTTGAAAGCAAAAACCACACGGCTCAATTTGAGCACTATAAATCAGCTTTATTGCTGATTAGATGTGCCAGTAACAGAGCGAAATCGGTAACGGAACAGAAGCTAGTGAATCGGAAGACTGGTGAACAACATGAATACAGGGGGAGTGATAACATTTATAAGTTTTTAAGACCAAAGAAATCACGAAAGGAAACATATACATGAATAATTGAGTGAAGCAATCTATGATACTTTAAGCAAAATGTAAACGTATTAATTTTTTTTATTAAAATATATATTAAGCCAACTACACATAAATCATCAATTCATCAACTCGGATGGCCCCAAAAAGCATGAGACATACATAAATAAGTAGCACAACATAAATAGTCTACAGTGTTAACGGCTGTAACCCTTTTATCGGCAAAACGGACGCAAACATGCTACCAACAACGTGCATGGCTATCGGCTCGTGGCCATCCATGATGATAATAAGCGTCCCCGAGGTCAACAGCACGCCCACGGCATGCATCATAAATTCACCCTATCTCAACGCGAATGGCCGTCCGTGCAGGGGGAGCGAAACGATTAGCGGAAAGCAGATAAAAAAAAATACGGCGCTTCGAAACAAGAGCATAAAAAGAATCCCTTCGGCATCCATATTCCCGCGAGTACACCCACCGTGAACGATATCCCGCCACCGGGTGGAATATTGATCGCGGACTTTCACTGACCGCCCCCCGGTTTCACTTTCAATCGTGCCCACGGATCGGAATCTGCTGGTACGAGATCAAACGGATGGAAAGCAGCAATGCCCGAGAAGGAAAAGGAAGGTGGAGTGAGTGAAAAAGAGGAAAAAGAATAAAAGAGACGGACTGTGAATCAACCCGTTTACCGATAATGATCGTGGAAAGTAAGCGTTCGCTAAATGCCATATCGAACGGAAGCATCGACGGTATCGGATATGGGCCCCGTCGACGTCCAGTCCATCATCCCGTCATCCTGGTTTGACAAGTCGCGCCTCACAATCAAAACGATTTTCCTTCTCGCTTACGTCCTTAACCATGGCATTGAGAGAACAACACGGGAACACTGAGACGCGCACGTTTAGACGTTGCATGCGCGAATAGCAGAATCCTTTCCGGTGGAGAACGACGTTTCCGATCACTAATCGTGGGCTAGTGCAATACCCGCCCGAAGAAGTTGATACCGTTGAATGGGAGGAATAAAAACTAGCTACATTCCGTTGCAACCCCTCCGCGATCAAGACTCGGGCGGGGGGTTCCGGAATGGGAAAAAGTCATGCCACGTGAGAGCGAAAATCAAACCGGCCGGGAAATCAATGCCATTCGCAGCCGCGGTTGTTGATTGATGTGCGATGTGGAGCATGGGCGAGACTTTTATGGCTCCGTGGGTGAATGCTACCGCAGGCAAAACCTACGATGGACCCTATCGATTGCTTAATGAGGCACGATTGTAATATGCAGGCGTGAGCTGAAGCTCGTGATAACGCCATGTAATTGTAATCGTTCAAAAAAAGGAAGCTTTTAGTATTAAAAGGAAGTAGTCGTTTATGTTTTGATGAAAATTAGTTAAACAACTAAAGTACTGGATAATGCACCAGAAATTGAAGACCTCATTTTAAATCTTAAACATAAACAAATATATCCAACGTTGTGATTTCATAATACAAAATATATCTGCTAGTAACACCTATCTATTATACCTTACATGTCATATATCAATCGAAAACATGTAAGGAATGCGCTCAAGAAAACCATATTGCAACATGGCTTGCTGTCACCAAACATAAGTATAAATTCAGCATTTGTTCAGCGCGCATTGAAATGAAGTTTTTCAAGGCACAATTTAATAGTACAGATGAAAGAAAAAACTTCATCAATGCACAACTTCTCTAGCTCTCTTTCGAGTTCGAGATGCACCAAATGATGATATCCCCAGAGAACGCGACGAACAATATTGCAACAAATTGGGATTTGTGTGTCATCGGCATTAGAAACGGAACCTAAAACAGAACAGGTTCGCTCGCATTTCACTTGACCGGCTCACAACACACTCGGCTCTATTAATAGGCCATACTGGCTTGAATGCACCAACAATGCAACCCCGGTGGTGGTGCATATGTCCCACGAATGACCACGAGGATACCGTTGAAAATACCATAGACGCGAGAGAAAAGCATGCGTTTGGGCAATCGAAGCATCATAAACATAAGACGATCGTTGCCATTAGGTAAAACAATACACACAGGATCATTGGGAAAGCGTGGCGGTGTAGAAGCGAGCAGAAAAAAATGAATCTCATATATTTTTGGATCAATTTTGTGTTGAAATATCACTTCCCGCATGGCAGCATGCACCGAGATGCAGCCGTACAAAGCCTGTTTTATTAAGCGAGCCACTTCTGCAAATTGCATCATTTCTTCTGGCTGAAGAAAAACAAAGTTAAGGACAGATCAGAAGGACGTACGATCAAAAAGCAAATAAATACCATAAACGAGATCCCAATGTCAGCTAATGTCAGTTCATTTGCACAATATTGCCTAATGCGCGAAACCTTCTTCGGCAGCCTCACTCGTCATATTTTACTAACAAAACTGAAGGCCCACATGATCGGGTTGTCCGGATGTAATGTAAATAAGGTCCGATTTGCCCAAATATGGCACCGATGGGGACCGCGGCGTATGTTTGCCATTGGGGCATCTCGAAAATCTCCCAGGTCAAAACAAAGTCACGTTCGCGAGAGACCACTACGGGGGGCGGCTCTCTGCCAAAGACGCTGGCAATTAAAGCATCATAAACCCCATCAACGCCACTCCGTTTGGTTTTTTTTTTCGTTAGATGTGAGTTTAATCCGAACCAAACGAAACAGCGGGGCTCCTTTGAGGTTCGAGTTTGCTAGAGGAAACCACACGCAAAAAAAAGCCAGTTGGATCTCTTCCAGACTTCTTAGAAATTGGCAGACGCCACCGACTGACAGAAGGGACGTAATAATAATAAAAAATAATTTTAACGAATCAAACAACGGACCGAAATGGCAAAAGGACGGAAACCCCAAGCGAAGATCTTTCCGTTCTCGGAGATGATACGAGTTTGCTCTTCTTTTTAGCTGCTCCAATTATGTTGAAACGAAAGCGAAATCGCACAGCGCCGGTTAATTATATTTCGCCCGGCATATCTCGAAGGAAATATAATTACGTTCGAATAAATACACGCGCACATAAGCAAGCATGCAACTGGTTGCATCCTCTCATCTCTTAAGACTCCAACATCGAGACTCTCCCGGCCCAATCATGGCTAACCAGCGTTACACACGCTCATTTCTCCACACATCATAAATTTCTCCGAAATGATGTCGGTCACGTGATAAGCCTGCAGCGAAGCTTCCAGTTTCCAGTGCACGTTTTGCATTTCAGAAAACAAGCTATCAAAGAGTGCAACGAGAGGGAGATTAATTTACATGTGCTAGCGAATTTTCTGTTGCAATTATAATAAAAACGATTTACACACGAGATCGTGTTAACAAATGTACAGACTTGTGACGAATTTGAATGATCAACGATCGCGTTTGTATACTTTGTCCCCGTTTGATAGGAGAAAAATTATTTTTGGTTGATTAGAATGATTTGGAAACTAATACAACTTCATCTTCCGTCGCACATGACATCATCGAATTTTGAAACGGTAACGAAATACCCTTCATTTATTTCAATTACTTGAAAAATGTTACCCCAGCTTCTTCCTTCAGTGGTTTAATCAAATCACAACATATAGTGAGATAAATCTTTCCGAAAAATCGCAACTGTCCCGGGTTGCCGGATGCTGCCATTAAACAGCAGAAGCCAAGCCACGGAAAGATGGTGACTAGACGGCGAATAAATATTCACGCATGGCATAAAAATAGCGCATTGCGTACAGCACCGTCCACGGGCGTCTGGTATTACACTCCGCGAAAAGTGCGACCAAGCGACGGCCGCAAGTGGTACATTGCGCCTGTCCCGGCGACGAGGGAGCCGAGTTTATGATGCGCAAAGATGATTATCGTATGCAAGATTTGCGGGCTTCCTTGAACTTCAGGCTATTTCGCAAGATCGCGTCGCGATCACGTCCAGGGAGAGCTAGTTTTTTTTCAGCTTAAGAATAATTTAGCATTAACTTACCAATATATTTTATATATGTTGTAGATTGTTAAGATTTGGCAAAAAATTCCAACAGGATTTTACTTACAAACATTCAAATCTTTTTACTTAACATACGCTCGTTGATAAATAAGCAAATGGCGATAAAAAGATGCTACATACCTGCAATGAAACAAAATTGAAGACAACAATTAGTAACTATTTTACATCCGAAAATAACGAACATGAAAACAATAACCAGTACCTGAAATTTAACTTTGATGTTCTATAAAATAAAATTAAATGAAAATAAAAATGAAGGAATTTTTGATAGAGACATTCCGTATATTTTGCAATTAGTAACGGCTCCATTAGCTACTGGTGTTACGATTGAATGAATATAACCCATCAGCTCATAGTGATCACGCCTGTTTTATTAATGGGGATGGTCACGTATGCCAATTATTCCATTTAATCATTTGAACTACACATAGGATGCAGCCAATGCGACTCACATTAGAAATTAAAATTAACTACTAAATAACAGGCATAGTTTATTTCAATTCCGAAAGAAGTCGCTATAACTCCTCAAGGTGTAGGAATCAAGCATTCATTTAGTTCAATGTGTCACGAATATCCTCACGCCAACATCCTCATACCGATAATCTCATGCCTACGTCCTTCTGCGCACGATGCGCGTGAAAAATGAAGTTGTTTTCGAGCTTGCAGCACACACATAATCAACACACCTTCGGCGCGGACGCGTAAGTGCGTTAGCTGCCATAATTTTCGAATCCCAGTGTCGGTGTCTCGAGCCTCCAATCACATTCGATTGCACGAGCCGCGAAATGCAATAAATAATGCATTATCGCCGCTCCATAAAACAAACCCATCAACGCAACTCGTCGCGAGTCTTCCACGCATCGCCGCTGTTTCTGTCACATTTTCTACTGAAATGTTGTGTCATGAATGCATCGCTTGGTGCAGCTGCACACACTACACACCTATTTTAGTGGCTTTTCTTCTATCGATAGCTTCTTCCGTTTCCAACCACGCGGTATAGATAGTCTCTTTTCGAAGGGGGAAAGCCTTCAGCAGGGGTTCATGTTAAGAGTCACAGCTTTAACAGGAGTTAACAACCGATAAGAGACGATTTGTCTGTGAAGATTAGTAGCTGATATCGATTCGTTTTTTTTGTATTAGAGCTCTATTATACTGGGAAACATCTCAACTAATACATTAAAAAAATTGTGTCCTTCAGTTTACTATTTATTGCCTGAATTAATTTATTAAACAAGTTTGATGTTCAACGCAAAAGAGATAACGTTTCAGAGAAGTTGAATTGATAAAAAGATTCAATAAATACTACGGATTTTCGTATGAACCAAACGATTCATTTTAGAGCCATAATCCACTCATTTGCATACATAATTATTCGAACTGAAAAGTAAAATTAATATTCTATTACCACAAATTCAACTGCTCGAAGGTATGATAATCTTCTCGGTAGCATCTGATAAGAATGGCTGCTCCAAACTGGATTGAACCAAGCCCTATCAGCACAAACAGCATCGAACCGTTTACAGGTTGCGGGAGTCAGCGTTAATTTCATAAATAATTTATCAATCCTAGCCCGATTAAGAAATCATCACCTCATCGTCACCGGTCGTGTTCGAGAAAAAGTCGCTCGGCACACCCTAGATGGTCAAAATTGTGCCGGGCTTTAATTAAAATTCACCATCGCCGACAGCGAGAGATGATTGCACACTCACATACAGCCCACGAAGCCCAAAAACGATCGAACCCAAAACACCCTGCCTGTAACGTTACATCACGACGGTACGAAAAATCTTTACCGGCAAATGCGGAGTCCTTGCTGCCAAGGAGATTCACACGTTTCACCTTCCGCAAAGCAATTACCAAATTAATCGACGGCTGCACGTTTCCACTGCCAAGAGTGTATTTTTGGGCTCACCGAGTTGAGTTCATCGATGACAACCGGGAGGAGCTGACACTCGAGTCACGCACCAGACAGGACAGCTCCTTTTATAAATGCTCGTACATTTTTCCTTCCATTTCCAAAGGACAGCGGGTGCTGAAATGTTTCACGTTTTGTACACCCCTCGATCTCCCGGTAGCATTACGGATGGGGATGTGTAATGATCGAAGTAAGTGAGCAGGGGCCTGAAAATTACATTTATTCCCATTGGGGTACTTATGGGTATGGCCACGGCCACGTTAAGGACGAAATGAAAGCGTAAACAGAGTAAACGCAACGCAACCATTAAATCGTGATCGGCTAATGACTGGCAAAGGAAAACACTGCAAGAGAAGGTGACAGCAAATCTGGCAATATCGGCACGTTAGCGCCCTCTAGAGGGAAACATTGAAGCTAGTACGAAGCGAGTAGTTTAGCGAAGACACACACCATATGTTGGTAGATCACAGTGCTGCAGTAATATCATTACCAGTGTGGTGCGCAAGTAATGACCATTCTAAAATTTTTTGTATATATTATTTCCTAAAAAAATATATTACAATAAATCTAACACGTCGTATCTCGAGAATAGCATAACATTCCCATATTTAATATCATAATTTGTCTAAATTCATTTTATTCAAAATAGTTTGAAGTACAATTAGTTTATACTTTATATTGATAGCTGAATATCAAACAACAATATATGTCATTGAACAATGTCATATATAATTCAATAGTATACAAAATATGAAAATAAAATTCAAAGTTAAACCAAGCCCTTGCAATAAAATTCAGTCATAATTGGTATTATCGTAAATTCACTTTTATAAAAACTTTAAGAAAGTATTTGTGCAAATTTCGTCATCTACAATTCCGAGTACAAGAAGCACGCGTGTCATATGGTGAACGCACGCATAATTCCAAGACACCGTTAGTGCGATGTTCTCATCTCTCAGCCATTCCCCAAGATCGCACTTACAGCAACGGCTTCATAAAGGGAGCCTCGCAAACAACCTCGCTCCTCAAAAAGCACCTAAAAAACAAATAAATTCCGTCCACGCAAAGAAGTTCAGTGGAACTCGTTGATCGCGCGAGAGCGTATCGATCGCATGTCAAGAATCTTTATTGGGTATATTATACGCTCGAAACCTTGCACGATTTGCGCTTGCCACCTGCACGACGATCAGCGCCCCCAGAGGAAAGATCTAACGTACTCACGACGGACGTGTATGATGATCCCCAATTTACACTTGAGTCGAGCATCTTATGGCTCGCGGCTTTGCATAATTAGCGCCTCGAGTGCAAAGCATCGAAACTCGAACGACGAGAATGCACACCCGGAAAACTGTAGATTTCTCGCATTCCAATGCGCGAACTAAACCAAGCTCACCACTGTCAAGCCGTTCTCGAGATGCTGTGCCGCCTCTTTCGCACCTAAATTGGCCTACAAAAAGTGCATTCCTACCACTTACTAACGACCCACCGATGGCACCGCAAGCGTGTTCGAGCCGCTTATGATGATGGCTTCACGCCAGTTCCAAACGGCGCCCGAGGTGCTCGTTTGCGGAGCCGAGCAGTGGGAAACGAGTGAAAATAAGGAGAAAAAATGCACGGAAAACCGGTACGTCGCTTGCCGCTAAGAACAGACCTGCTCACCGATAATGTGTTAATTTCTCGCACCATTCCGTCCGTACGAAAAGAGTTCGACCGCATTTTTCCGACGCCCAATTTAACGGGAACTCCAACACCGATCGGGAGGGAAAATTCAACGTCAAATGATACCATTAGAAGGGTCAGCGATTAGGGGGGGGGACTTTTTTCTGTGGAATGAGTTGAAATTATGTTCAAAGGAATTTTGCCGACACGAAGGTGTAAGAGGTACACCACATAAAAGACTAATTTGTGACAAGCAGGACCGATCTGTTGAGCTGAGATTAAATCCTTGCTCAGAATGTTACATGTAATGAAAAATTCCATTTAATTTTTACACCAAATAAGGACACTGGAAATTTCAAATATACCGAGTATTCTTTTCGAGACTGAAACCCATATTTTTCTAATGATTGTACTGTATAAACAGTTTTAAAAATATAACCATTTTTTAATCTTACTTATTAGATTCAAGCTTTTACACCTTTGAATTCTATTAACATCCCAACTTCTATGCTACACTGTATTTCAATAATACAGCATCAAATGATGCCTATCAATTACGAGCCATTGTGCGAAACGACACAACCATGACCGACCTACAACAATTCATAATAATTCTGACAGGATTCGCGCGCGCGCACGCAAAGTACGCAAACAACCATTCACATTCGCTTGGACGCATTAATCATGCGGGAACCTGCTCTTTGGTTGCCGACCAACAGCCAGATCACGCCTTCTCAATAAACGATACGAGCGACCAAATATTCCACCCTTACGGTTTGAAGGGGCGCGATTTTTGGCAAGTTCGCGCCCCCACTTATCTTTGGACTTTCGGCCCAAACACGATCAGAATAGCTAAAATGAATTGTGGCCAATCTGGATGGATCTGAATCCAGTGCCTCGAACCATAATGCTTTGCGGCTTTTTTGCTTAACGAAATGAATCGCGGTGGGCTAATGGTTTATTATGATTTTATTTCGTTCCTCCACCAAACGGTGGTAGAAAACCATTATTAACACGTCTCACGGTGGGCATATATATAACCCCCCAGTAAAGTCCGACGTCTGTTCTTCACACAAGCTTAACAGGTATTTTATTTTCGGTAACAAGCGGCAAACACAAATCCGCAGATCATCGCAACATACCCACACGACACAACGTCCTGCTGTCCGTCGTCCTACAGGCAACCGAACCGTTCACATAAATTGATGAAAATTTATCGTTCATCTTTGGTGGGTGTTGTGTTTTGTGGCCTTTTTTTCCCCACGTTTGACCATTCGCTCTCGAGGAAGACACTTTTAACGTCAGCTTGACCTAGCACAATCATATGCACGGTTGGGATAGGTCGTGGAGGCATCAAAATTGTTCAAACGAACAGATGAAAACACTGTTTAGGGTGAGGTTCACGATCGGTTTCGAGAGCAGGAGCAATAAATGAGAATGACGCAACATCGGCCACATGATTACGTGATTACATTCTATAATTCAATCTAATCCAAACCAATCAAGTTGAATTGAGCGTACGGTCAACTAAACGCGGAATGCGACACAAGGAAAATCCGCGAATTATGAGTCATATGTCCATTGCAAAACTATATCAACGGCGGAAATGGTTGATGCATATAGTTTCACAGCGTATATCGAAAAATGAATCTTCTTTTATGTTTATTTTATTTTATTATCTTAAAAATGATTTGTATATCGACAGAAAAACATCCACTGTCTCTTGTGTAGTATCATTTTCATGAACATTTAAAAAAAACTCAAATTGAAACAGCAAGATAACACATATTTGTAGACAAATCAAATATGAACCATTGCACAAAAAAACCGTGCTGCAATCCAGCAGAAACTCTCATTAAATATACTATAAAAATATAAATAAATAATACGGACTACATGAGCACATTCTTTTATTATTATTTAGGAACATCGAACTATACAACTATCTGTGAGCTGAAAGACATTTCCTTCCATCAGCCGCTGAGAGCCTTATACCGGGCTGACTCGGTTAGCTGACTCTCATATGAAAGAATCTGCACCGATGATCATAATTTTATACCACCATCTGACCCGTCCCATAAAACGCCCTATTTGCCACGATGAACGTGCAAAATTACGACGTAAGTATGGATGCCAATTGAGCGTCTTGATGGACACTTGCTTGCGATGGTGTGTATGCTTAAAGAATATTTGTACAACCCAGCCTCTCACAGGGTGTATTGCTTTCGCAGACTGAATTTACACGCACGGGTTCATCAATTTGAGCCCACACTACCAGAATGCACCACTCCCGGGCGATGCACTCGAAATGCAGCCAGCCTCTTGGCGCTGCTTAACACGCCGTAAATCGTGTCATTAACCAAACCACCCCGAAGCTGATGTCGCCTCGTCATCGTTCTCTGATGAGCCATCGCCGTTCCCCACGCACAACGCTCTAAGTGGATGGACAGACATGTGTCAGATTGGACATCTTCCGCATCGGTTGGCGCAAGCGCAAGCGCGTGTATCCGACGACAATTCGGTCACCGGCCTTTCGAGCCGCCAGTGTCAAAGAACGCCACCAGCCGAATGGCAAAAGCTTCAACTAAAGACGCATCCCAAACGGGTACAGCATCGGACAGCTGATGGGAAAATGCGGCAAACACGAAACAAGGTGCAAAAGAAGACACCGGAGACGTGGCATGAATCCGCTCCCAAGGGAACCACGCTAGTTGACCCGGATTCTTTACATGAATCGTGCTCCCGAAGGACGGACACCGTGGCGAGGCCCTAGCAGCCCTAGGGGCAGCTATCCGATATTAGAACACACTCACGAACGACTTACGACAGGGTGGGAAGAAACTTCGGGAATGGCGTTCTGCCCTTTAGCTATCGAATACATTTTCCCATGCCATTCGACAACCGAGAGAGAGAGAAAGAAAACACCGTTTGAGATGGCATTTTCTCAGGCAACTACAGCGATGACCTGGTCGAAACATGTGAGAACAATAACGCTGACGTACTAGAGGGAGTAGCCTTACTGATGTCTTCAAGCAGCTCAAAATTCGGGAACATACTCGAGGAATTTTCGACAAAAGTAGTACACCGACTCCCAGAATCGCGCTGCCAAGAATAGCTTAAACAAACGCTCTGAAACGATCCACGGCACAGGACTGGGACTCGTCAGTCACGTTCGGATCAACTCTGGGAAGCAGCACTACGGCGGTTGCGATGGAACCGCGATTAGAAAATTCGGCTTCCATTTTTAGAAGTGATAAATTTTACCACCTTTCTTCCGGACACGCACCACAACAGCGAAACGGACGCCCAATTTTCCCCATTCGTCAAAACCACAAGAGTGACGAGTGGGATATATAAGGTCGAAAGAAATACATAAAAACCCACCGCCCGGCGTACCTGCTCCGGAGGCCATCTCGCAGCATCGGCGTGTCGGGAGAGGTTTTAAAATGCGATTCCGTCCGCTACCGACTGGCAGGAAAACATAAACAAGCCGTTATCGTAAATCAGCATCAGACGGAACGACAACGCGAGCCCGGAAGTGTCTTCGTTTTTACCACGAAAACAGATCGCAGGATGGCGATGGGAGATTGAAATCCTTGTCTATTTTTCGTTTGCTTTTGGGTACTGAAATCAATCACAAGTGGGCTTTCTCTTTAACTGTTCTAGACCATCTAAAAGTACCTGTATAATGTTCGAGAAAATCGTTACTGGTTACAACGGTTATCAATACTATGAAATATTGGTTAAATTTTAACTTTTCTTTAAATTAGCTCCAACTGGAATTGTGTTTTTAAATAAATCCGAGTTTAAGATAGATAAATAGATGGATTATCCAAAATTCTAATCAAAGCTCTATTCTGATTAAACATCGGAATGTAATCTTCCCTGTGTAACAGCGATATCATTCGTGATACTAGACCTAAATCCACAATACCCATATCAAATGGCAAGTCATGTTTTAGATGTTTTGAAAAAACGCGGAACTAACGGCACCATCCTATCGTGAAATATTCAGGTGCTAAACCGTAACTAATCTTACATGAACGTCCCCGTTAAGCGTCAACCGTACGAAGAAATAGTTATTTTTTTTTTCTTTTTCCCAACATCTTCGACGCAACTCCACGCCACTTAATCCTGCTGCTAATTCAACCGCATAAAATGTCCATTGTTACGCGACTCGATCATGCTCATGTGACGGGCGTGATTACATTAACGCCCTCCCACCTGGGGTGCTCCGTAATCCAATTTCCAATGTTTGTGACACCTTTTGCACCTCATAAGGGACCCTCTTCCATCGTTAGCACACGACATGGTTCGATGTGGTTTTTTTTTCTCAGTGTATCATCTTTGTCTCGCTCGAACGAATTTTCAAATCTAAATCCAAATGCGCGTTGTTCGACGAACATTTTTGCCACGCACGAACCCCTCGGGCGCAACCATTCTCATGTCGGCTCGTTTGTCGTTGAACATGACACGCGCATAATTTGTCAACCACTGTAACCGTGGGTCACGTGAAATGCACGCCAGCATCAGCACGTGGGAGGCGAACTCTCAAAGATGGTGCACGCTTCAGTGCACTTCGCTGTCGCTACCCACGATGGCGAGACCGTGTGACGGAAACGCCATCCTCCCGTCGTCGATGTAATCAAACGTTGTGTTTCCGTCGGGCGTGGATGCATCTCGAAAAAATGCGTTTCTTTGGACGTGCGACACGTCGTCGTCGTCGTCGTCGTCGCGTATGATGAATGCCGATAATATTTACATTGTCACGCCTCGGTAGGGAGAGTCACTTTAACGCCTCAGCAGAGCGTCAAGTGATCTCGTAAACGCTCATGCTCATTCGAAGATCGGTTTATGTTGAATAACTAAACCAGGGTTGAATTGATTACCTTTTTCGGAGCCTCATTGAAGTATTTTTTAGGCGAAATGCATTGACAAAATAGGCAAGCTAATCAAAATTAGTCAAATTGACATTTGAAAGAGCTTTAAAAGTCCAGTTCATTATTAAGACATTAGAATTCAACGCTCCAGGAACGGTTAGAAGCCCTGCAGTTTTATATAAAATGGTTCTCCACCATAACGCACGACCGATGTAACCCTCAACATTAACGACCGGTCCAAGAAGATCACCTCAGAGACAATGCACAGAACTCGGTTCCACTGTGGCGCCATGGGAAGGTATTTTTTATTACCCAAGTTTTAACGGAACTTTTACGGTCTAATCACTTCATTTCCCATGGTGAGAGTGGAAATGGGGAAAAAAAATACGAGCATTCAGTACATCTATATGTCCCAGGCAACAGACCTTTACAGCGTTGCGTAACGGCAGAATTGGGACATTGGAAATTCACCGTGGAGGTCCGACTTCCCGGGAAGTAACCGTTTTCAGCAAGGTTTCATGGCTTCGGAAAATATCCGGATCGAATTGCGGTGTCGAACGAGAGACAATCGAATGAGAGTATTTTTTATTTAGAAAAACACATCAAGCATACATCGATGACTTGCGCGAATCGATGTTGGGTAGAAAACGCATAATTTAGCCTTTTTTAAAGCCAACAAATCATGCACTTCTGCTGCAGTAAACCCCATGGAAGAATATCATCCCGTTAATACACGATCATCATCATAAAATGTCTCAAAAACTGTCTGCCTTATTTCCTGACACGCTGACACACACAGCTTTTCCAAGCATCTTTAAGCAGACAGACAGCACAAGATATTGGAGTCTTCCGCCTTTTTAGTCACACCCGATGTTCTGAAACGCTGTGAATGCGTTCCACTCGAACCATGCATTTCCGGTGGCCTTTCTTTTCCGTTGGAGCCGTTCATTTTGGTCTGTGAAAGGCAGAAAAGATCGCTGGGGCTAAGGTTTGTGTGGACCTTGCGCTTTAAGTCGGGCATCTTCACGATCGTTTGTCATACAACGATGGCACACGCAACGGCGATTGACCTGCGAAATGGTTTCAATCCAAGGACCGGATGTGTCAGTTCACGATGTCATTAGTGTCGTGGGTCGACGACGGGTAACAACACGCGCGAAGCTGGAAAAACAAATCAGTACATTTTGCCCTTCATTGGTGCAGAAATGGGAATAGTGTCTATGAACTCTGCAACAAAATTAACAAAAATCAAGCGACAGAATAGTTCAATATTCAGAATATCAAGCGACAAGTTTCATTAACTTATTGTTTCATATAAATTACTAAGAATACAACAATAAAAAAATCATTTTCTTTAATTTAAAATTAAATTAAGGAAATCTATTTCCTTATAGTAATAATTGGAAGCTTGAAAAGGCCATAATACTTTATTTTAGTCTTCTAAACACGATATTGTGTTACAGTCAATACCTCATATATGGCAATAATAGCACACAGATTCATAACGAATCGCCATAAGCGCCATGCTGCGAGATTTATTAAATGGTGTAGTGCATATTAAACGCAACTGGAAAATTGCACACCATAAAATCACCATCGTTTCAATGATTCATCGCTTCTTAAGCATATGCTATGCAGCCCACGTGCCCTCTCGAAAAGCCTTCCCCGTAGACTTCGAAACACTCCCTTCACTGGCAGGCACCCACCGAAGCCACCAGGTCAGTCGACTACTACTTTCTATCTGCTCCAAAACCCCATCGACCGCATTGTATATCGAGGGGCAAAACAAACAGTTACCACCACCGGCAGGGCGCGCGGATGAGAGTGGAACAATAAATTGTGCCAGGGCGGGCTCTTACCGAGCGCGTTGCCCCTTTACCGTCTCTGATCGATGTCAATTTGCCAATTTGCAAGGGAACATGTTCCACCTTCGATCATCATCCTCGGCACGCCATGTCGTCCGCGCTAAGTGTGTCTTGGCGCGTGGGTAGCAAGCCCCATGAGTGGGAAATGAGGAAAATCAGATTAAAAAAGGCTCGCCATCGCCGCGGAATCGTAGGCAATCGGGTTCCTCCTGTCTAGACAGGGGAAAAAGTTGTAACCGTAGGTGCGCTCGCGGGCACACAATGCTTCGTGTCTCCGTGTGTGAAGTCTCGTTTTCCTGCGCTTCAACCTACAGAGCCAATTGTGTTGCTTCCAAGGAGCGAATAAAGAAACGATATGTAACAATCCGGCATACACATATTATAAGAATTACCCTTTGTAACGCTTATATAATACTTGATACAAAAAACAATCATGTAAAAAATTCTGATAATTTTTAGGGGATTTAAAATCATCTAATTTAAGATCGATCTCATTTCAATAAATTAAAAAAAATCTAGAGAAAACAAACCACATGTGTGCTCATGAATGTTTTGAATAATTCTTGATCATATCGTGTTACGTCTATAAACAGATTCCCGTTGACCAGCCTTCGATCGAGGACAAATATAGGCCCAATCAAACAATCACACGCTCTCTCGACTATAATACCCCCATAGCTAGTAGATTATGAATTTATTAGTGACCCGGTTTGCAATATGAAACGCTAAAATATGCAAAATCCCAGCGGCGCGATCCAACGACCGACAGATTTTCTTCCTTCCGAAAATAATCTTCCAGTGGTTGGCATCTAATCGGTTCCAACGGCGCACACTGCCGGTAGTCCAATCAATATTTCAATGTGCACCTTGCAATCCCAAAATGGAAATCCCCCCCCCCATTTGTGGGTAAATGGGAAACTGTCACGCTCTGGACTAGCCTTCGTCTGGCTAGGGTTAAAAAAATATAAACATCTCGACTGCGGCTAACGTATTGATTTAACATAAATATAATGTAATAGTTTTGTTTTTGTACCAAAAAGGCTCGTTTTGATAAGCATTACAAAACAGTATGAGATGCTTTTCCACAACTACCACACGTTGGTAGCATGTTTTTCTTCCGAAACAGCATAATATCTCAATCAATAGCGCTATAAAATCGCGCCAATATATTCAACGACATTTGAAACGTTCGATCGATTGTTTGAATAAAATACAAAAAAAACCAACAATAGCAAACAGCCCGAATACAATGTTTCGCGAGGCACCATAAATGGAACCTGTTAGCAATAAAAATTTAAACCACCACAGAGTCATTGGACGTTTGCAAACGTTTTAAACCTGTTCCAAATATGATATCGTTTCTTCCTTAACCGCTGCGTCAAGCTACCGAAAGCACGCCAGCAAATACACTCAAAACCATAAAACTTTTAATTAATGCAAATTGTTTGATCCCGTCCAGCCTTTCCTAACGTAGATTTGGCTCTTTTTTTTTGGTAGACATCTTCATATCGAAAAGTCTTCTTTATCAACAGCACGGCACTTTCCGAAAACGCTTTTAGCGGGAGAAAAGTTAAGAAAAAAAAAACTCCGATGCCTTCGCATTTTTGTTTGCTTATACGATTCGCGTATGCTTTTTTGTCAATTGTATCATTTCACCTCTACATTCTACGACAAAAAAGATCGCGTTGAAATATGTAGGGAAGCCCGAAATTGGCACCAGTTCAGCGCGGGCGTGCACGGTTAAATAAAAAAAAAATACCTTAATTTCTAGAAACCTGATAACGTTCTCGATCTGCAAACCCGTTTTGGGGCGAGTTTAAGTTCCCGTAAAGGACATACCTGTAAACGAGAGCAAAAAGAAAAGGAGATAAATATAAACATTAATGTTATTCAAACAGTAACAATAAATTTGTGCGGTAAGTTATAGGACCCGGACCCGCTTCTCGCTAATGAGCGTGAGATTGAAACGAAAAAGTGTGTGGAAAACCCGTTTGGGAATACGAAATCTGGAACAAAATTCAGATAACGATGCCACGCATGATTTGAAATTTGCGACATATTTAAAATACGCACTCGCATTAAATGGTCACCGTATTATTATGATAAAAAAATGATAAGATTAAAAATACACCATTGGAATTCCAGGCAAAACACTTAAGAAAACATACTGCTTTCATAAGGAGACACATAAAATATTCTGCAAGAATTGGAACAGTTGACTACCCGAAAGAAAACGCGATAATTTGCCTTAACCGAAATGATGCCTAATGTTGCAAATTATCGGTGCAGTTTTCCCATGGCTACCAAAAACCGGACCTCCAATTAGTGCGTAATCAAGCAGAAAAATATCCTTTATGCGAACGCCGTCCGAACCCTTGATTTTTATGATGGGCGTCAGAATTCGCAGCAATTTGGAAAGTAAACACATTCAAATTTATTTTTATATTTCCTCTTGCCATAAAAAAAAAACATCGAAAACAAAACACAAAAACACAATGCATTTCACACGCCATCCACAGCCACTTGATTTAGAGCCAGAGCCATCGCTCTTCGGTTCATTTCATTCGACACCTCGCAAGTGGAAACATACCCATTCATCTAACAGCAAATAATATTTCGCTTCGGGGGAAGAGAAGCAAAACACGCAGGCCTTATTTATCTGCCGATTGTCAGAACAATCAAACAAACGGTGCAACGAGCCGCCGAAGCAAACGAACATAAAAGTCACCGCCCAGTGAGCCGCTCTTTGTTTGGTTCTCAGCTCGCCAGGTTCAACCGCTTTGCGTCTTCATATGCAACATTATATTCACAAGAAAGAACCCTTTCGTTTGTTATACCGATTGCTGAAGTATGCAAATTTACGAAATGCAACCAAACGGAACCGGCACACATAAAGGTCGGGAGTGCTCCCGCGCGAACCGGAAATGTTTGCTTGAAGAACTAAAAGAGAAGAGCGTTTCAAGAACGTTTCGAGAACTGCGATCGTCTCCGGAGGGTGCGTTTATTTTATGTTTCGCTTCGACAATTGTACATAAAACGCACCTCGGATAGCTGCTCTTCATACAGCCTGGAATAACCGGCGACATCCGAGACAATATTGATATTGTAACATCAACACCGTACCAAAGCAGGAGCCCCGCCTAATGGGCCATGACCGTGAGATGGAGCAGAATTGGCGACGGGAGCCCTTAATTTGACAAATAATAAAATCACTCCACCGTGACGCTCAGATGAAAACATTCGCACGGGTTCGAGTGGCACTAATGACGATTTTTAACAGGTAATTTATTTGTTTTACCTCACCGATCATCACCGCTTGGATTGATGTTCCATTTTTTCAATTTCGCATGACTTACTTGTTAGCGTCAGGATCATACGATCGTATTTGTTGAAGCGCGATAACACCGACGGCATTGGTCCTTTCTGTGTCGCGCATCTCATGGTTGGAACATAATTAGGTGGAAGTGACACCGCACGCCACTTTGTTGTGGACATTTTGAAGCACTCCAGTGATTTTTAGGTATTTATTTGCACTATTTCACTTCGCATTTTGATACAAATTGAGGAACATTCTCGCGAAGGTTGTTTCACTTCCGAAATAAAGCCATATACAAACTACAACACATGTTTAACCACGAAAAAGCTTCTATTTTATTGTAATGACTTTCCCTAAAAATTTAATTTTAGGAACCATATTTATGACCCATCTATCATCACAAGCACCCCATAGTTTAGCACGATGAAAAGATTCACAAAAATAGGAGTACAATTAACAAACAATAGTGTATTTTTAAATTTGCAATAGCTAAACGAAATGAGACAAGAAACGACAAGTGAAATTCAGAATGTGTACATATTCCCCAGAAAGAAAAAGCTATCAAGAAAAACCAAGCTCAAATAGTATCGATAATGATAACAAAGGACATTAAAATATACTCCACCGCAACACCGCGCGATACAATATAAATAAACCGCAATGAAAAAGGTCCCATTTTACTTCACGAGACGTGATAAAAAAGACTCATTTATTGCCATCAACAATTAATTTCAAAAACACCCAACGCTAACGAAATGAGCATTGTCAATCAACGGCACCGCAGCAATTGCAACGCCAATGCAATCAGTCGAACCGACCGACAGCAGAGCAATGCATTGACCACCGAATGTGTATGTGTAGGCGATCAGGGGACTAATAATAGCTAACCGACCCTTTGTCGCGGCGCAATGCAACAACAGCCTCCTCTCGCTCAGCAGCAGCAGTGTGTTCTAATTGAAGCGGAGGAAAAAATCAGTTTATTTTTACACGTGATCGCGCCGCCAACGCGTGAGCCTATTGCGCTTCCCACACACCTTCCACAAACGATCGTTTGCGATCATTGTGCTAATTGTGCATTGCGTTTGCTACTTCAATGCCCCACGCGGTGCAAGATGCAACCAGCAATCGTAAAAAAGCTACATTTACCAGCGATATGCCATAAAACGCTCGTTTTTTGCAAAGATTCTTGCCACAAAAAGAGAACATGGCACACGGCGCTGGTTAGGGGCAGGGCCAAGAACACCAAGCCACAAAGCCATTCAATTCAATTGACTTCCCTAACCTTCACATAGGCCCTACCTTTTGGCGGCTTACGCTGCTCCCGCTGTGATGTAATTAAGAACGCATTTGTCACCCATTGTACGGCAACAAGCATACACGTTCCGCTGAAATTACCACTCTTGGCAGTATAGCTAGCGGCCCAGCGCAAGCAGCCCTTTTTCGCAATAGAGTGCGGCATTCGGAAAGGCCATCCTAAGCCGGGTGTGCGCGTGGAGGACGGCATCGGAAAGATTTACGGATGGCGTCATTTGCCATTGCCAACGCGAGTAGCACGCTCAATGTACAATGTTGTCGAGTTGCGAACGAGACCGAGAAGGAGTAAATTAACATGAGCACCCTCTGCCCCACGTAAGGGTCAAGCCCAGGTTGTCAAGCCGAGCTACCGCGCTATGCGAAGGAGTTTCTCAAGCTGGATCTATTCATGCTGCTTTCAACCCCTATCTTGTGCTGGTTCTACTTACTATCACCTCCACCTGATCGGGGGCCAAATAACAAAAAAAAAATCGCCTTCTCGCAGGCAGCATCCCATCGGCCTGTAACTTGCTCCATTAACAGCGCTATTTAATGCAAATTTTTGTATTTGCATGACGCCGTCATTAGCCGCCGGGGGAGCAAGTACGCAGTGCCGGTAATTATAGATAAGACAACCAGAGGCTGAGGTTGAAGCTTGAGCAAACATAACCAATGACGTGCTCTACATATGTTCGCTCTGCGTATCACATGCAATGACAACTTGTACTAGGCCTTGCCTGAGCCGGTTCTAAGCCTGCATGACATCATGGCGAAATCAGTCGCGGATTAATAGGGGTGACAACAACAAAAAAAAGCCCCTGCCAGAATTAGAAAATGATTCATTTCCTTTCAATACTCAGCGTGAAATTCCACCAGCATTTGATCACACTCTTTGCGGCGAGCTATTTTCAATTCGTGATTGTCTTTAATCTGCACCCATTCGCATTTTGCATTCAGCGAGCAAGGGCTCTGCAGATGAGCTTGTTCGCAGAACAGACAAAAAAGCCCCCATTGCAGCCTGATAGACTGCGCATGCAACATTTTTGGCACGGAAAATAGTTCACTGAAAAAAATTACCGATAATTCGTTGGCACTGCACAAAACTTTACGCCACAAATGAACGTGAACGTCGTGTGATGGGTAACCCCGCAGTGGCTGCAAGACAAAAATAGGAATAATGACACCAATCATCCAAAACTCTCTTGATTGGAACCATCTGCTCGGGATGTTTGTGCAGACACATTCATCTTCCTTCAAATGCCTTGCATCTTCTTTATGATCATAAAAAAAATACCACATCAAAAACTGCATCTTTCATTTTACTGCTCTCTGTACTTTGTTACTCGCTTATTTTGCTGCTCGTGTTTTTCTTCACCTTCAAACGCCTCAAAAAACCGTTTAATAAATGTGGCCATTTGCTTTATTGACTAAATTCAGCCACCTTGAACCCAGAGCGATGGTAATAGTTCTTGAGCATCGTTTCCATGCCACCGGTACCGGGGAATTGTCCAAAATACTGCCCCATACCTTCGTTCTCGCCGCAACGCTAGAAAGTGGCTAGGTTGATAACGAATTTTTATTGCCTCCGCCGTACCCTTTGCATGACATTGGAGAGCACTAGTGACGGCATCGTCGACGCCGTGGCTCGCGACAAATCAAGTGAAATATTAAGCATAAAATGGGAGTGCAACTGAAAGGTTGATTTGGATGAATATTCATTCGGGACGCGGTTTCCTCTCCGTAGCGAGCCACAAACATACGATGAGATGAGAGATGTGCTAGTGGGTCGTATAAAAGAAAGAGACACAAACTATCAGGCCCATATTCTACGGTCGGGGTTGATTAGAATAATGCTGCCTTACGTTCGTTCGCCTTGACCTATCATAAAATGTAGTCAGCCCAACCACCCCAGACCAAAGCAATCTCGAGTGCAAATCAAAGCAGGCGCGTGTGTGTTGGGTCTCTTTTTTTTTAATCCTTCTCTGAAAGAGGGAGAAAGAAAATGAACATAATCTTGACTAATTTCATAGCATTTTTACGGTACGCGTGGCTAGTCCGAACCACAAGGCCAGTCGTAAAATGCTACATTTTTGCGATGATAATCTACGAGCAGAAGAAGAGAATACACGCAGGGTGGGGAAGGTTGTAAAAAATCCCCCCCAGGACAGGTGTCACTGTAAAGTAATCATCGCCTGACATGCGTGGCCAAAATTCGCTCTTAAGTATCGCTACGCACTACTCCGTCACGCCTTGTTCAACGGGAGGGTTTGGTTGGGTTTAATTAATTAAAAAACAGTAGGAAAAACATGTACCCAACATGACATTTTAATTTACATGCAAATAGCTGTTATAAAAATATGATAATTTTGTTTTTATACTTCTGCTCACGAATGACAGGTAAAGCTTCAAATTAGCAAAGTAATTTTTTTTACAAAAAAAAGCATCATTCTACTGAATCATTCACCCTATGATAAACTTAAAGCCTGAATGTAGGAAAGATAAGAACAAACCACATCTCGTTTCTGAACGAATAATCAAGACGAACTGCTAAAACGCAAACGCGAATGCAACACATGTAGGAAAAAGCAGCACTCCGATAGCATCACTGACTTATCTTGCCCTACAATTAGCCACCGTAATCTGATAAACACCCGCACCAGGATGCACGAGTACAATAAAACGCACTAAGCCACCTTAACCACCTCGCACAACAGCACAGCTTTTCCGGCACCGAAACCTCAACACAGAACGCAAATCAACATCACTCGGGGCTGCTGCTTTCCATCACAAATACACCCACGCACACTTGGAGCTCCACGAGGGAACGAACTCGTTTCAGTTGGGTGCATTTGCATCCCGCAGCGAATGCACTTCGAATGCATCACGGATTTTACTACGAAAAAATTTAATCATCACACATCGGGGCACCTAAATTAAAAACAAAAAAGGAGCTACCTTCACAGCACTAGGCGCTCTCTCCTATTTTTTGAAAGGTGCCGTAAAAATATCGAGAAACGTAGAGCTTCCTGCGCGAGATGAGTGTTTTGCTGCTCTGTTGGTCCAAACGTGACGATTGTGCAGATATGACTGACAAGAATGCATATGCGTGGCATGCAGAAACGATCGCAAGCTGCGGGAAATTCCGGACCCCCGTTCAGGGCAATGGGGTAAGGTAAACGCAAGATAGCAGATGTGCATGAGCAAAAGATAGCCACCAACGGGCCACAATGCGAGAGGCGAACGTAGAGAAGCCCGGAAAGGGACCGAGACGTGAAGCGAACGACGGTACCAACCCACAAGTCGAAGCGGGAGGAGGAAAAGCTACAGTTTTTCTTTTCTTTTGGAAGCCCCCACTTTTCTTGGCGCTTTTCCTTGGGACGCTTTCTAAACACGGCGGGTAACCGATAATTTTTGCAAATTGTATTTTTTCCCTCCTTCGAGGGGAGCCTGCTGATTATGTTTTCTTCCCCCTTTCGTAAAACGCACACACACACACACGCACACACGCCCAGAAACCCGAAGGGAGGGAAATTGTAACAAACGCACACTCGTGCAACTGCGCGAGCTTTGCAGGAGCTTTTTTTTGCCTGCTCGCTAACGCAAATCATTAAACAAAAGCCACGAACGATGGGGGAAGCAAAAAAAATAAAAGGGCCGCTGGAAATTTCTTAATTAATCATATATTAATTCAAACGGCCGAGAGAGGCGTGCGCATGAATGGATGCGCGTGGTTTTTCTTCTCAATCAGCCCCGTTGCCGTTGTGTTGGTGGTGGAGTGTGTGATTTGCGCTACCGGGGCACGCAAACCATTCCCTCCAAGCGTGAGGCGAAATCCAGCATACCCTCTATGATTTCACATGATCATGGCTCAACACCGCGCGAAAGGAAACGTTGATGTGACTTTAAAACCCCATAGGCGAACCATCATCAGAATCCACCCCGAGAGCCGGTGGATGGAAAATGAGTTATTTTGATGGAGTGGCACGCATATCGCCGGAAAAAAACACATGCTTCCACTTGTTGGTAAGAAAAAGGAGAAAGAGGTTGAAACGTGCGTCGGAAATTGACAACAGGAAGCTAATAGTAAGCTCCGAATGGCATGAGGGACTATTCTCCATCCGGAACTTGGGTGTCAGGTGAATGGATTCAGAAAACTGAACCAACCCCAACTGCTGCCCCAGATCGCTAGCGTGAGATAATCGGATAAACTGTTCTCGTCGTTGGCCCCCGAAGGGGTTTCCATTACTAGAGTGCTGCCTGGTTCATTTCCTGCTGTATTCATGCCTCGTTTTGAATCGGCAATCTGCCATTCTCCTTCTGGTAAAAACTAGATACACCTTGGGTGAAAATTACGTGTCTTTATAATCAGCCAAGATCTGCGATACGTTCAGAACCTTTTTTTTCCAGATATTTTGTATAAAATATTAAACTTTGATACATTTTTCAATAAAAGATCACGTTTTCGAACGTCCTTATGTCAGACATGACTGTTTAAAAATACCTATTTTTTCCTTTCAACAAATTTGTATTTATTATAACAAGCCATTTTTCCTTCCTTAAACTTCAAACAAGGTGATATCAACAGTTCATCTTCAACACCTTGACCGAATGCCCTGTCCAAAGCGCCCGATCCATCTACAACTCGGCCTGAGGGAGAGAAAAACAGTCCACACGCATTTCTTTTTCACACCATTTACGCGGCCCATTGTTTTGAATGGCAAAAAACTGGAGGAAAATTTTCACACGACATTGGCACCCCACCACCACTGGCCACCATCGCTCCTCGCACGCTGTTTCTTGCAGCAAACGAACGAATCATTTAAAGTCAGCCTCCGAGAAGCCGCCAAAGCTGCACACGCTTGTGCATGTCGGATGATTGCTGCCAACCTTCAACCGAGCGCGGTGCATTTAATTTCCACGGGTGGCATTGGGAAAAATGCGAACACTCCGCGTGTCAAGGCACCGGGTTTCGGCTGGAGAAAAACAGTAAACGTCCACACGCACTCGCACATGTCGGCTAGACGACTCAAAGCGGCTTGTTTTTAGATATATTTTTGTAACGACACGCACGGCATTTGCACTTGCAGGCGATGGATGCCATTTACTCAACGGTAGAGCCACGGTAAGTTAATGTCTGCGATTCGAAATTATTTCTTAAAAGAATACAAAACACACATCTTAGTGAGAGTTGGCAATATAATTTTAGAGCTTGAAATATATGAGTATAGATTTTTTGCCAGCTAAATTGCTATCAAAATGACTTATTAATCGCTCAAGGCAATTAAACTTGCCCTTCATTCTAATTGATCTATGCTGGATTCAATGCCAATCCTAGGATTTCCTTCGCGTTTATCTATAATTAACGAAAATAAATCATCGTACAGACTTGGAATATAAAACAGACACGGGATTTTTGAGCAACTCTAAGAACCATAAAAAAACCGTGCAAGAGTATGCATTTGTATTATTTCGCATTCATAAGCGTACTAATTAATGTTTAGCCTTTCAACAAATGAATGCACCATAATGCATCTCTTGCATTAATGAACAAAAATAAGACTCTTGTAGAAATAAGCAGAATTACAATACGTCATGCAAAATGAAGCTGCTTGCATATGATCTTATGTTTATTTAAACAATTTCATCACCGGATACCGCATCCTTTTTTACACAAAAACGCAACTCTGCTAAGCCAACTGCACCATCCGGCAGCAACACGGAATCTATGGAATCGAGCAGGCATTTTCTCACATCAAGCATTTGCGAGAAACACATGTTTCAACTATCTTTATTTTTCTCTCTCCACACGCGACCAAAAAAAACCAAACGCAACCAAAACCAACGGAATGCTGCTGTGTCGCGTGCAGCAGCGGTAGCGGCATCTTTACAAAGGATTTTAAAAGAAACACATCGGGTGAACGATCATCTGGTCGGTCTTAAGTTGCTTATAGTACTCCAAAAAAAAAAGTTGAGAAAAGAAAACACCAAAACGCCCGCAAAGCATCGGCGTTTGTGCTCTGTGATAAATGGTGATGATCATTAAAGGGTGCTAACGGATTCGAGCACCGACGTCGGATTCGAGCCTCGAAACAGAGCGAGCATAATATAACCAATTTACATACAAACGACGTCATAATTTAATCGCCCAATTGATGGGCGCTTTCTCCCCGGGTGATGATTGATTTTTTTTTATCTTGCTTGCTGGACCACAGAAAAAAAAGAAGAACTCAAAACCGCCTTTAAATGTTAAGGCGGCGCCCAGATAACCTGTTCGTTGGTTCCAGCTGCTCGTAGGGAAGCCCTTTTTCTGGAATATTATCGAAGGAGAACTGTTTTCATTTTTCTCCACGGCGCTACCGACGTCAGACAGCGGGGAGGCGCGAGCATTGAACGCATTGAAAAGCCCACCCGGGACAGAACCAGCCGACCACGAGGCGTGCATGGATGCAGAACACATCACGGGCGGGGTCCATCCCGGTGTAGACGATTGAAAACGGTGGAGTAGAAGATGGAAAAACGAAATAAATGTTCCACACTCGAGCCCCATGCGCAGAGAGGCAGAGCCCTCGGCCGACGTCAGAACCCATAATTTGGCGGGCAGCGCATAATCTAGATATGGGGAAAGGTACCGTTTTGTGGGCTGGTCTCGCGTTTTGGAGCCGGTTGCTGCTCCAGATGGCCGACCAAGGAATGGCAAATGGAACGACAACACCCGTCGTCGTGCAGAGATACGGATTCAATAGTGTACGTTTCCTCGTGTAGAATCAACGTGAATAAATTAAACCAAATACTAATAGGAGCAGATTTAATTCAATGAAATAACTCATCACACTGAATGTGAAACCAATCTGATAACATGTACATTTTTCTTCATACTATTTTAATGGGGTTTTTAAGAAACAAAAATTAGAAATCCACCTCATACTTTTTATATTTTTATCGATTCATTAACGATCTGGTCATTCACAAATGATTTATAAACATTACTACTCCAGAATACATAGCCAAACAAAGTTTACCAAATATTTGAAAGAAAACAATTTCTTATAAACTAAATTTTGAAATGAAATAAAAAATAAATGAACAAAAGAGAACAAACAAAACTACAAGCTTCCCGTTTGAGCAACTCAACGTTGAGTCGAGTCAACTGACACGTCGTAGTTGAAGCGATTTTAATACTGTGGCTAAGGCGGAAGTAAGCCTCGTTGGAGTTATGCTCAACAGACCAGAAGATCCCAAGTAGAACCCGAGAAGCCCGTCAGGGGTTAAGAATGTTTTTGCTTTTTTATATTCAGTAGAATCACCGGGTGGTTTAGGAGTGGTTTAAAGAATCATGTAAAATAAGGATGCCAGGTATTTTAAGATCCACTTAAAATACAGTATTTTGTTGTATTCAAGATCAAAGAAAGCTTCAGTTTTAGTTTAATCTTAATTTGTTCAATTCGTTCAATGCAGATCAACTTTTGGGCATATTTTGTTTATAAAAGTATAGGCAAATAATGTTTCAAAAAAATAGTCATGTTAATATGCAACACATCATTTTACCCAAAAAAAATCCATATGCAGTCCATATGCACCGTTGCTGTTAAACGGCGGACGAACGCAGCGGGATGGCTTTCTTGACTTTAATTGAAATTTAAATCCTCTCCGCACACACATTTAAAACCGGGCCATTCAATCGTGCGACTCGCACACCGTCGCTAATAACTGTCCGTGTACCCGTCATGGATCGTTTGTTCTCTTGCCTTAGCCTCGTTCCATCGGCTAGAGTCGACGATGAGGACAAATTAATGGGCAACTTCTTGGCGTATTACCGTGTATTAAAAAAAAATATCATTAAACCTTCCCCAACCAGCCTATCTGGCCGTACACCAAGCGCTCTCATCATCATACCGCTCTCGGCATATGTCCCGATTTCCCATTTCACCTTCTCTGCATACATGAATGAATCGCATAATCAAATGATACTTTGGCCCATAAAATCAATGAATTGGATGATTATAATGGACTCGCCGCGCTCGGAGGGAAGGAAATTAAAAACTAATCAAAAAACTTGCCCCAACCACGGACCGGTCACCCTTTGCTTGTCCCAAAGCCGTGGGCCATTTTGCTTCCAATTTCTAGCCCACACATAGAGAAACACCGGCGCGTTTTGCCATTCTGCATGCGCGTGTGCCTCATTAGCGTTTCGTTTTGCAAACGCGCGATGGGGGAGACGAACAGATTTGCTTGCTTTTAGGGATTCGCAAAATTATTCACCATACGGTCTGTGTAGCGGAGTACCGTGAAAGGAGGTTACATTTTTATAATTCGCTTAATTTTTCCTTCAATAATTACGCTACAACACTGGTTACGCTTAACCAACCCGCACAGGGTTGGTAAAATTTACGATGCTCTGGCGTAAAGTTTATTTACGAGCGTAAAACAAATTATTGATTTATTACGGACGCTCTCTCGCACAATTCCTGTTCGCGAGGAGGGGTTTCGATTTTGCTATAAAGAAAAATTCCCTCGCGCACATCAAAAGCACACTGACAAAACCAATCATCGCGGATGAATTATTTGAAGTAATAAAAAAGAACCATTCAATATTTGTACATTCGATGGTAAACAGTATAATTCAATAACGTTTCGATTCGATCACCTTTTGGCGAAGAAAAAAAATATTGCCCATCATGTATAACATACATTTTTTATTAGTTTTCTCGCTTCAAACGACACGGCAAAACGCAAACCCTTAAAGAGCGGGGCGAGATAGTCAATGAACTTTACAGACGGCTTTTTTTCCCCCAACCGGCTCAAAATCCACAACGGTAACGCCACGAGGATGGCGTTTATAGGGAATGATACGGTAGTCATGCTGCTGCCATGAAGCGGCAGCAAAATGGAAGGAAATATCTCAAAAATAGCCAATCTCTCCTTGCTCTCTTTCTCTTTCTTTCTCTCGCGCTCTCATAATAAGGAATTTACTCGAGCGTTACACAACGCAATCACAGCTTTGTTTATATACATTCACTGGGAGAAGCGGAGTAGTAGAAGCGGTGGACATGGATCGGGAGAAGATCATGAACCAAGATCATGCCAGGGCTGGTAGTGGAGAAGCAGCTTGCACCGTGCAATGGCCCGAACGTTCACTATCTCGACGGTTTGTGTGTCTAGTTCAAGTTCAAACCGATCGGTGGTTCGATCCCTGTGCTCCATTGCCTGGCACGACATTTCCCCACAGTGGGAATGCAACGTTGTGAAGCGAAAATTAAAATGGCTCAATTACGTGAAATTCTGCGATATCAAACTACCATATTGGAAATTCAAATAAACTAAAGATCGGTTAATTATCTTTTTTGATTAAATAACAATTGTGAAATAGGTTTGAAAGTATGTGAAAATTGTTAAAAATAAATTTAAATCAATATAAACCACTGACACTGACTTAAATACTCATCCTTCGATCAATTGCGGAATCATTAATTTGATTCAATTTTGTAAGAAAAAGGAAATAAAATTAAGTATATTGTTCAATGTTTCCCTTCAAATCCTTTACCGTCTTATCGCACAGCGCTAAATGACACGTCAACGCTTCTGCTTCGCACAAATCAGCTATATTAAACCGACTGTTGATAAGGGAACAAGACTTCAATTAACACGTCCAAAATGTGTAGCAAGAGCCATAAAACAACATACCATAAATCTACTCAATTAAATCAATAATGTGAGATAATTAAGGTACGTTCGGGATTGATAGCGGCCCCAGCCGTGTTTCGAACATCGTTCGTTGTCGACTAAATCAATCAGATGATGCAATGACTGCACGCTTTTCTCGGTTTCCCAGGTGACCAGTCGCAGGAGCACTACGAGCTATTCTTGACCGTTTTGATCGATCGATACAGCTCACTATTCCTGGAGTAAAACAAAATTCCACCCAACCAAAGTTTACCGGCTAGCTTTGATGAGTTCTCAGACCTACCCCAAATCAGTAGGTGCGAATGAAATGAAAACTTCCAGAAACGGCTCGTGTCACTTCACACTAGCATGAAAGATGCATTTTTTTTTGTTCTCTTCTTAAACAAATGCGTCATGCGGCTGCGTTGCCACGAATCGATCAAGTGTCAGAAAATCGCTTTATCAACGCTGGAACGTGAGCCAACATTATGGGGGTGAGATCAAACAACTGAACGTTTTGGCGGACTATTTGTCGTTCTCCAGCTGGCGTTATTTGATTTGTTGATAGCCGCCGAGCTGCGTACGAGGGTTGTTCTCGCAGTTCGGACGATGAACTTTAGATTAAGACAACGAGGAGACGTGAAGAAGCGTATGACAAATATTCGCAGGCGAGTGATGAAATCATTTAACGGTATGAGAGTGAATTTATCTCACGCAGTATGTTGTCGAGTTGTTGTTATTGTTATTTATTTAAGTACGACCAGGCCGTATTTGATTTGGATAATTTTTTGTGATCTGAAAGGCATTTCCTCCCAACAGCTGCAGATAGCCTTATCCCGGACTGACTCGGTTAATATTGGCGAGTAATCAAACTAATGAACTTAGCTATTTCCAAGCAAAATATTTCAAACTTCAATCCTTTCACATTCCATCACAGGTGAGGATTTCATCGTTACATAAAAGTAGGTATTTACATACAGACTAAACTGATTGTGAACTGAAATATAATTGCTCTGAATCTTTAAAAAATCATCCTTTCCCGCACTTCATTTGCTACACACGACCAAAAAACAAAAGCAACACAAAATTCTATCCTATCCTAAATTTTCCTGAATGAAATTAGTCCGAACAATAAACCTGTCAAGTTTCTGACAGAATTTAAATTCATCCAAGCACGGAACACTAATTAGATGCAAACATCTTTCTATGGTAGTCATGCTATTGTTTGCCAATTCTTTCCCTTCTCGAACTCGCCAAGCCACGTGGTTTACACAGCGTGAATTAAACACTGCGCAAGTTCCAATTTTGGAGTTCTTGATTTGAGTCCAGCGTTTCTATATTTGGAGCTTTGCTTCAATCGGTCATGTTGATTCTTTTTTCAAAATGATTCTCACTTAGGATGGTTGTATGAATTGAGTTTAATGAAACGAATGTTCTATGGTTTTGCGACAGTTTACTTTAGTGCGAAATACTTGCTACAATTGGATCTCTAAAGTTTGAAAAAAATCACACGATGTTATTGTAGATTCTATGAAAATTTACGTTTAAGTAAGTACAGAGAGGTGATCAAATTTGGGGAGCTATCTGGTGAAGAATTTTCCCAGTTTTTACACTGTATAGTGACCCAACGCCACGTCCCAATGCGGTACAGAATCCTCGGGGTGATCTGTACGAGTAGGAATTTAAATAAAACCAACACAGGTGTGTTTCAAAGCAAAAATACCCGAGAACAAAACTACCAACCTCGAAGAAGCTCACCGGGAATATCACGAGATAATGAGTGCGGAAACACTGGCAAGAGTACAGCAAATCTCCCGACTGCTAATAGCTAATTTTGCGGTTCACGAAAACCTAACATAGCCCCGACACCACGCACACGCTCAAACATCCACATATGTTTAGATCACTGGTGGTGCCGTGTTTATTTTCAACTAGAAACATTTGCCATTTGAAACGGCCAAGTTTCCTTTTCATTAGAGATTTCCTTTCCGTTTTTCAAGCTCCTTCGGCATCAACAATACGTTGTTTTTTTTTTTCAATTCATACATAAAAACAAAACCTTCTAATCGTTTGCCCAATTAGAATTACAAATACTCCTTCGTACGGTGGGGCGCTTAGGTAACAAACAATAAATATGGCATAAATAACAATCGGAGAGATCGAGGAAAAAAATGCCCTCCGCGGAGCAAAATCATAACTGTTGGCTTCACTTTCCCAACCATTGAAGCCACGCTGGTTTGAAAACAATAAAACTTTAAGTGAAAATTAAAACAAGACCTTCGTTTTATAGCTGTAATCAGTGAAACAGTCTCGACAAAAATAGGAAATAGAAAACGAAAAGATCAGTTACAACACAGCACGATTCGTTTTGTTGCGATGAATTTGTTTTATATTGTAGTTATCACCGATAGTCATAAAATGGAATTGTTATATAATTATACAGATGCATTTGACAAATGTATCAATATTTTATAGCAACAAAATAACTCCATATTATAGTATCGAAACCAAACGTTAGTCAACTAAAACCTCCAGAATTCTCCACACGAGTAAAATGCTATCTTATCGTTATCGGAACGATACTTATGTAACAATTTTTGCAGATTAATGGCGTTGCTGCATTCCTTCTGTTGGTGTAAAATGTACTCACAATTTATGGTAGAACGTTTTTGCCATTTCTGTACAAAATAATGCTCAGTAAAGATATTTGTAACAATAAAAATTGTTTTTCTGAAACGTGGAAAATTAACTTTTCGTTCCTCTTTTTTCATAGAGATAAGCATATAAAAGCCCGTCCATAAATGTGCAACACACGAGTAGCATAACTATCCAAAGAGTGTTCAATTAAAGGCTCACAAACAAAACAACGACGAGACGGCAATGTACAAGTAAACAGATAGGCATCGATACCTGATACAAGCTCGCTTCTTTGCCACCCTTCCCAGTTATGTGGCGTATATTTCACACCCTTCGCAACCAGGGAAGGTGTCCCACTGAGAGCCACGTGGTTTGATAAGACACGTAACGTAACGCGATTGCGTAAACTCGACTCCTCATTTCTTTTACTTCACCGGAAAGAACACCAAATTCCTGAGGCGTGATTCCTTCCGTTACGGTACTTGTACGACAACATGGGTCATCGTTTATCGTTAGCAACCGGAACCAATATTAGCGACACGCCAGCAGCAAAACCACAACCTCGCAAGCTACACAAGCACACGTAAACGACGTGTTCCAACAAACCGTGGTGTAAAAGTGCGTCATTCTACTGTCATGTACCATCGCGTACTCTTCTATCACTTTCATTCTTTTACAAACATGCGTACGTGACAAGGGAGAGAAGGCATTTTTCATCGATGGTACACACCACCGCCATAACACATAACGGTGGCAATGGGCGCCAGCAGCAACCGCAAATGGTAAGAAGTTCCCTTTGTAAGCCCCTTCGGTTTTTCACACCTTTACACAGCCCGGCGTCGTGTTTGCTGCTTCCCAATGGAAGAACATTTCCACCAAAAAGGCTAAGGAATGCTTTCTAGCAGCTGCGAAACAACGCACTGTTTGTCTTGGAACGGATGACTACGTGCAATCGTATTACCGTTTAGTACATTTGAAGTCGAGCGATATCACTTCACGCTAATGTACCGCAACATTTGCGTACAAACAACGATCAATCAAGCCACAATCGTTCAACAAGCCACTTGTTGGCAACATGGGCACAAAAAAAAGCTCTCGTGAGCTTGCTTCAGAACACACGACGCCGACAGCGTGCTGTCAGTTCGCTGTCCAAATATATCGCATACGAATTATGAGCCCGATTCATGTTGCTCAAATAGATTCCCCGCACTGAACTCCCTTTTGTTCTGCTTTTTATTGAAAGTCATCAAAGCGAAAGGTGTATAAAACTAAAACGAGACTCTCAATGCACTCTCCCAAACAACCAGCGGACGGATATCCGACGATAATTAGACGGCTTTTCAGCTTTTCCACGAACGCACCGTCAATAAGCGAAACAAAGCCAATGGCGGGCTCGTGCGGTTAGACTTTAGCCATCCAGCTGAGGTGGATAACCCACGGATAGAAACCTTATAGTGGGTCTTCCAAGTATATTTTTGTCGCTCCTCACACCTCGACCGGGGAGGTGTATCGATTACATTGCGCCCATAACGGCCTTTCTAATCAACCAGCCAGGGGGGGTTGGTTGATTGATGATTCTAGCGATTTTATTCGCCTCGAAGACCGAAAACGGGGGGAATATATTTCTAACCGCTAGACACGCGAGCGAATGAAGGCGTCAGGATTCGGTTCTTTAGCGCAAGTTCAAGCGTCATGCATCGCTCAGTAGGCAGAAATCAAGCGAAAAGCATCGTGAAGGCCAGCTATCCTTCAAATCCTGGAAAATGACTTATATGGGGTGGTGTGCATGAAGTCGATTGAATTTCAGCCACGCACTGGTAGGACTTCAGCTGATACGACGACTGACCGTCATAGGCAGTATTTATGCAATTTAATACGTCCTCTTTTCATATTCCGAACGAAAACCGGACTTTGGGCGATGAAACCCCGTCAGAATAGTGTCATCCAGACGTGAGAACTGTTTGATTGTTGGGGGGGGGGGTTTTCTCAGATGTCTTAGAAACTGGAACCAAAACGATAATTATTGCTTGGTTTTCGCGGTGGAGGCCTTCATCTGCAATGAAGCCAACGCACTCGAATCTCCATCGAATCTCCATGAAAGACATGTTCTATTATTCACAAACAATTAATAGAAACGCCAGCAAGTTACGAGCGACCAATCAATCATGATAGAATGGCCCCCCAAGAAACTGCGTTCCACCAAATCAACGATCAAACAACCTTTGGTGATAATGTGCAGCATAATTGACAGTAAAGTTTTACAGCCCAATCGCGCAAGTGTCGAGAAACTCACTTATATATTGATGTCTAAACAGCTGTCAGTAAGGACTCCCCCTCGATGCAATGATAACACCGATCAAATTGATTGCCTGACTCACTTTGTTTACGGACATCGGCCCAGCCGTCCGGAGGGTTGACAAATTGCAGCATATCAACCAAAACACGTGCCGAGCGAGCGAGCGATACACCCTTCAACATGTTCCCCACCAGCTATGATCGATCAGCCAGCCTTAAAATAGCAACAACCCGATTAGGGAAGCATCGGGTTTTGGAATCGATTACAGACAAAATCGTAAAAAAAGAGTCAGGTGTCGGTCAAGCGGTGAACCCGCGCTGGAAACAAACGGTATCGCAGCGATGCAAACGAACCCGATCCGGACGCCAAATAAAAACCAATTTTAGGCCTCACTTTGGATACGCCTAAGGTGTCGGTGGTGTTTACGGGGAGGCTTCCTGCCGTGGGCTAACCTTCAAAATGAAGCCACCGCCACCGTGTACCCTTAACCTTGGGGCTGCTAGAGCTGCTAATTTATGTCAAGATCGAAAATAAACAGTTCACCAGCAGTAGAAGGGACCCCCTCTTTTCGTTACGGTAACAACAGCCGCAGCTATGTCACTCGGATATGGTCTCCATGCTTTTTTTTCCCTGTCTCCTGCTTCACATTTCAAGCGTCTATTCTGGAAAATAGACGGTGGCGTAACATTCTAGGCACACCTGACGCAACCAACCGGGGCGGGCGATCAGCAGCTCGAGCAAGTCTGAAGTCATCAGCGCTCGAGTTGTTGTGTCTTTTGACTCAGCGACAGCATTTTTCCAAAAATAGACCCCCCGTTTTAGGATATGCTTCTGGGTTTAGTAAAAAAAAAAGGGAAGTGACAAAATAGAGACCCGGAATCGATCGACTTACACAACAGATAAAAAGAAACATAACCTAATTTTAAGGACTTCATTTAGGTAGACAAAAGGTTGCTCACCTGCTATTCTCAGAACGGCACGATCGGCCGGATCGAGCTGCAGTATGCTGAGGGGCTTATCCTTTGCCCATTCAGCCAGGCTCTCCCGATCGACGCTGAATCCGGAGACGCTCGGTTTCCGCGGTGTTCGCTTCATGGTTGCTGCTCGTGTGAATACTCCTGCTCCTGCTGCTGTTGCTGCTGCTGCTGCTGCTGCTGCTGACGACGACGAAGGCGAATGATGATCTTTCCCCGCTGGGCGTGTGATGCTGCACTTTGAATCACTGGTACAATTTCCACTCTTGCATCGCTTGCCAATGCATCACATATTTTTATTTCCCTCCCGAACGAACAGCAACACTCAGCACTCACACTCGCGAAGGGCACACAAACACGCGGCGGACGTACGCAAGATTATGGGATGGTAAGAAAGGAACAACTTTGTGGCTGCATAATTATGCTAGCTAATTGAGAGGATATAAATATGCCTTTTTCTTCATTCCTCACCAGCGTTTGAGGGTAGGAACCATTTTTGAAAGCGTAATTTTTATTTACATTTTTTTTTTTTGCTTCAACACTCGAGACTTGTTGTTGTCGGTTTCAGTTTTCACTCACGCACTACGAGATAGCAAATCGAAGATCAACAAAGGATCGTACAAAAGAAGAAACAAATTATTAATATTAAAAGATCGAAAAGTTGAAGGAAAAAAAATATCTATTCTATAAAACAAATGCTCTAAGACTTATGATCCTTATAAACGTTCAATGTCTTACTCGAAAGTCACATTCCGCGAAATCCAGGATTAGAAGATAACGCGTTAAAAAAACCAAACCATGCCACAGATGTTGAAGTCAGCGCTTCGTATAAGGGCAAAAAAAGACGGTAAGCTGGCAGACAACGACTTGGGCTGAGAAAGCCTTTCGCATGCTTTCTACTGAGCTGATTTCAACTCGTAACGAACGTGTATCCTCGGATCCCCCAGTGAATGGATCGATAATGAACGATGGTTGTTCACGGTATCATAGATATCCTTCACTTTTTTTTCTGTGGTCAGCTAACGCAACGCCACATTAAACAAACAACGTTACGCCTCCAACGCCCGCCATGGGCCAGAGAAAGAAAACAAAAAGTGACATTCACCGCATTACTATGCGCGTGGACCTTCACGAACCATGACTGAAGATGAGCAGCGCGATGAGAATCGGCTAAAGAAATCGGTCGGTTGGCAGCTCAATCACTCATCCACCCTTGGCAGGCGATGGAAGCCGTGTTATAATTGTCATCGTACCCACGAATGCACCGGGCCACTAGAGGGTGGAATTGGCTTTCCACCGAGAGTGCTGGACCATGCGTGTCTTTAACTCGAACTAAAATAGTTTTGGTTCGAGTTCGGATACCTCGGACAGCAATACTTTGGTTTTTTGATAACTTGATTGAGTTAATACCCGTCCCATCGGTTCGTCCTAGGACGGCCGAGGATGATAAAGATCCGTTGTAGCTCATATAGTAGGGCTTCCGGTTCCTCCGGATATCTGCCCGCTCGTTCGACGGTGAATTATGCGCAAGGTGTGCGTAACCACAGCGTGTCGTCGTCGAATTCGAAGATAATTTCAATTTCAAATTTCCACCGCCTCGCTTTCATTTTTTTATGACACCACCCACTTCGATTAAAAGCGCAACCGGTGAAGAGTTGTCGTGCGTGGCTAAATTTCTATCGCACTAGTGTGATAATACTTTAAAAGCTGGCGCTTTTGAGACCGTGAATGAAGCCAACGAAACCTGTCGACGTTACGCGAGCCTCGTAGCTAAGAATTCGAGCGCATTTCAATCGATTCGGCACGTAACACGTAATCGAGCGTTTCGGCGTGGCTCGAATTGGGCTTCGATTCCATTTCGTTCAAGCCTGGTTGGGTGGGTGTTGTTGCCGGTTACCTCGACAAGGACACGGCCACGAGGGGGTGAGTTTGTCTGCGGCCCCATCACCCGCTGGACGATGTCCAACGAAACGCAACCGTCTGCATGGCGGCGAGTGACCACGCAAGCAATATACGCAACCCCAAAACACATGGCATATGGCGTTGCGTAGCGATGTGAGAAGGACACTGCTGCTGTTGCTGCTGAATGCCGTGCCCACTTAATGCGCATACTACCGTCGGGTGGATTTCGCTAGACGTGACCACAATCGACTAATGCCGTGACTGGTCGCCTTCGAACCAAACCACTCCCGCGTTGAGGCTCGGTTTCATTTCATCCTCGCAAGCACTCTTCGATTTTCCATCCCCTCACAAACGCGCGGCAGCATCGGCTGCCGATTGCCGTGCAGGAGCAAAAATAAATCGACCCAATGCCAAACATTGGGTCAGTGCACCAGACTGATTTATCTGCATCGGAACACCGCGGGGCTGCTACACTTGAAGCAGATCGGAGAAAAAAATTGTACGCTCAAGTGAGCAATATGTGCGATAAGAACCGATGATGAATATTTCTGTGGTCGCAAAGGCGCGCTCGTAAAGAATTCCGACTGGGGAGGACCTGTAGGTAGAAAAGAGAAAAAACGAAAATATATTAGTCATATTTACATTTACAAAAAAATTGGAAAACAAGTCCCATAAAAATATAAATGGAGCTATTATATATAAATTTAACTGATTTTCTAACAACAAAACTGAACAAACAAAACAAGAAGCAAAATCTACAACTGTTAAACCTCATTTGAATTGAAAGATTCCACTAAGACGAACCAAAGAACTGAGAAAAAACATTTGTCATGTAAAATTACTAATATTTGACGAGCCTCGACGCTCGTACAAAACTTTTCTTTGATTCATAAAACAATTCAAAAAGTATCCCCAACCGACAGTGGATTGTCAACAATAGCAACTGCGCTAAGAAAATGCCCTCTCTGTGGCAAAAAGTTCATCCAAAATCAGTCTCCACACAGTACTTCGTTTTCTTCCATTGTTCCATTGCAATTGTTGAAGGCCCACTTAAGCGTTCATTCGTGCAGCGTTTAAAAGCACCTAGGCGCAGGAGAATTCCACTCGCAAATTGTGGAGCCGTTCTTCGATTAATTTTCCCACATACAACGCCCCGGAGTTTCCGCCTTCACCTTCACGTGCCCCATTTCCACACCGACGAGCGCTCGACCGAACCACACAGAACCATTCTTGAGAGCCAGCGAGCGTTTTCCTTCGCCGGTTGCAAACCTGGGCACGAAAAATACAAGCATTTCGTTCCCGCCACTCGGTCGTGCGCGATCTGCCAGGCCAAGATCGTGATGAATCTTCTCCACCGGGGAGGCAGTGGAGTGGAGAAGATCAGCCAGTCGGTTGTGTGAGTGGGAAAAATGTGTACCACCCAGCTAGTTTTCCCCGTTCGTAGCGCCTCGTTCGTTTACTCATTCTTCAGGTTGGGCTGTGTGTTTTCAACCTCCGTTCATTTGGCATCTGGAGCCAACAATCGGGCCTCGTTGCTGAGCCTTCTCTTTCAAGTTCGCCACGCTCCGAAAGTGCTGCAGAATATTGCTGTGCCGTAAGCGTTCTCAGGCACACAAAAAAAAACACAAAACAAATACGCCTGGGTCGGTAAAATCACACCAAACCCGCGAAAAAAAGGGGGAAAAATGAACCACCACAGTGTCGCAGACCTGATAAATGAATAAACGAACAGCAGCGGCAACGCGGACGCGCAGGGCGTAAATTAAATCTGCTTCCGTGGGCTTTTTGTTTCATGAATAATATCTCAATGCGAAGCGGATAAGGTAGAGCAGCGCGTGAACGCGACATGACACAAACTGCATTTAAGCTATCGCCACCGACAGCGTGTCAGGAAAGATTGGAACCGACATCAATTATCGTTCCACGTTGGCAAGGTTTGGTTAGGAATGGCAATATTTCTTCTCAAAGATTAAATCCAATCCTGCAGATATTTTAAAAATACTCTACACCCAATGTACAATGCCAATTCTCAAGCCAAAGCAGTTATGTTGCGTGGAAAACCTCTCGAAGAAGCGCAAAAGCACAAGAAACATCCACCAGCTGGTCAGCACGGCGGTTTGCTGTATCGGTAGCCGTGGAAGACAATCCGTAACCGGCCCAAAATACGATCCCTCCTGTTTCACGCATTCGATCGCTGGGATGCTGAGCAACGGATTTTGCTCATTAAAATTACGGTAAACTACCACCAGCAGGTCTGGGATTCATTATGCTCAAGAAAGAGGCAGAAACGAGGGAAAAAACACAAAATACTATTCCCTTCTGCGAGACTATAGCTTTGGATATATTCTACGTCTTTTTCACAGTGAAAAAGCGAAGAAAACTCACTTTAGAGCATCGATCGTGTAACGACCGGAACATTGTTTTAGTTTCAAGTAAAATGATTACAACAAAACATACGATATTTAAAATATAAAAAATTAAAAAATGAACAAAACAAATACAAATCGAATTCACAAAGTTTCTAATGCTCTACAATCGACAATTAATAGTAATGGAAAAAATATAATACCCCTTCATAGCCCTTCATAAACGATAGAAACATAAACATGAAATGTGGTAAAAGAGAAAAAAAACAGCTCAGAAAATAAACGAGAAAACGGTGCAAAAAGAACAGCCCTTATCAGGTATTTATTAGTTCAAAATAGCTATTTTTAATTCCTAGCCGGCTGCCCCACAAAGAACGTCACATTAAATAAACACAAACATATCGTTTGCCACTTCCAGCCCACCGTTGCAAAACGTTGCGCCGCATCATTACATTTATCGTTGGTTCATTTAAGCTTTACCCCCGAGAGTGGCTCCTTTTCTTTCCCTCGTTTCGTTTCGTCGCCACAAAACCTTCGACTAACGGTACGCGATCACGGTGCCGGGGCGGAAGAAAATTAATCGCATACTGCAACCCGCGAGCGGCGCGCCATTTTCACGAAGCAGATCGTCATCCCCCCTTGTACGAGATCTACCTTCATTTGCCCTGCTGAATGTGTGCTGATCTCTCTCTCTCTCTCTCATCGTTCTCGTGCAGCATCATCTAGCATAAGGAAAAAGCCCGCGTCTCGGTTGCTGAGAATGCTGCCCCAGCGCAAGCGAGCCCCAAAGCCAAAGAGAAGTGCATTTAGAACACGGTAGGCAACGAGAACAAGTTCAACGAACTTCTTGCGTTTCCCGGCCAACCAAACACCCGCTTTTTCCCCACCATCGAGCACCGGTGGTAGGGTGGGTTTTGGTCTGATCTTTCGCGGGCGTTCTTTGCTGCCATTTTTTATCTCATCTCTCGCCATCTTTCTTGCCTTTTCCTTTTCCTCGCTCCCGCTCTAACCCTTTCTTCTCTCGCGTGTGCCCGCGCGTGTGGACTATGTTGTGTGGTGGGTTTTCTCGGGACCTTTTCTCATCCAAGCAAGCGCTGGAGGTGGATTTAGTTCGCGAATAAAACAGCATCCAAAAGGCAGCGCCGCTTTCTGCTCAACGCAGCCAGCATAGCCGGCGCTCATATGCGGTGTTTTTCCCGACCCGATCGCCTTTCCGGCGAATGGTGGCACCCTCCCAAGAATTAGGCTGACGTGCGCGGCCGGTGACGCCTTTACATTTCCATTCCACAACGCGCTGTCTCGCTGGCTCGGGCGGGCAGGCTGCTGTTCCCGTTAGTACATCCGTTTCCTTCACTCCGAAATGATCGATTTCGGCCACTTTTCTCATGCTCCCATTTCGAGGCCGGAGGATGGGGTTTTTCGTGGTGCTCCAAATCGTTTTGGCGGAAAGCGCCACACCGTGTGGTTGTGTGTTTGGGGTTCCGGACCGGAAAAAAAGTGCCGCGCATCTAATGGTGGCTTATTTGGGGTGGTTTGCGATAAAATCTTCCGTGTTTAATATTGCGTTCCATCGTGGAAGAAAAAAACGCGTAATGTCGTCAGTGATGAGGATTTTCACGATCACTTAAAGCTGGCACATTTATAACACAAACATGGTTTAGGAGTAATAAATCTTAGCGAAAAGTATTTTAAAAAAAAAAGGGTAAACACTATTTTTAAACTCCCAAACAAGCATGTTCTTTAACAATTCAACAAAAATTTGATTTGTTGAAAGAAAACCCAATAAAGGAACAAATAAATACTTCCAACAGCAAACGTCTAACAACGACGCATCGTCTCCACGCAGCAGATGAATGCGGTTAAATAGACCCATCCAGGTATGCGCATCAGACGCGCGAACGATGACAAACGACAACGAAGGGCCGTCATTTTCCGTTACATATTTCCACGCAACCGAGAACAGGAACCGGCCACGAGAGGTACGCATGAGTTAAACCCTTTCGAGTCGCCAGTTTTCCCTCCCGTGGTCCTACCATTTAGCGAAACTCTCGTTCACCCAAGTCCCGCCCAAGATCTCCCCCGAAGCGGTGGGTTAGTTCTTCTTTATCTGTGTGTAACGATTCTTGGGACATTTTCCATCGTCGTGCGGCTGACGTTCGTCTCAAAACGGCGCATAAGAGACAATAATACCGGCGAATGGGGAGGTCAAACCGAAGAGAACGCCTTTCCAATGTGGGCTAATGGCGAGACAGACGGGGCTAGGCGACCATAATGGATGGGCTGTAAGCTGAACGTGTAAGATGCTTGAGCACGATTTGGAGCTCGCGGAAGTGGGCTAGGAAATGGATAGGAGCAAGATAAAAATGATACTATGTTGCTATTGCCGGGTGGATTATTACCGCGCGGACAAAGGAATGATGAGGCTCTTTAGGCTGAGAGATTGCTCGACCAGAGCCGTTCCATTTTAATTTATTAACCGAAAACATACGCTTGATTGCAACCAATCTCGACTTCAATGGGAAGAATAGAAAGCAAATTTTTTACACAATGAAAAATTGAAAAGCTTTGAAATGAATGTGAAGTTTAACACTGATTATTGGAATAATGTACATATTATTCACCAAAAAAATTAAATAAAGAACCTATCTTGACTACTGTAGCATATAGGAAAGAACTTACTGTGCGAAATAAAATATATTTCATTCACTATCAGTCGTTTTCACATCAATTCATTAGTGTTATCAACATGCAACAAAGCTCCCAGACGCACAATCCATCTCTAAGCGACGACCTTTAAGCTGTTGCACAATCCGATCGATGCTCCATATTGCACGAAATCGCAAACAAATCACGCTGCAAGCCATTGCACATCTCTGCCATGCAATTCCGATGAAAAATGAAGGTTTTCTCAGCGCCCCCAACTGTGCTTAAGAAAGTGTGCAAAAATTCGTGCCTGTTTCCTTAGCCATAGAAAATTCTCCCCCAAAGACACCACTGAGTCCTTCCTTGGACTTGTGTACGATGAAAGTTTGCCCTTATTTCTTAGCTAGGTTTCCAATCAACCATCCTGCAAACCCGACGGCGGGTGGTCGAATAACGGCGCCCATATCCTTGGCTCGGGTGGACGACCGACTGGCGGACCATTTCGATCGATTTTCCACCGAAACAACCTTCGAATCGTGAGAGCTGAGGGGCGAGTGTTAGAGGAACAATGAAGAGGGAAAAAAACAACAACACACTCTGCTGCATCGTTCCGTTCGAACCGAAAAGCCGGAACCTTCTCGAAGAAAACATCACCCCACAGCGCCCGAAGACACCACATAAAACTGTCGCCATAAGAAACGCGATGGTGTCGGTGTGGCGTCACCGACGATTAACCTGACCCCTTTTGTACCGTGTCGCTGCGAAAAGGACGAAGGGCATTGTGGCAAGAACAACAAAAACAACAAAAAAACGAAACAAAATTTGCAAACCGCGTGCAAAAAGAAGCCTCGCTCGCGTGTTCCCCTTTGGATGCCCGACGACGTACGACTCTCGCAAAATCCTTCACGGGGCTTCTGTGCTAATCGACTTGTAAATGCTTTACGCAACGGCGATTTGTTAGCAACAATTGCACGACGGGCGTGTAATGCAGTCAAATTACGCCCGCGTAAAACGGCTCCCAAGTGCATGGGGGTTTATTACATTCTCTGAGTTCCTCTGGCGCAGGTTTAAGGAGCCACAATAGCCTTTATTGTGGGCCCCTAGCTCATCACTTTGGACATTACTTGCTATTAACCCACCGCAAATGAGAAAACACCGTCAAACACTGCCTGCAATCGAGGGCGTATCGTTAAGGTGCAGTTTTGCAGATCTTTCCGTCCGACAGGCGTGATAATTTGCGTGAAATTTCTAATTTCCTGTCGCGACATTTTTCGCATCGAGGAGCGAAACTTCCGCGGGGAATGCAAAATAGCAGTGAATCACAAGCATCCAAGCTCATTGTCTTGAACGTAGCTTGGTTTTTTAACAATATTTTTTTTATTTCTCCTCACAAACACTCTGCGACGAGTGCTCTCATCTTGAAAAATAAAGGAAGTATCGCACATTGCACTTCCAGCAACATAAAAGCCACAAAAGAAGGGTAATTGATCGGTTCATGAATTATCAGGTTACTTCCGGTTGCGATAAATTATGCATCTCTTTCAGTCGGGGCCACACCACAAACGGGAAGGATATATAGGTTCCCTTTATTTTACGTTTCCTCCTTCATTCACAACACACAGCATAAGGCACGTTTTGTAGCATGCACTCATACACCCTAGAATTTGGTGCATTTCCCCCTGGATAGCATTTTACAATCTAGTGCAGGCAGGGGGAGCGAGCGCCCGATTCCCGTCACAAACACAGCGATAAAAATGCATCAATTGCAGCGGCGCAGCGATACCTTCACGAGCCACGTATGGGTTTCTTTTATCAGGATATCTCTGAGACATGCATCCTGATGAAAGAACCGCATGCGTAGTAACAAATTTACAAGGATCCATTGAAAGCATCATTACGGATCCATTAGAGGAACCATTAATTATCGTTATCACCATTCATCTTCAGAATCAGCACTTTGTGAACTATCGTAGGGTTATTTGATGTCAAAAAATCAACTTCAAGATATTGCACTCACCCGTTTTAAATCCCAAACCCGACACTTACCCAGCAAACAACAAAAAAAATGTGTAATCCATAATTCGTTTTCATCGTAGCGTCCTCAAAGTGATTTCGATAGACCGCCTCCTAAATCGGGATGTTTTATGAACCATCGTAAAAACCTTTTGTTTGTCAAACTTAATGCAGCATTTTCCACTAACGCTCAGGCATCGTCAGCCCAGCACATTCGCCCCCTCCTCAGCTGCCAGAACAACACCACCTCCGGAAGGAAGGTTTCCACACACACAAACTAGTGCGCGATTTTCCACACACGCAGCGAGCAAACACCACCAGCGCGCGCGCATGTGTGTCTTCGCGCGATCTGAAACCCCTTTTTCTCCCTCTCTCTCTCTCTCTCTTGTTTTTCCATAGCCCACGGAAAATTCATTCCAAGAATTGGTAACACCGGAACCGGCACGGCACAACCAAAACACACTCGTGTTCCCGTTCGTTTTTTTTTCTTCTCCTTTTTTCTCGCTGATGCACTTTTCACACCTTTTCCAACACTGCACACGAGTAAACCCCCGGTGGGTGGTAATCGACAACGACGCGGTTTTTTCGTCGGTCCGGTTGGAAGGAAAACTGTCGCTTGCTTAATTTTGTTTCACGTTACCTAACTTCCTCGGTTCTCATTAACCGGCCCACCTCTTTTTAAGAAGCAGTAGCACTTGCTCGGCAGCTTCGCTCACTAAAAAACCAATGATTAACGGGCCCCCGAGCAGGAGGCACTTTTCGGAGACGGTTTGCGCGTCGTCGGACGCCGCGGAATCGGAGGACGACGAGCCACAAACGTCAAACTCGTAGCGCGGTTCGAACGTGATAGGCTCGCTTGCTCACCGGACCAGGTTGTACGGCGAGCCGGTCGAAATTTGGCTCTCACTCTCTCTCTCTCTCTATTGCTTGCTCACTCACTCGCTCACCCTCTCGCGATCGACAACGCGGACCACGAGGGCAATAAAAATAGTGCCGCTGAGGTGGCGATCTACTATCTGCTGTGGATCTAAATGGGAAAAAAGCGTTCGAGAAGGCAACATTCTGAGACATTATAATTATACCTGGAGCAGGCAGTAATTACTAACATATTTTTCAAATTATGCGCAGATTTGAAGATAGCATAAAGGAGTCAGAAACATCAGAAAAAAAGCCAAATAACTGCTGTTCTCACATTTCATTTAATTAGCTGCGGTGTTATAGCTTTAGCAAACCAATTGCTCATTAATTTGAAATCAAAAGAACATGCACGCGATCAGTAGATGAAATGCATACATTTATGGATACAATATTTGAACTATTTGTTATAAAGGAGGTGCACTTTATAATTCAATGTGCAAGTTAAATGCATTAATCAGTAGAATGCTCCCTGGGAATCAACACAGCTGACTTACACATACTGCCGTCCTCCGGCGGCCGGAGAGAGAGAGAGTAACCAAACCTCTGCCGCAGCCGCGTATCATCCGGTCGGTTTGCCCACAATTGGAAAAACGAGAAAACATTGCTGGAAACCGGATGGAGAAATAGAACATCACTTCTACCGGCACAAATGCTGATATCGGCCCTCTGCTGGCACGTAATAAACGCACTACCCATTCTCGCCACAAACACGCACTAAAGACAACAAATCCCCCTTCGTCTAGTTTACTTTTTGACTTTACTTAAAAATTTCCGTAAGAGCTTGCTGACAAAAAAAAACCATGCCTTTCTATTGTATCAATATCAATTTTAATAAATTCATAAGACTTGCAAATAATCATCATAAATGTTAGCTCATCGTTCATGTATGAGCTCGTAATTATTCTAATATAAAGCACATCAAAATTATTAACCACTTCTTCAACACCCTAAGGCATTGCGGGCGGGTGCAAACCAAAAGGGCTCTCCTACTTGACTTTGAAAAAATAAAAAAAAATAGCTACTCGCCTCGCCAAAATATAAACGTATCAAAAGCCGATGCCGCACGGATGGTACAACGCAGCAGAAGAAGACACAGACGACGCACGAAAAGCGGAAGCATTTTTTTATATATATTCTTACGTTCGCGTTTTCCTACTCCCAGCGTAAGGGGGCCGTCGCACATCACGGCCCACACCTCCCTTCTGGCGTGCCCGAAAAGCCAGCATAATCCGACAAAGAACTCGCAAACACCGTAAGTTTATAGAGAAAAAAGTGACGACGCAAGACAGGCGGAAGGAATCTGTCCGTGATGAATCATGCTCATTTGCCTCACGGCTTGGAGCAGAAGGTTCGATGTAACTTCTTCGCTACTCGTTCATTCATCGGTCTCCGTTGGCCACCTCCCCCCAATAGCCCTTTTTCCCTGAAACCTGGCTCGCAACCTGATCGCAGGCGCATTCGTTGCGCTCCCTGGCAGAATGTTCACCCGGGATTCCACGGCCGTAGGTCAGTCTATAGGTCAGTCACACATGGGGTTGATTTCCCGGGGAGGACAGTGCCTGATTAAGGGTTGTGCAAGGATGGCGCGGGTGGGACGGCTCAACACACGCACACACACACACACACACACGACTCCCACTGGCAGCGGGAGCAATGCATTTACACGTCATTTTCGCTCCATTTGTGCGTTTTCATCGCGAGAGCAGAACGACACCACGGCGCTCTCGTTCTCTCACATCATTTATCAAGTGGTTAAGGCGCAACTTACTACGCAAACCTGCTGTTGTTGTACGATTTAAAGTGGTTTAGTGCCGCGGGAGTAATGTGCGGCACTTCATTTGATTGCAATCTAAGAGCCGAGCTCGGTCAAAGAAAAGCGGAATGTCAAGAACATCGAACGTTTCAATGGTGTGCTGCAGCGTTTTAACGTGTGGGTACGTACGTGGGCAATACACCCACTTTCTGGTCGCGTGGAAAAGTGCGTGGGAGAGTACGTCTACGCACGTCTCGGACATGCTTGCAGGCTGATGCTAAACGTCCCCACGGAATGGTCACGAATGTCAAAAACCCGATGCGGGAGTGTTTACATCGTGTGCAGTAACGACTGTAAACAATGCAACCGGTAATCAAAACAAACGGCCAATGACGTGCACTTCATGTTCTTCCGCCGATGTGGACAAGGCAGACCCACAGTATGGTGTTTTGGGGGTTCGAGATTCCAGTTAGAATCCAATCACTTCTCCAACGGCACATTTTCAATCGATTGGTGTCTACTTTTCCCTCCTTGCTTTTTCGGGGCATGAAAAATTGAAATTTTCCTTACTCGCGGTGTCCAAAACTCGCCACCAGCCCTCCCAAAACAACAAACCATTCTTCCCTTCACCCGATGTGTGTGTGTGCGTCTCCCCCATCCTATCCCTTCTCGGTCCGGTTCTCGCCCTTTCTCTTTCGCCCACAAACGTTGGTGGTTAACGGCACTATTGCCTGATGCCGTTACAACGATCGCGTACCCAGCGACAGGAAAGAAACAAAATGGAAAATGAGCCCTAGTTCTTTGCGGGTTTTGCGTGAAAACTGCACACTACGCAAAACACAATTTTCAAAGTAGGCCAGAAATTCACGAATAGAGGCGTTTGCGTAAAAAAGGCGTCAATGGAAACGAAAAACACACTTTTTTGTTGCGTCTGCTGCGTTCATCATTTTCTGGCAGCACGTTGCTAGTGGCAACGAACTTTTTGAAATATTCCGCAATTGCACAAGCGAACACGAAAAACTAATAGAACGTTAAGTTTAAATTACCAAGTCAAAAACCGTGCTCCGACAAATCAGGAAGAGCTCCGATATCGCTTATCAAAATCTACTAACGTTATCATTAGCTTTCTTCTTCCATTCGCTCTCAGGTTTCATTTTCCAAAAAAGAGAGCAAAAACGAGAGCATGATTGCCCACTCTCGCTCTCGCTCTCTCTCTCACTCTCACGTCATAAAACACGCTGCGCTACCAATCGCACAATCGCCACAAATCCACCCACACCAGCGCGGGGTAAATGTTCCGAAATTAAAACACTAAAATACTACGGTGCCCCCCGGACAAGGACGGCGTCAGCATTGCGCCAATTGCATTGAACCCACAGCTATCTCCGTGCTCTCTTTCTGCTGTTCGTATCCACTTCCAACAAACACCACACACACCCGCGGGCGCACAATGGAACCGACTCCGGCAGGGAAATCAATAAAGCACCACATCACCCCCGTCAACGTGTATACGTTGGCCCGCGTTGCTGCGTTCTAGCTGCTCTACTTACCCACACACTTCCCGTTCACAGCACAGGAGGGAATCCAACTAGCGCTCCTTGTTCGTTTTGCGCTTTGCCGGTTACCACCACCGACACGTTTTAGCAGGTAGAACTTTTTGCATCTTGGCTTCACTTCCGTGGCGTCAGCCGGATACCGCCGGAGACATTTTTATCATTTCAATTTCAATTAAAAACTACTCTCTAACCAAAGATTTGCGCCCAAAACGACACTAGGCCGGCTATCCTTAACACCGCACGACCTCACAAAACTCACGCACGCCCTTTTTATTAAACCACGCGCCACCCCATACACGGCGCCAAGGATTTTCACGGATTCTGGCAGCACAAGATTCCGGCCAGCTTCACATTATCTTGATTTCTTTTCATTTCACCGCACCCGCAAATGCGGCATACGGCACACCAGCACCGCAAGGGGCAACGTTATCACCAAACTTTTAACCGGATCGTATGGCGGATTGTGCTCTTCTATTCACGTGCTTCACGTGCCCACGGCAGGCTCGCATGGCGTATCCTGTGATGGCGAAAAAATCTGCACTACTAATCCACGCACCCACGGCACATCGACACCCACACTGAACCTTACCAGTCGGCGTGCACTCGGTTTATCAGCCCGATCGATAAACGCGGGTACAAAAAACAACTGGCGAGCGCGAACGTGTGCTTTCCCCCCACGGATTGACTGCAGCCGGTTGCTTGACAAAATTTGGGCAGGGAAAAATTTTCTTGCTGAGCAAAACCGCGCCGTGAGAGAGAGAGGGAGAGAGCGACCGTTGGAGAATGAGCGCGAGAGAACGAACGTGCCGTTACTCTCTCAGGCTCTTTCGGTCCATCGCAACCGCGCGGGTTTGTTTATTTCGTGGCCCCTCCTGTCATTTGTAACCAACTGTGTGTATTTTTTTGTTTCGTTGCGATAAATAATCGCACTTTGTTGAATGAAAAACGCGCCAATGCGGACCGTGGGCAATGTGTTCGTCTTGCTGAGACTATTGTGCATCAGTTTCACTGTGGTTCGGGTGATTGTAGCGTGAAAGGAGTCCTCTTTTACCGTGTGTTTACGTGCCTGCTAGCCCCAATGAGGTAATTGTTACACGGGGTGGTCGAGTGAGAGAGAGAGACGGTCGCGTGTACGGTGGATGTAGCGCGGGGTAAGTTCAGCTGGTGTTCTATAACTCGCTTCAGGGCGAGTCCTCCACTCAAGCTTACAACACCAAGCGTTAATCAAGGTTTTAAGACGAAAATGATGATAAGTAATCCAATGGGTTAAAGCTACAAAAATCTAAATTACTTTAAAGTTGAACTGATACGTTTAATATTTCCAAAAAAGAGCCGTTTTCCTAAGCAACCAACCTTAACATATTTGTTTAATCAACATTCTATATTACTCTTTTTGAATTTTTCAAATGTAAAACTAGGTCATGTTATGAAATTCGTACATACCTTCGAACAATTCCATTTACCATTTGAACGATACTCCTAAAACGGCTTTTGAATTTTACGTAATCATGTAACACAATGCTCACGTATTTGATTTCTGCATGTGGTTTGTGAGTTTTATCAAAAATATATAGGGCATGAATTTCAAATTAAATTCTTTCAGATGCTAAGCTACTAATTTCAAAACTAGATAACATTAAAAGATAAAATGAAAATGCACAATAAAAATATCAATTCGTTTATCACAAGTTTAAAATGATTGTAAATACAAATATGTAGCTAAAATACAGAGCTGTAACGTAACACCGCCCTATTGAACACCTTTTCAGATAGACCATGATGTCGCCCCTCAAGATGAGCACCGATGGATCATGTTCAACCGTCTGCCGAAACGCCACAACGTAGAACCCGTTTTCCAAATAGTATCGCAGCTTCTATCCGGCTTCCCAGACCTATCGCTGTCTGATACCTCCGAACCGATGGGCGACTGCTATCGCGCGCCTGCCGATAGCATCTCCAACGGTGATGCGCTACACCAAGATGCACCGAAGAAATTACACAGGCTTCCACCACGAAGGGCCCACCGGAAGTCGAAATCACACGGAGAAGCCCTTACGAACACCGGGATGGTGGTGAGCCGCAGCAAAAGTGTTGACGATCTCACAGCCACCGGTGCCGTGTCCGATTCCGATGACGAGGCCACGTTGCACCCCAAATCACATGAAGCGATCAAACACAGCGGCCCTGTGGTAAAGCAACTCCTTCGCTCGAAGGATCAACAGATCGCGAAGCTGATCGACAAGCTGACGGCCGTGTTCGAGTGCAACAATCAGTTCGCTGTGGAGCACGAGAAGCTGCAGAAAGACTACCAGCGGGTGGTTCAAAATTTGCGCACACTTGAAACCATCCAACCGAAAAGCTGCGACCGATGCGCGGAATCGGAAACCGAGCGAGGTGCTGTGGCGAAGGAATCCGCGGACCTGCGGAATGATCTGAAGATGATGAAGATCCTAGTGTACCGGCTAAATGTGCAGATCGAGCGGTATCAGGATGCAGTGCGGGAAGGCAGCAGCAGTGTCCCGAAGCTTGACTTTGTCGACAGCACGTACGGTGGGACGAAGGACAATCTCAATTGGGGACCGGTCAATACCCACACACTTGGGCCACTGCTGAACGCGTACGAAGAAACCATCGCAGAAAAGGCGGATCTCGTGCAGCAGTACGAATCGGAACTGATCGGTTTTACCGGGAAGATGAAGAAGGTGCTGGAAGAGAACGAGGCCCTACAGAAGGCAGCGGAAGAACGACGAACGGCGCAGGCAGTTTGGGTGACCGAAAGGACACGCTTGCAGGCGCAGGTTGATGTGTTACGCAGTAAGGCAGAAGTACAGGGCAAACGAGCCGATCTGGCGAAGGAAAAACTTGTCGAAGTACTAAAGTGTTACGAGCAGAAAGGTAATGGAAGATTCGTGATCTTCTACTTAGATTGTTCATAAATCTAATGTGACACTATTTTTGTATTGCAGTCCAAGCTCAGTCTCTCGACATTGAGCGACTTCAGGAAGCGTATACACGCTCGAAAGTCGAGCTTACATCTCTCCGGAACATCAATCAAAACCCCGAAGTTATATCAGATAGTTTGAAAGAATGCCAGAAGTATGTGGGGCTATAATTTCCCCTGTCGAGTAAAAACGGGTAACTCACCATACGTATCCTTTTGCAGACTTCTGGAAGATTTGCGGCTGCAGTACAGCAATGATCGTGCGCAATCAGCTAAAGATGCCGAAGCAATCAAAGCCGATCTTCAGCAAAAATCAACCGAACTGGAGCAACTGCGCCAGGAACATCAACATCAGCTCACCATATTTGAGCGTCAGAAAGAAATCAATGAGTGAGTGTCAGCAACCTCATGTTCGATTTGTGCCGAATTCTTCCATGTCCTTTCTTTGCAGAATTCTGATGGGAAAGAACACGACGCTTAAGCAAACGCTCGAACGCACACGACAATCGAAGGAAATTCTCAAACAGCGGCTCAAAACGATGATCAGCTGGGGCAAAGGATCCGAACAGCGTAAGGACCAACTGCAGGAGTGCTGGCGCAACATTCGAGCGCTGCAGGCTCAGCTGCAGCAACGGGACGCGCAGATGCAATCACTCCAACAGCGCTACCAGGCGGAACACGATCAGCTGCAGCGTCGTCTGCGCCAACGGGAGGACACGCTCCGGAAGATCCTTATGGAAAAAGCACAATTTCACCGCCAAGGTTGATGCGAGCACTCTAGTCAAATTCAATCGCTTGTTCTGAAATAAAAATAATTATATATATATACACATTAGTTACAATCTTCGCAACAATTTCTCCTTTATGGAAGGAAACGCATCTTCCTCCTCAGTGTACGTGCTGAATTTTGATCGACTATTTCAGCTTTATTTTCACTCTTAGATAATGACTTCTGCTTAGTTCATATGTTAGTTCACATGCTTCTCCGTATTCGCTTGGCTTACCTGTTTTCTATACTATACGCGAAATCAACTCAATATATTCGTAGCATTTTTTGTTTGTATAAATACAATATATCCCTCCCTTCGACCGTTCTTCGTTGGCTAGTGTTTTGAGTGCTTCATTTTCATGCAATGAAATCCTATTGCTTGGTCTTCAGAAGTTAAGAAACGGGATCAAAAAGCAGTGTGACATGGGTGGGAGTGCTTGTTTCTTAGTGTTTTGGTGCAAAATTGTTTGCTGCTCACTAGAGCCTGGACTTGTACGTAGTACTTGTTCGCGATTCCTTAAATTTACTGGGGTTGAGAGTACTTTTGATTACAACCGATTTGCTATACAATATCTAATTCGATCGTTACCACCCCCTTCCCAAAACGTGGGGTGGCCATTTTCTTTACTCCGGATCTCTATGTATGTCAATTCTGTATCATTGCAATCTTTTGGGTAAAAAACGAAAAAAAAACCCAAAATATTACGCAAAACCTTCATTTCGATGTAAATATCACTAAATAATCTCTACTGGCGAGGATAAACCAAACTCCTTTGCTGTGGATATATGTGTGTGTTAGAACCTTTTACCACTATTTATCCATGTCGGCATTGTGGATAGTTCTATTTTTTAGCACTGGATTCAGCAGCAGTCAGGCGACACGTTCAGTGGGAAAGGGATATGGAAGCAAAAACCATAATATGTATAATCATAAATTAATCCAACATTGATATCTGTCTACCCAGATAGGATGGATATTGCGTGCGTCGCAGAGTTTACGTTAACTCGACGAACGAAGCTTGCAGCTTCTGCTACTACTTGGCAAGCAACAAAGATGTAGGCATGATCAAAGCGCTCCCTTTCACGCGCCTAGTACTGTCATTCCACCACGTGGGTGCCTGTGCTTGTGTCGACGACCGACTCGGTGCCATCGGCGGACAGACCACCACCGGAAATGGACAGCTGCTGTTTGTCCGGATCCTGCAGGGACATTTTCTAGAAGAGAGAAGATCAAAATGAGCGTTCAAAGATGTTCACGGAACCGATAGTCAAAATCCTCGCACGCTTACTTTAACGGAATCACCAATCTTATCCATCGATTCCTGAACATCGTTCCCCGTGGAAGTGCTATCGTTACGCAGCTCGGATGCACCACCGGCAGTTTCGGTACCACCGGATGATCCCGTTGCCTGCTGTGGTTGCTGGCTAGCCAGCGCCGGTGATGGGCTCTTCCGTGACGGTGGCTGATACTGCGGTCGCTGCACGAACATGTTGTCCAGGATGTGATCGATATTCTCACCGCTATCGGCCGATGTGGCATTGCCACCGGCAGCGGTAACGTCCGCACCAGCGGAAACGGTTTCTGTTGCCGTTTCACCCGCGTCACCAGCCGATCCCGCGCTTCGGTTGCTTGCCGATTTACTCACCATCGAACCGGTGGCATTGGAGGATACCGTTGTCGTGGCCGGTTTTCGATCGGGAGGAGCAAGAATGGGAATGGCTGCCGTTGGCCTTCGACCAGTGGGAAGCGGTCTAGGTGCTTGAGTTTGTGTTTGAGGCGCATAGTACGTAATGCCACCTGCCGGTTGATAGAGAGCGGTCGGTGGAGGGCCACCGGGGCCACCGGCAGGGCCGGCTATAACCGGAGGTGGTGGTGGACCACCGGGTACGCCCGGTTGCTGCATCACACCGACGGGCGGTACATATCCAGGCTGAAAACCGGTAGCATAAGCGGCACCCGGATACTGACCGGGACTAACACCGGGAGCAGCGGCCGGCGGTGGAGGTCCTAGAGCGGGAACAAAATTCATCGGTGGTGGCGGGGCGCCACCCGGAACACCCGCAGGAGGCTGCGGACCGGCTGGAACGCTAGCAGGTTGTGGCGCGGGTAGATAGGCACTCGGGGCCGGTGGACCCTGCATGTAGGCAGGAGCCTGTGGCGGCTGAGGTGGAGGTCCCTGAGCTGCGTACGGAGACGGAGCGTACTGTGGTTGAGCTTGTGGTGGCGGGGGAGCCTGGGCGGACGGTGGTTGCTGTTGGCCACCTGGTGGAGCACCCGTTACGTAATCAGCCGCCGATGGTGGCGGAGGTCCTCCGGCTCCACCTGAAGCGTAGTAAAGGGCTGGCGGTGTCTGGTGGTACTGCACGGAAGTTGGACCCGTTTGGCCAGCTGGTGATGGTCCTCCCACACCAACCTGAGTTTGCGGTGGTGGTTGTTGTTGCTGGGATTTTCCGGCTCCATGATAATCGGTTCCTTGCAGCGTCATCGGCAGACCACCCGGAGCTGGTCCTGTCTGTGGAAGCTGTTGCTGAGGGTACACCTGTTTTTGTTTGCTCTGCTGTTGAGCAAGCTGTTCCTGCTGGTGCCGTAGTAGCTGCTGATGTTGCAACATCTGCTGCTGCTGTTGTTGCTGTTGCTGTTCGTGCATTGAGGCAGCTGCTGCAGCAGCAGCCGCAGCCGCAGCAGCTTGTTGTTGCTGCTGCTGTTGCGCCGCCATTGCGTTGGCGTTCGCAGCATTTTCCAGCGCCGATCGTTGCCGCTGACTCGAGTAGCGTTTTGTAGTGCGCGGAACTTCTGTCGGTAACAGCTGCTGTTGTTGCTGTTGCACATTTTGCAGACCAACGTGTTGAGGTGCCAGAGAGGTCTGTTGTCCAGCGTAATTCTGCTGCACGGAAGGTCCTTGCGGTTGGGGATAATCCATCGGTAACCGCATCGTTTGCGAGGAAGCTTGGCCTCCAGTGCCTTGGGGTGTATTCTGCGACACGATAGCACGGGGCGAAATTTGAGATCGCTGATTCATGGACATGTTTCCAACGGTTCCGTCCGAGCTGGTGGCACCTGGCGATGGAAGAAGCTGGCGGTTAGGACCGTCTTTCGCGTTAGGCTGCATACGTGCACCTCCATGATCGTGTGGCGCACCACCACCAGAGTACACTGGACCAAACTTCGCGTGTTCCTCCTCCAGATAGCCTTGTTTCATTTTCTGCGAAGACTGTTGCTGCGATTGCTGTTGCTGCTGAGGCGGTGGTTGTTGCATCTGCTGCGATTGCTGCTGTTGTGGCTGACCCAGCGATGGCGCATGATGCCCGAAATGTTGCTGCTGTGCAGCGGATGCATTTACGGACCCATGCGAACCCGAAGTAGTCACCGGGTTCATCGTTCTATTGTGTTGGGCGGATTCCTGAAGGTGCATTCGATCGTTGCCACCTCCACCACTATTGGCGGTGGCATGCGGCTGCACCGGACCATGGTTGTTCATTTTATTGCTATTACTGCTACCGGAAAGTGCACCGCCACTGTTACTATGCATCATCGGCGATGCGCCTGGACCTCCGGCAACCGGGCCGGATGCAACGGCCCCACCACCAGGCGCTCCATTCCCACCTGGTTCTGCATTCTTGTTTCTAACCTGATTCTTAAACTGCAGAGAGTTGATCACCTTGTAATCTTTCTCCTTACTGTTTCTCGCACCACTCTGTTTGTTCTCCTTGTTGTGATAGTTGTTTCGTGACGAACGATCCTCGTTACGATAGCCACCACCACCACCACCGTAATCCGAACGATCCCAATCCGCACCCCGATCGTGCTCTCGTTCCCGATCTCCTCGATCACGTTCGGTCCAGTCACCGGGTCGTGTCCTTTCCGAGCGACCCATCGATCGATCCTGACCGGATCGACGTACGTCGGATGATTTTACTCGCCCCGTTTCCGCCGTTCCTGACTGTCGTCGTTGTTCAAGTGCCGCGCCACCCTTCTGTCCACTGCCATTCCTTCCTCGACCGGTCGGTCGACCACCGACAGCACCCTTTCCGTTGGCCCCGGCTAGCTCCGGGAACTCTTCAGGTCGCGGAAGTTTCTTGTGACGCTGGTGCTCTACGTTCGATGATTTTTGGTATGCGTCCTCATCCTCCCAGTTGCGTGTGTATCGGTTCGGCCCACGTGCGTATCGCCGCTTTCGTCGTGGTTTCGGAGGACCATCCTCTCGGCGTATATCGTAACCGTACGCAAACACGAGCTCGGCCCGCGATTTGGGGGCTTGTTCGCTCTCATCAAACCGATCATGCGTCCAGCGATCAGTAGAAGCTTGCCATTTCTTCATGCCCTTAGCGCCACTTCCGCTACCGCCTTTTTCCGAACCACGTCGTTCACCTCCGTACACACCGGGTGTGCCAAGTCCACCACCTCCACCGCCACCACCGCCTCCACCACCGTGTGTATCACCTAGACCATCTCCAAGCCCATCCTCGTTCCGTTTCGATCGCGGATCGTCAGCATCCAACCCCGACTCGTCGAGATCATCCTCAGCCGTCCGATCGTCATGCTCATAAAACGTGCCCTTCTTCGGGATGTACTGCGGGTTGCTGCGGTCCTCGTCGTCATCCACCTTTCGGCGATTTTCCACATCCTGCTCCTGCCCGTCACCGCTCTGTCGCTCGTAATCGAGGACCTCGATCACATCGTCGTCATCCTCTTCATCCGTTCCGTCCTCCTCCTCCTCGTCCGAACCTTCGTCATCCTCTTCGTCTTCTTCCTCTTCTCCACCACTTTCCTCGTCCTCGTAGTCTTCCTCGTCGTCTTCTTCACCGCCGTCCGAGGGCGAATCGGAGGCCGTATCGTACTCAGATTCTACCGCCGCCACACCACTTTGCTGCGATGTGTCCTCTTGGTTTGCTTCCTTTGTGTTCTAAAATATAAAACATATACTATGTTAGTTATGAATGTAAAAAATATCTATGCTGGATGTGGATTGTATTTAGGGCTATTTTTAATAAATTTATACTCTAATTCAAACGCTAGATAAAAGGAATCTCGGTGTAATCGTAAACCATAAAAATGAACACCTCGACAGCCCGGGCAGGGAAAACGACAAAAATCGTGGAACAGAAAATGACCTAACTCTATTAAGGGGCCGGTCAATTTTCCCGGAATGTGCAATCTCGTTAGCGCCGGCGCAGCAAAGGTGCACTTGATTAAGAGCAAGCGCATAAAAGGGAGGGGTGGGCAAATACAAACATCTTTCGGCAGCCATCCGGAATGGATAGCATGCAGCAGCATGACCGTGTCTGCGTGCACATACACACGCGTTCCATCACACTACGTGTGAAAGTGAGGATCTTTACTAGGTTGCACATTCGCTGCTGGCCAGCCCAAGCAGGCTTACTACCGTTTTTAACCAGCCCGGGTTGTGGTGGTCCATTCATGCATGGTAAGCCTAGCCTCGCGGTCGCCACCGAAACCGATCTTCCAACGAGCCGCCTTTCACTGCCAGCTGTTGGTGCTGTTGTTCCGCTGATGCATTCCAATTTCCACGCAAGAAAACCCCCCAGATCTTCGCGTTGGCCGCCCGCGACCGGCTTGCCAATTGGTACACACGCCACCACGCCAGAGGGAGCGGCTATATGTGCCCTATCTCGCTTTATCTACCTCGGGGCGTGATCTTTCTCGCTCTCTCTTTCTCCGGCCCTCGGGGCGGGCACCACTAAAGGAGAAATTTTGGTATTTTCATCCACCGTTCACACTTCCGCGGGGGACCTTCGTGCGAGATCTACTTCTTTTCTTTCTCGATCGGCGCCTCCTCCACCACGCCGGGTTCCCCCGTGTGATCTCCGGGACTCAGGTGATGCCGAATCGAATTAATAGTCAGTTAACGGCCTGCAATTCACTTCGCTTTCCCATTTGCCTCGTTCGTTTCCATCCGCCTAAAGTTGGCGCGTGTGGTTGGGCTTTTTTTTTCTTCTGCGCTTCCGCCGTCGATGAATACCATTCGGGGTTTTATTTTCCTTCATCGCTTCGACGGTTTGCTCGATAAATCCCGTTCCGTATCGTAGGAGATCCCGCCCGGCTTTTTCCCATCGGCAACCGGGTAGTGCCGGGCGCAGGTGGTCTCGCGAAAGCGTGAAAACACTGGACACGAGATGTTTACTTAACCGGAACTTCCGAGCAGGCAGACGAGGAAGACTGCAGCCCAAGCTAATGAAATATTCTTACGATTTCAAACCGAAGCGGGTGCGTCAACCAAAAACGCTGACATTGCTGTTGAAGACAGTTCCTTGAAGGATAAAATAAATTACGAGGCGCAGAATTGCTAAAATTGAAGCCAGTGAATCATCGTAAGATGCATCACGAAACGCATGCACATTTGGGTTACTTGATTCGTACACTTTCTCGGATGTCCGGATCAGAAACGTCTGATTGCGAAGGAACCGCACATCTGTTTATGAAAGGCGGAGCCAAAAAGGTCAAGTTTGTTTATGCTATTGTGCCAACCTGTCGCCCTTTGGCAGTAGCATTCCCTTCCCACACTGCCCGCTCGGGTGTCTCACTCGGTTAGCCTAAAAACCCGTCCGTTGGTCCGTTGCCATCGGTTACCTACGGAATGGGGTCTCGCAAACGTCCCGGAAAACTTACTTCTACCGAGTTGTCGGTGAAATCGTCCGATTCCGATAGCTTCTGTTGAGTTGGCGGTGCCGATGGTGCTGCCGCCGCCGCCGCTGCCTCCACGACCGCCGGCGGCAGGGCCGCTGCTGTGGCTGCTGCTTTCTCTGACATTTCTCGCACGATTACTCGACTCGTCGCGGCAGGAAGTGGCTTATGATAATCGGCAAACTTTTTGCGTAGGACGGATGTGCGTTGTCTCCCGGACTACGTTTCGCTGCGCAGGCCTGCTATGACACACGAGCACTTCCCGGCGCTTCAACTGCACGCTGCACTGGGGCAATTGCGACGGTGCTTCCGTTCCGCGTGCTGGCGGCGCACCGGACAATCTCGAAACGGAACTTGTTCCACCCGAGCGGGTTAACGCAACCCGTGCCCTTGTTTTGTACCACTTGCTTCACCGGGTTGCACACTACTCTCGCGCACAAACACCACTGTTGGCTGGGGATGCAAAGCCTCGGGAACTGCAAGACGGAGGCGCCCGATGTCGTCGTCGCCGCCGTTGCCGAAGATTTTCGCGCAGCGAATGAAGGTGACTGACGGCACGCACCCACGGTCAACGGCCACGCACCTGCACGAGTGTTGGTGCACTCGGTTAACCGCTCGCTGATAACCGATTGCTCTCGCAAGGTATTGTTTTAATTTTTGCACGAATTAAAAAAAAACTTGCGAAGTTTTTGGAGTGTGTGACGAGTAGAAACTTTGCTTCTTCGTCTTCTTGTTATTGGCGCCTAATGTCAAACCATGCGAATGTGTACGAAACGTCAAAAGAAGTACCAGATGCGTTAAGGTGTACACAGGGTAGCCAAACAAGGTCAAGAAAGTAAAGCTATCTTTGCTGAAAATAAAATTGATTTTAAAATACGGTGTGATGTAGTTAGAGTAATAATTAATAAAGGAGCATGCCTAAAATGTTCAACAGGTTTTGTGAACATACCACAAAAAATCGCCAAAAGAAAACCTCTCTTCGATTCTTTTTTGGTGAACTTTTGTTTTAAGAGTTCCAACGTTTTTAAGAGTATCTGCTAGAAATGTAAAACCAGCATAAAAAAATATAATGGAATGTACATCACATGGTAAACACTTGCTATGGAGGCTTATTTTAACCTTATAGGCATTAATAGTGATATTCATAAACCGGACAAAGTGAACAAGAACGAACAACGAACGGACACAACAAAACTATTACGTCCCAATAGATCAATCCCGAAGATGTAAAATAAAATAGTTTGATTTATTTAGTTATAACATTTAAACACAATTCCCTAGACACATAAATTACAAACTCATTTTCATCATCTACCAGGTGTCGTTCAAAAACCCCCAGAACGCACTTTCCCATCCCGTTACTTGTTTTAAAATAGATTGCAAAAAAACTCGTTTGGCAGTCTCAGAATAATGCAAATGTTGTTTAAAAAGCAGTTTCGCTAGCTAACCATTGTTTCGATGCTACGCTCGGCACAACACACTGACGTTATTAAATTATATCACAAATCTATATTAGCCAGTACGCCACGTGGGGAAAGGTTGTGTTAAAATGAAATATGTTGCATACCAACAGCGTAGCACATCATATAAAACAATCAAACAACACGATCTACAGACTTTACACAAATCCAAATCTACGTATAAACATAAAAACACAGTATTGTTTAGCATGAATAAATTACCTATGTACAGTGTTGCTTTAATGCAACCGTTACACGTCCTGCAGGTATCTCCTATGTGAACTTATGCAAGTCTAGAGCTTCGTTTCATGGCGTACCATACCATTTTTCGTACCGTACATGCGGAATCTCGTCGGTCTTGCTGCCCCACCTCCTGCTGCTGCTACACCACCCGCCTGGTACGGGGGTAAAGGGCCTCCAAGGGCCTCCACGCCACTAATCAGATCGAAACTATGTACTGCGCCCGGTTTGCCGGATAGCCCTACCGGACCGTTTTCACTGGCTGCCAACAAAACCGACATGGCAGGGCTGCTTCTATCACCGCCTCCCGTAAGATTGTACCCATTAACTATGGCCACTGAGTGCTGCGATGGTTGGTGGAGATTCTGTGGCGTAGCGTTTAACGTTTGACGGCACGTGTTCGCCGACATCCCATTTGTGAGTAGCATCGTACCGCTTGGAGAGCCTCCGGAGGCGCTTGGGTACATCAGCGCTGCCGTAGCAATGGCCGGCTGAGCCAAAGGAACGTTTTTGTTTAGGTTGTTCATGCGCTGGCGAGGGAGCGGCTGGTGTTGTTGCGGTTGGGGCGGTTGTTGCTGCTGCAAAGGCGGTTGATGATGCCCTCCTGTTAGATTAGAGCATGGTGTAGCGTTTTTCACTCGCCTCTGAGAACTAGAGGACAAATTGGACAGCCGTTCCGATTCATTATCGTCCCCACTGTCCACATCACCATCGCTGCTGTTCGTGCTGGCAATGAAGTGCTCATTTTTCACCTTCCGGCCCTTATTCCGTCGGTAGTATTTAAATTCCCGTGGCAACGTGTACGATCGAGGCAATGATACCTAATGTTAGAGGGTACAGGTTTTAAACCGTTGTTGATATGACGCTTCTTACTACTACTTACCTGACTATCGATATCGGATGGTATTCTATGGTGCCCATTGTGGCCATCGTCACACCCGGAATTGTCCAAATTTTCATCCCCACTGCTTTCCATCGGTTGATCACGTTCCGATTCTTGTAACCTGAAGCACAATAAGAGAAAGCTACGTTAATACCTTATTGTGTATGATAAACTATGTCTATGTCTACTAGAAAAATACCTAAAGTTGGCCGCCTCACGTGCCACCCAGTCGAAGTAGATGCGCGAGTTTTCGAGATAGTGCGGTGCCAGCAGAATTTCAGGCGTTTTAGCACGCTGCATGTTCTGGCGCTTGGTATTGTTGAGGTTATTGATGGCACCGCCTGCTCCAACTGTCGGGCTATTCGACGGCCCTCCAGCACCGATACTTGCAACGATGGCCGCCATCGTTGCCGTTGTTGCTGTCCGGCCCGATTTGTTGCTACTGTTCGTGTTGTTCGCACTTCCACTAGCCGATCCGGATTGTACTGGGGTGGTCGGTGTTCCGCGGCTATCCAATTTGCTCCTCGGTGGTGGCACAACGTTGTACGGGAACGGTAAGTTCTCTGCACCGGCGTTCTCCGTACTGCTGTACGTTCCGGATACCTGCCGCGGGTGGTTCGCATCCGTATAAAGTCGCCCGTGAGCATCGTACAGGATCGCTCGGTTCGATTGGGCAATTTCCGTCGTCCTGGGACTAATTGAGGGCGCCCGCGCCCCTGACGGGCCACCACCACCGGTCTGATTCCCCGCTCCATTTAATACAGCAGCCGGTGGCGTACTGGCGGCCGCGTCGGCATACAAATTCACGAAATTGCCCCTATAGTTCTCCGCAAACGGATTCCGCGGGATGTTGTTGGGCAGAAGTTTCGCACGAGGCAGCACTTGTCGTGTGAGCGAATTACTCTCGGTTGCGGATATTTGGGATGAAATCGGAGACATGTTACGGTTTCCAGACACAACCGGAACGGATGATGGCTGGCCACCCGCTTCGCTCAACCCCGCTGCCCCAACAGAACCGCTCCCACCAGTCGCTTTGAGGTTCACCAGCGCTGATATGTTGATGCCGTTTAGCCCGAAACTGTTGTAGATCGGATCGTAATTGCTGTTGAACTTGTTCAACCCATTCACATCATCCAGGTTGGCCGCGAGTAATAGGTTCAGATCGTTAAACGATTTATTCGTCACAATCTCCGCCATATCCGGGCTGGACGTTCGCCACTCTATCGGATCGATGTCAATATGCTTCTTCGCTCGCGGAATCGGTTGCCGTGGCAACGTCGTTTTGCCATCATCACCGGAGCTAAGTGTCCCCGTGCCTCCCGGACCACCCAGCTTGCCCTGCTTGATCTCCTCCTCGATGATCTTCAGTTCGGCCAGCTGTTTCTGCTTTTTCTCCTGCAGCTTTTGCTGAATGTTAACCCGCGAACCGACGCTACTGCCCTCGTTCTCGCTTGAACCACCCGTGTGCGATCGTGGCAAAGGACGTCTCCAGAAGGGAATCGCCATCGGACCAAGCAGCAACTGCTGTTGCTGCTGTTGATGCTGCTGATGTTGCTGCTGTTGCTGCTGGTGTTGCTGCTGCTGCTGATGTTGAAGGAGCTGCTGCTGCTGGTACTGCTGCTGCTGTTGCTGATGCTGCTGTAGGTGTTGCTGGTGTTGCTGGTGCAGCAGCTGCTGATGTTGACCCGCACCTGCACCACCACCGTTTTGGGATGCGATCGCAAGATTCGGTGGCGGCACGAACGTGGTTGGTTTTTTCTTTTTTCTCTTCGTCGCGGCATTGACGGGGTTGGAAAACCGACAGTTGAACACACCCGGTATGGCATGCGGATACTTTTGGCCAGCGTTCCCGTTCATCCCACCACCACTCGCACCGGCTCCGATACCTCCTCCAGCTTTACAACTGGCACCCCCTAGTCCACCATCGAGGCCATTCTCGTGTCCGGTTAGACACCGACAACCGTCCGGGCAGTGAGCTGAACACTTCTCCGCTACTCGACCACCCGCTTCGTATCCTAACCTTCGCACGTGGAAGTACCGGTAGTAGACGACCATAAAGAACAACCCAGCGGCGAAGCTGCATAGCACGGATACCGGGACCATGTACCAACCTTCCGGACGGTTTGGCCACACGCCAACCATCCACAGGCAAACGAGCAGACAGTTCTCTGCGAACATCACCACGTAAAACGTGAGCTAGAAGCAAATGAAACAATTTTTTTAATTTAATAACTTCAAACAATCCAACGACCAACAATGCTTACCATCTTTTGCCGGTGGCGCACTTCCTGCAGGTTAATGTAGGCGAAAATGTACACGAACGCAATCAGCCCACCCAGGGTCGTCTTTTTTAGGCGCGAAATTCGTTCACCATGGAATACGTTCTTCGGTGAAATCAACCACAGGAACATCGAGAACCAGTGCAGTACTGTGGAGAGGTCAATGTATTAATCCCGCTCACACTCCATTTCAGTTCGTGGCCCTACTTACTTATCACGAGAAACACCCAGTGGCTGTACACGGACGCGTACACCGTGAGGGAGATGACGCGCGAAATCACGGTTCCGAGTCGCCATAGGAATTGAAAGATAACGCCCAACCAGGTCAGCACGAGCCGGTGCACGTTCTGCAGCCGTACGTTCTTGCTAAAGCTAGCAAGGGCCCAGCAGACGCTAAATAACGACAGCGTGGCTGAGACCATGTTGAGGTCCCGAAATGTTTTCTGTTGCTGTTCCGCTAGGTTCGTTTGCTGCACGAGTGCCGTCGCACTGGCCGGTAGGTGATGGTGATGATGGTGTCCAAGTGCCTTTAGCTTCAGCCCAGCTGCAGCTAGTTGAGCTTCACTTTGCAGCGTTACGAGTACGTACAACTGCAGCAGTAGCATCGGAGCTGCTTCACAGAAGGCATGCACCAGGCGTAACATGCAGAGATCACGCACTTCGTGCTTCACGTGGCGCAGGTCAACCGGTACGAATAGTTTCGCGTACCGCCACAGCACCCCGAGCTGGGTGACGTGTAGTGCAAGGACAACGTATCGGCCGTACTGGGCGGTCCTGGTGGCTAATCCTGAACCGGCTGATTCCCCTGTCGCTCCACCGGGACCAGAACCGTTGCCGGAACCGAGCGTGTTTGGTTTTTTCTTCTTTTTCTCGAGGCTGTTACTGCCCGGCGCTCCTGCTTCCGTGTCCGGTGAGCCGGGTGGACCCGTGCTGGACGCGGTAGCATTGCGAATCTTGCGTTTGTTCATGTACCATCGTATGGATACGATCTGGAAATGGGAAATGTGTTAAAAGCAGATCTATAATTGTAATCATGCGTAATTTAACGTTATAATAAAATAGATTTGTTCAACGAATAAAAGGTATATAATTTACCTAGTTAATTGAACATTTATTAATCTTTTCACTCAATTTTTTTTGGAAATAATATAGATATCATAGACAGAATATGCACAAAAAGCGATATTTTGATAAAATTGCAAATTGATATCTAATTTCTTACGGTAGTTGCTTCTTTTTTATTGTTGTTTGCTTGTTAATTTCATAAAATAAATTTATTATTATTACTTTTTTAGGGACGACCAGGTCATAATTGGATTTGTACAATTGTTTCTGGACTGAAAGGCATTTCCTCCCAACAGCCGCTGTGAGCCTTATCCCGGGCTGACTCGGTTAATACAATAAAATTAAATAACGTTAAATGACAACATACGATATCTTACCTGTGAAATGATCAACGAAAACGAAACGATCACGATAACTGCGGCGAAATAGGAGAACTTTTGCCGTTCGTACAACGCGTAACCAAGGACGACATCAAACACAACGTCACAGAAGTAACCGGCCAGGGAGATCACGTTGAACAGCACATCACATAGCGGTAGGAATTCCGTCATGGTTGTGCTGCTAAATAGCACGATCGGTTTGATTGGTCCAGGTAGGCTGTGCCACCTCCAAACTTATCGGGTACGGATGGCGGCCGTGGCAGTGATCGACTCATTGAACGAACAAAGAATTCTATGGCTGGTGGGTTGGTAGCGCCCACTTGGAAAGAACTGATGGAAAATGGAAAAGTTAAAGCAAAAAAAACTTTTTAAAGAGATTCGTTGAAGACAACAAAACTGGCAGATTCGTACAGTTTTTATTTTTTATAAACATAAAACAATGATAGTTCAAAAACTGTATCAAATTAACGGTACCTATTGTTGAGACAGATATAAATATTGTTACGCTTATGAGAACTAAAAAAGACATGTTCATTTTACCCTTTCCATGTTGGGAATTTGCCATACCGAAGCATGCAACAACAAACAGAAATAAATCATTTTCAAATCATTTGCATGGAACATTTCACGCCATACACTTCTTTGAGATACATGGGACGTTTTTTTTATATACGTTTTCTGCATTGATCCCAGTGAGTGTGCCGTAGAAAGCTAACAATATTCCGTCTAGCGTGAGATGCATGTTCAACCGCACGAGCGAATAACGTGTTATTGCTGAATCGCGCGAAAAAGTAAATGATCTCACACCCAACACGAGACGTTGCAAGGCTTGACGCTTCCCACGATTTTTCTATGCAGATCATTCGAAGCAAACGTGATGGTAAAAATAACGCGAGAAGAAAAAAAAAACCTACCACAGCAATAAGAGTGTGGTTTATTTTCCAAACAATTCTATGGTATTAAAGAGGTAAGGCATTTAATGTAAATTGATATTCATCGTACGTCGCGAATACAACTCGAATACAACAGCAAAACACACAAAAAAACAACATTACCATGTTTTCAGCGAAAAACACTCCTAACGCTATCGAAAGACTTCAACGCCATCGAAAGATTTTAAGCGACGAACCCGACTTTGCGATTTTGATTTTGCATGACAACAATGAGATTCTTCGCCGATGTAGCACACTCAGAATCATTTGGAAAGTGGCGTGACAGAAGAAAGTTAGTTAACAATGTCTCTGCTATCGTCGTAAGGTAAAAATTAATAGCAAAAAGAAACGAAAAAACCACAAACGCACAGATAACATGGTGCCATCTGGCTTGCACAATTCATTACAAATTCATTGGATGCAAATCAATCGGCACCGGAAATGATATGGGCGGATATGAATGAAAAGCTGGAGAAGTAAGGGAGAGAGAGAGAGAGAGAGAGAGAGAAAACTGCCCCTGGTAATAAAAGCCTGCGCAAACGAATGCTGAACGATCGAAAGGTGATGGAGATGGATCGGGAAAGTGTATCTTTGCGTGTCCCATGCAGCGATTCCCCAAACCCCGATGACGACCGGAAACTATCTCAATTGTCCGATGGGTTTCCGGCAGCGATTGATTGCTTATTCATTAATTTTTCTTCATTCTGTCTTTAGCTGTATGCAAATAGGAGCTTCGCATTCATAAACCATTTACCTTATATTAACTCGATTTTATATGTTGCTATAGAACACTACGTTGACTAATCCGTCCAGCGGTGGCTTTGTTAAATTAACTTAAAATCTTGCGATAGTGCAATACAATTTTCACAACTTTTTTGCTTAATCTAACACTGCTCACGAGCTTTTTTTACATCAAATCGATGTAATAACCATGTACGATTCCACTTGGCGAAATGATTTGAACTTTATTTCACTGCTGCACCGAAGGGCAATGGCACGACCGTTGGATCATTTGTTCGTGCACCGAATGGGGGTTGAGCAGACACATTTACGTCCCTAAGAAGACGTCCACAGCGCGAGCCACCGTGGCAGCTCAGCATAAGCCTTCAGATAACTGCTCAATTGCATTAAATTGCACGCTAATTTGCTTCCCGATAAGTAATTATCTCGTTCGGCATCAAAAGCGATCGATGCGACCGAATTCGATGGTACGGGTCGATGATTTCTACGTCCGGCAATGCGACTTCCCGGTACGGATCGGCGTAATTGATCCCAAATGACGGCAAAAGCGCGCAAAGCTTTTCACGAGTACGCGCAGAAAAAAAAACGATCAATTGAAAATGACGAAAAATCCACCAGAAAACAACAGATCTTCACTCACAGTGGGATGTTTTTTCACCATTACCTCCGGTCAGATCACGGTTCAGCCTTCTCAATATTACTTCTCCACTTGATCATTCTCATTTCTTTCATTCTCTTTCTCGCTTCTGCGCACCTCACTTTGTCACCCGCGAGCAGCCACGATCTTGAGCCGTTTTCTCAAGGGGCGTACGGTTACGGCCGGGCGAACGGACGGAATTCAGGAATTCCAACAATTTCACATAAACAAACGGTGGCAGGCAGGCACCCTGCTCGTATGGTGTAGTAAAGGGACCGCGCGATCCGGGCCCGCGGCAAACGCACCAACACGTAACCGATCGTGGTACGAGCCCGCATACAATCGCAGGTGATCCTGTGGCTGGAGGGAGAGATGCTTTTATGCTGCGATCATCGACGGGGCGATCGCACATTTCCCCGTCCCGTTCCGTTTGCCAACGTGGTCGTGTGTCTGCAGAGGCGATGATCTTGGCTGGTAGTGGTGGTGTCGTGTATCATGCTGGCGATGATGCTGCGGGCCCACGACCAGCCGAAAACGGATGAAGTAACGAAAGTAGCCCCCTGAGCCAAAGGAATGTTGAGATGATCACACTTTCTTCGCACAAAACACGAACGCCAAATATCACTGCAAATTGCACCTACACAGGGCTTGCTTTGTACTTGATCTTCGAAGGTATGGTACCTTCTATATTTGATCGTCGAACACAAATTTTAATTTTCGGAATGGGCCACTTAAGTACAGCTTTTGTATCACTCGTTTCGTTTTTGTACCACTCTGTCGGAGAATTTTAACCGTACACAGACGAGCAAAGGATGTTTTTCATTTGCCCTCCCTTTTCCGATGCTCCTGACTCAAAGCTTCGGGATCGCGCGAACCTTTTTCTCGTGACACAATTCAGCACGATCCCATCTGCAGGGCTAACTATGAAAAGTACGCGATGTCTTCTCGCGTTCCAGCATCACTATCTTCAGTGCCACCCGCTTGATCACCCCCTCCTAGCTCACACACGCGGGCACATACACAAGGAAACGCTCCCCTACAAAAAACGACTCCACTCCCTTTGGTTCGAGCTCTTGTTCTACACAAACAAGATGGCCGCCGTGCAAGGAATGAGTTGTGTCAGGAAACTGTGTTTTTAATTATTCCTCCACTGGAATCTTTCTATCAATGGTTGAGAAAATGATTAAAAACAGTATATAATTTAAAATCTCTCGTTACTTGGTACACTACTTTTTCGAAATATGGTATTTTAATAGATTGAAGATAACTCTAGTTCAGCGAAATGTACTGTAGCTCGACACTATCCTGCATATGAATGAAAGGAGAGGGATGAAAAAGACGTCCTTATCTTTTAGATAACATGGGAAAACAATGTTATTCACAATTACTTAAATTACAATCGTGCTTAAAAATAATAATGAATTATTGCAAATCAATTTAACGTTCTGTTTGAATGCGATTCTTTTCGAAAGCTCTGACAGGATATAGGCAACTGTCATCGATTTCAAAACATACGGCGAACGTCAATCGACGATGAGGACTTTTGTTACTAGCCGATTACGTTTTCGCGAAAATATCCTGGAATTTACGGTTCATAAAATATTACTCTTTGTTTTGTGTGCTTGTAGAACTACCTTCTCTTGGTTGTATTACAATAAAAGCGGCTTACTCCAGATTCGTTTGCTCTAAGGGCGACCCGGCTAATAGTAGAAGAACCAGCAAATACTGCAACGTGAATGAAACAACGATTGCTGACGATTTTTAATTTTCCTCGGTTGTTGCAAAATACTTCTCGCCGATTTTGGTGGTGCTCAAGTCAACATGAGTCAAGTGCCGCGGTGAGGAAATTGAAGATTTCAGAAATAATGAACAACTCATCGAAAAAGCTCGGCCCGAAAACAGTGTTTACACAATGCCCTGATCAGAAGGGGTACCTGAACAATTGGCGCAGATGGCAATGGGAAGCTAACAGCGTTAACAACCAATCCAAAGGGTCGGCAAAAAAATCTTCTCAGAGCAATGATCAGCCCTATCACTTCGAGTTTATTCTTATGAGCTACAACATCCTCGCCCAAGATTTGCTGGAAGGACACGCGCAACTGTACACCGAACATGATCCACGTGCATTGCCTTGGAACCAGCGCTATGGCCGCCTGATGGCAGAGATCAACACGATTCAGCCCGATATATTGTGTGTACAAGAGCTGCAGCAAAATCATGTAGATCATTTTCGCAAAGGGCTTTCCTACAACTATGGTATGTTGTATAAGAAACGAACAGGCGGCGAGAAAACGGACGGCTGTGCTGTGCTTTACCGGCAGGATCTTTTGGATCTGATAACTCACCACGAGGTGGAGTATTTTCAGCCGAACGTCAACGTAAGTATCCGTTTACGGTGAGCTTCCTGTCCGCAATGATATTCCTATGTGCAAATACCACCGTAGAAATTAAACCGCGAAAATGTGGCCATAATCGCCAAATTTGCGCTGAAAAATAATCCACTGGTGAAGCTCGTCGTGTCCACCACCCACCTGCTTTACAATCCTCGGCGGCAGGATATTCGGTTGGCTCAGATACAAGTGCTACTTGCAGAACTCGATCGCCTAGCGTTTTGTGGTACACTACCGAATGGGACACCGCAGTACGACCCGGTCATACTGTGTGGTGACTTCAACCTGCAACCATTCACTGCCCCCTACGAGTTGCTGACCAAAGGGTTTCTCCGCTATGATCGATTAGCTTCGCGTACTCTTCATCGCGCAGATTCCAATGGACACGTGGAACAGACGGGAAAGTTGTTCCTGCCACCGGCACTCGGAATCACCGACAATTGTCAGCACGATAATCTGAGAGTTCGCGAAGGTGCACAAACTTCAACGTTCGATATGACACGGGTAATGGAGGAAATTTGAAATCAAGATAAGGTTTAAGATCGAGTTATAACCTTTTTTCTTAACATTTCAGCTCTACCACTCCATCCACAGTGCGACAAAATCAAACCGAAAGGATTCGGAATCCGAATCATGCACTGCCGAATCGTCGGCCAACTATCGGCGGCAGTTTTCCTCCGGCTCGTTGGGCCATCGCTTCGCATTCGAATCAGCATACACACACCATATGTCGGAACAGAACCGCCGGGCCACCACTTATCAGGACGATTGGATAACAGTCGATTATTTGTTTTATACGCCCTACCGATCGGTGGCCGAATGCAGTCGCCACCTGCCCAACTGGAATTTGGACTTATTGGGCACGTACATGCTGCCAACGGTGCAGATGTGTGGTTTTGAGATTGAGAGCATACCAAACATGCTCTACGGGTCAGATCACTTCTCACTGGCTGGTCGGTTCGTGTTAAGCATACCCAAAAATTAGAGCATGAGCTTTGTTGTGTTTTGTTACACGTTTTCATTCTAATTATATCATTGGACTAGAGAAGAGACGATTCCTCTCATCAAGTTTGTAACTGAGCGAGATTTGATCATTTCCCTTTGAATTGAATTCATAAAAAGTAGGAAAGAAAGCTTATACAGTTAGATTTGTGTTTTACACGAACACACGACGCCTCTGGAATAGAATTTAAGAAGGCCCACTGTTGCCGCGATGAATTAAATTGAATGAATTTATATTGTTTAATAAACACAAACGGCAATAAATTGACAATTAAACTACAAAAAGAAACTCATCAATAAGTCATCGTATATTTTCAGTCAGGATATTTGCATCATAATGCACTGGATTGGTGTAAGAGATTTGTGGCAAAAGACCACCTGATTGCGAATACTGTTGAAAAAGTTCGATTGTGAGTCACATATTACATGGAATGTTTCACTGTTCGGTTGCTAGACTTCGTTACGTTAAGATTAAAATGCAGTTCGAGATTCATCATCCTGCGAAGGCTTATCGGGCTCAACCGATGCCGACCCGTCGTATCATAAGTTATGCGCGTCGTCACTGGCCGCCGACGTAACCATCACCTCACGGTTTTCGTATGCCCAAAACTTGTGGAACTCGATCAGTATCGAAACGACCGTCTCCCCGTGACCGCAGCTGATCAAATCTTTGAGCGTGATGCGAGTTGGGTCGGCCGGTTTGACCATGTCGAATATTTCGTCCTTCACGTCGTCGAAGTTGATCGGTTCGGCACGGTGCGCCGACAATTCCTCCTGTATGCCTTTGAAAAAGTAGTTCAGCGTGAACGCGGTCAAATAACCCTTGTGCTCTACATCCAGTATGCGAAAGAGATAGTGTAAGCTCTGCGGTTCGGCTCGGTTTTCCAGTGCCAGCACGAAGTCCAGATACGTTTTGTAATCCATCTCGCCGTCGTACGTGAGACATTCCGCAAAAACGCGATCCAGAAAGATTGGCGTTAGCGTCCCCGATCCGTAACCGATCAGTTCCTTCTTGCTTAACATACCGTTGTGATCCTTGTCGAGATTCAAATAGTGCCCATACACCGATAGAGCGGACGGTGCCGAAAACCAGTTCATTTCCTGAGCGTCTTTTGGAATCTCCTCGTCGCGCAGCTCGAGCAGGTCGTCCAGAAAGGTGCAAGTTAGCACATCCCGTATACGGATCCGACCCGTACGTAGCGGGTCGAGGAAAAAGAAAAATTTGCGCACCGTTGTGCAGACGTAGAAGCTGTGGAACGACTTTTCCAAGCCCTCCAACTGGGGAAAGGTGGGTATGAGCTCGAGTATGTAGGATTCCATGTCCGACTCGCTGAGAAAGCCCTGTCCTGTGTAGTCGTACAACGAAAGTCCTATGCGCGTTTGCTGCAGCCATACTTTGCGCATGGTGTAATTAAATAGCGAAATTACTCCGATTTTGCCTGGGTTATTACTGGACGCCAGTAGCCGGGCGAAGGTCGTCGCCGTTAGGTAGCGCTTAAACTTTTCTCCCGCGATCGCTGCGACCTTACAGTATAGCTCGTAGTTGATGTACTGTTCCTCACCCAGCGGCGGTGGTGAGTGGTGTTTCTCCAGCAAGCTCCATAGCAGCTTGAACTCACCATTATCCAGCAGCTCTTTGCTGCGCTTCTGCAGAAAGAGGGTTCGTGCCTCTTCGCGCAGCTTTTGTGCCAAAGAATCTGCACTTTTGGGTAATTCGAAGTGAAACTGAGGAATGTAGCGATACGAGTCGGCCGATTCCACGTGATCCACTTTTTTGTTACCACTGTTCAAATCTGTGCGAAACTTTTGAAACAGTACGTCTTCGATTTCATCGTCCGTTTGAGATGGGTGTTGCTGACGAAATTCTACCGGAGATAGCATAACATTTCTTCTTTAATTTCTTACGCACTGATTGCATATACCTTTATACTTACTACTCTGCTTAATATTATCTAAGTTTGCCAGCAGTTTTTCTCGAAAATTACTCATTTTGTACCACACACTGAAATGTTTGCATGTAGCATCTTGCATTTGTTTGCAAACAAAAATCGCGTAGCAACCTGCTTCTACTTATTCTTGTTTTCCTCATGTATGAAGCACAGCGCTGGAACGCTGGATGACAAAGCCTATTTTTGAAATCTTTTTATGGAAACAGGGGTTTCTTCTCGACATGCTCTTTCCATATCTATCTGTTGCTGTTATCTTGCTTTTATGCATTTAGAGTTCGTATTGCAATTATAGAAATTAGTTTTCATCCGTAATCCATAAATTAGGAAGGCAACCGATGTAAACGGTTATCTGGCAATTATATGGTATATTTACTATGCCACCTTCAGTACTGCACATTTTCCGACATATACCGGATTCAAAACGGGATGTAACTCCGGTTATTTACTGGGTGGGCATTTTAAACGTAATAATAACGCTTTATACTGTATTTTTCTATGTACATCGCTAATGGATATAACCCAATCAATTATTGGTTCATTAAAATGGATTGGAATTGAAGAAATTCCTTCCGACGTGCTTAAATTCTGTCAGATAGACTGTCAGTTCAAAATGTGTCCTCTGCAGCAAAAATGATAAAAATGCCTAGCAACCAAATTTAGTCGGATAGCGGGAAAAAATGTTTTAAAAATTTTATATAAAGTACACAGATTTCCCATAGATACCCCATAGATAGAAAGATCCCATAGATTTAATAGGTATGTGCCATTTATTGCATCAAATTTTGGTTTGTTGCATTTCACACTTTTTCCGTTTCATCATAGCGTGTATTTGCGTTTAGTTCCCATAGGTCTTTTCCCAGCGGTCTTTGAAGCCGCTTTTTCATTACATCATATATCCGTTCGAATCTTTGCAATGTTCTTGAGTTGCAGAATTATCGATGGAAGTCAGCATTCGCCGTATTCAATCGTTCCCTATTAGCTCCACCGTTTTGATGGCACACCAACCTAAGATGTATCAAACAGAAAGTGCGTCCCCAATCTTGGCTGTTCGATATCTTGACGATTTTTGTCTGTTCTTTGTTTAAACATTTAAGCGTAACACGAACTAGTTTTATACGTTCCTTAGCATATTTTCCGCAGAAACAAATCAGTTTTAGCTCGTATGGACAAATAGTTTTTTTTAAATTTAAATCGGTCGCTTTCAATGATCTTTGAGTTTGCACTACGACTAACGGCCATTGACACAATCGTAAATAAAAGATTGTTTTCCAAAACCGTGAAAAAGTTCAAGTCGTTCTTTCCTCTTGCAGAGCTCGTACGATATAACCATCCTCACCAGTGTGAGTTTTATAAATATGGTTTTATGACATCGACTGATGGTTTTACTGTACCAATTTGCTTTACTTATTGTTTCAATGTTTACTTTTAGGTTTGTTGAAAGAGAGGAATGCCGGTTTGTTTCGCCTTTTGCGCGTCCGTTCATTCTCGTACGAAACGTTTTTTTTTGTTCTCCAGAGAATATAAAACGAGCATTCGAACGTATAAATATAGCTTTTTACTTTTACCATTAAATCATGCTTCCTTTTTTTTGTTTTGTAGGGAAAGGAGTGTTCGCTTTTTTGACGAACGCATATAATATAGTCGGTTGTTTCCCGTTCATGCTACGCAACCGATCGAGACAGAGTAAATATGTATTTATAGTTCATAGTTTACTTTCAGATTTCTATTCCCACTCCCACCGGCTTCACACCAGAGCGGGCTTATCAATAAATAGTATTATTTTGCTTTCGATAAATATGCATGATTGTTAGTTCATGTTCAAGTTTTACATGTTTTCAAATGATTGGGGTTTTCTCTGCTTAGCTGCTAGGAGCTTTTGCTAAATTATGCATTAAACGAATCCTTTTTTCCCCTTACTCCTTCATTTACATCGCTTCACACATTTTAGTTGCTTTATACGCATTATTATGTTATGTTTACGTGCCATTTGTTTAGTGTTACAATTTACCTTACCACGAAATATCGCTACGATTCAGAACGATGAAATGAAGTGTACCAATTTAAGCAGGATAGTTTTTTAAGCCGCCACTCTCCTTTGGGGTGACGCTAGGGTAGATGGTGTGTGATAATTTCCATGAGTTTGGATGATAATGTTTGCGGCATGAGGACGATGACGGTTTGGTCGATGATTCCGATCAACGGGATAAGTTCGTGAGCGGTATTTTGTGGATGAATTGATTCGTCTGCATGTCAGCAGAGCAGTTAATTAAACTAAAAAATCAGAGCACCTTCCCATAAGGACGTTGTTTGATTTTTTTTTCATGGGACTCTAATCTATGAAGGATTTATAATTTTGATTCGATTGGAGCGGGGTTCTGGTTCTCGAGGGTGAAAAATATGTAGCTTTTGTGCTAAATCGTTGATTGATACCGCGTATGATATGTGTTATGAGTTATGCGAATGATCCGTGCTACTGAATGGATGAATGATGTGTATGACTGTGCGAATTGAACAAGCAGATTGCTCTTTGTTCGGGATTATCGAAATTATTCTAACATGGAACCGGGACTGAAAATGATCCGGCTAACCTTGCAAGCCGACTGAAATCGATGGTGCCCCTAACGGAGAGTTGGCTACTCTCATGACCATGCTCGATGGTGGACGATGAAGTGCACATAATGGCGATGGAATGTAGTGAATGGTGCATACTTGCATGAATGGTGCATTTTTTTAAAACACATGATTTATGTCACGTTCTGTTTGCTCAAACTCTTTCCCAAACCTATTACATTCGCTTCGCTTTTCATGTTCGAAACACAGTATGAGTGTGGGGTTTTTGCGTGATGCAGTTATTTCAATTTCTTTTCTATTGAACTACAGCAGACTACACGCTATTTCTTGCAAAGCGCTGGTGCACGTGGTGTCGTCTAGACGAACGCAAAAACGGCCTGGTGTCATTATGGGGTTTCAAAACCCGTTTGCCCAATTTGTCTCCGCCCGTATCGCTCGTAGACCGAAGCTGTCTCAAACCACAATTGTGTGTTTCTAGTGAGTGTAGAACACATTATTTGCTGTGCTCCACTGTGCCGTGCTTTGTGCTGCTTTGTTCTGACTACATTTAACTCATACGTTTCCGTTTCATTCCTCACTTTCACTGAGTGATTCTTCAATTATGGTTTCTTCTCGCGTTCATCGGTTCCTGCTAATGCTCCCATTTCATGCTAGAAAAATTGCACTTTTCCACTTCGCAAAAGACATGTTCGTTTTTTTAACTGTTGCTGTTGAGCTCGATCGAGGTTTTAGTTGGTTGGTTTTGTGGCTACACCCATCTCTTTGTATGTCTCGAATTTGTTTCAAACGGGTTGTTCCTTCAATGTATCTATCCGTTTCTTTGTGTTTTTTTTTCTTTATCTCGTAAGGCTGCGATCTTAGTTTCAGCTTGCCGTATAATCCCTTAGAAGACTACCGATTCCGATCAACTTCAAATGTTTGTTTGTTGCAATATATGCTTTAAGAGAGAGGCCTGCTTTAAAATATGTAGTATTTTTTTTCTCTTTTACGGACATTTCAAGTCGTTGGGTTTAGGGGAAGGACTTGGGAGCAAATACACAATAAAGAAGGGTTGAGATTCATATAGGAACACGTGACAGCAGGTGCAAATAAATAACATAAATAAAAAGCGATACAAATTATTGTTCTCCATCATTTCAATTGCCCTCCCTCCATCTCTATGATGCGTGGGTCATGCCGCATAGATGAAGAGTTTCCTAACTACATAGACATACTTTCACTTAGCATTCCGACAATAATAAACCACATAACCACTCAACGTTCGGGCGGTTTGATGGTGTAAGTGAAAATTTGAAATTCGCATACCCAACTCGATTATTAGTTTTCCATAACCAGATGCGGAAGAGCCCATCGGTTGGCATTTCGCATACCATTTGCTGTACGCATCGATTATCCCAAAATGTTACATAAAGCATACCACACGTCTGCATCCGTATGACAATTATTCGAAGTTGCTAGCCCACTCAAAGCACACATTCCATTCGACGCTCGAGTTGGAAAACCATCAAGACTGTGCTAGGTTACTGTTATATCACATTATTACTTAGAGTTATTTCATACCACCGTAGCGAGTAATGTATAGAGCGATAGGAAATAATTAGGAAAACTGGTGCCGAGTGCCTTTGCTAGCTTTCCAGGTTAATTCGGTGTTAAGATCGTTCAAACTTACTCACCAGTTTCTCCGTATATTGTCGCTTCACGTGTTCACGGTTTTTGCTTAGAAGCTCAAAACAAAAAACCCTGCACTTCCGTTTCCTCTGCTGCATGGCTGTGGAACAAACATATTCCAGCTTATTTCCCTTAGGAATCCCGGTCTGTTGGGTACGGTAGTTACTCTCTGCAGCTTAAATTCAAATAATTTGCAAATAAATAAATATAAAAATATTATAAATTGATAAAAAATGTACAGAAAAAATCATACTCATAAAAACAAACGACGAACAAAGAAAAGAGGTAAATATTAGTAAAACAAACATGTGTGAAATAAAAGAACAGTAAACTAAATTCTTTGGACCAGCAAACGAAATAGACAAACGATGAAACAAATAAAACTACACACAAAATAAACCAAAAACCATATTTCCATGTGATAATTTATCTTTATAGTACCGTTTTGTGTCAGTGAATGCACAGCCACCAAGCGCTCCTCTTTTGTTTAGCTGCAATCTGCGCCACCGTAGTTCTTTCCACGGACTGCACGTTTCAAATAATTGAAAAGTTTTATCCTTCTTCCTTTTGCTAAATAATACTTAAACGAACAATAGCTTACTAATAAACCTGATTGTGTACCGTTCATTCTTATCGCTCGTTACTGCTTCCTCGAGTTTACTTCATTCCAGTCATATTTTTCCGTCCTACTTACTAGCCTTAAACTGTGTCCACTCATTCTCACGCACAATTTGATAAATATAATCTAAGGATGAAGAGAAACCGCAAACGACCGCGTTGACAGCGGAGTCAAGTAGTTGAAAACAAAACGGAAACGTTCATCTTAATTTAAGCTAGTTTAACAAAAAGGCACACACAATAGTTCCTACATACAGCGAGATTGTTTGAGCATAAGTTTAAGCCTGACGTAAAGAATTTTCACTTTTTCCAACCCCAGACGATTGAGTGGAGGTCAAACTAAAAAAACGAAAAGTTTAAGTCATAAAACCAGTGCATTGGTACTGAGTCCCTCTGATAACACGTAATGTATCTTGACACGTGAACAATGAGGTTATAATAGATGTGTTCTATGTGTTCATTGAATGTTCTTTTTGTGAGAATGTTCCGTAATACGGTTAGGTAGGATTGCGTATCTTTTAAGCGCACGGCTCGGTAATTTCTTGTATAACCGGATATTACTAGCAAAACTGTGTCGACAAGCTATGTACCCCATGTAGTATAGCTTTTTCTCGGTTTGTTCCCATTGCTTCTTTACTTCTATAATAGCCTTACTGAAGTTCTCCTCCTTGATTTAGTTTCATATTTTCCCCCTTGTTCCAAACACGCACCGGAGTTTAAATTGGGTACTATCTATAAATCAATCCAATAGAATGGTCAGTCAATAGATGTTAAGATTTAGATTAGGATACCGTGCAGTGGCGGGATTGCCGGAACATGGCATCTACTTCGGTAGTGCGGTAGTTGGGATTCGGTTGTTCGCTTAGTTTGGAATTTTGTTTCATGTATCTCAGTGTTTTTCCCGCTTATGATAATGATTCAAGTTCCGATCCATAAATGGAAAAAAATAAAGTTTACAAGCTCTCCTCGTCTAGATTCCTGCCCTCACGTCGTGAGAAATTTGTCGTCGATCGTCATTCGTCGTCGTTCTGTGTACCTGCTGTCGTCTATTGGTTATTATCTTCGGTGGTAGTGGTGGTGTTGTTACTCAGTAGTAGCAGCCGCAACCGCAACCGAAAATCCTTCCGAAACGAAAGGCGCGAGAGATGGTCTCAGCTGCTATCCGGATGATCCGGTGATGGTAATCGAACGATGCGTAAGGGTCATACGATCATCCAACATTCGGTGGCCGCTCGCTCTCTCGGTCGATTACAGTTTTTCGATTTATTTTGTCCTTCACTGTTTAGTCCTTGTGCAATCTTCCAGCATCTTTGGGAGCTGTTTGTCATACGAAGTCGAGCTCGGGGCGCTTGCGGTACATTCGTCGCTCCATGGTGCGCTCGAACCACTTCTTTAGCTCGGACACGATGAAGACGCTCGACGTGAGCGACACGAGAAAGAGTAGATCCATTGCCGAGAGGGCCTCCGTTTGGAACACCATCTGCAGCGGGGGGAAATAGATGACCAGCAGCTGGCCAAGCAGCGAAAACGCGACCGCTAGCAGGAACATCCGATTTGTGAAAAGACCAATCTGCAATCATAAAACATATTGTATTAATTTTAAGGCGATACTCTTACATTAATATGACAATCAATTGCTAATAAACGAACCTGAAATACACTCTTCGTTTGCGATCGACAGCTCAATGCGTTCCACATGTCGAATATCACGAAACAGGTAAAAGTCATGGTCGTGTCGCGGCTGGTTACTCCCGTTCCGTCGGCCATCTCACGCTGGAACACCCAGAGCGTACCAAGAATAATAATGCCAGCTGACAGAAGCACGTTGATGATGAGTGATTTCGAGATCATTGGTTGCTTAACGTTGCGTGGTTTCTGTTTCAGCACATCTTGATCGACCGGCTCGACACCGAGAGATTGGGCTGGTGGTCCATCCATGATGATGTTAATCCATAGAATTTGCATCGCATTCAGTGGGTTTGAAATACCCATCAACGTAGACAGCGCGATCAGTGAGAGGGCCGCTATAGACGTACTCAGCTGGAAACGCACAAAGTTTCGAATGTTCCAAAAGATGCCCTTGCCCTCCTCGATTGCAGCACTGGAAAAACGTTTGAAAACACCTTAACCTAAGCATTGCTATAGTTGCGAATTAGCGTAACGAGAGCTTACATGATCGTGTGGAAGTCATCATCTACCAGGATCATGTCGGCAGCTTCCTTGCACACATCGGTTCCGTTCTTGCCCATTGCGATACCAATATCGGCGCGTTTCAATGCCACACCATCGTTTACACCATCGCCCGTCATGCCTACGATGTGGCCGTTCTGCTGGAGGGCCTTAACAATCGCAAGCTTATGCTTCGGAGTGACACGATAGAACACGCTGACTGTGTTGATCATCTTTTCCAACTGCATCTCGTTCATCTGGTCGATATCGTGACCGGACATGGCCTGCATATGTACGATGTCTAGTCCAATTTTAGCAGCTGTAAATGAATAAAAAAATTAAAAATTTACAAAGAAATCGAGACATTTTTATGATGTAATATTAATGATACAAAATTGATGAGGAATTAAAGGTTCGATAATTTGGCAGGATATATAACAAAGACCTTAATTTGTACAAAATAGATCAATAATTGAATACGTTACATTAAGAAAAAATCCAGAAAAATAAAACTATTGATTTTAAAGTAGTATATATGGAATTTAGTAATAGTTGAGGTTTAGTAATAAGAAAAGCATAATTTTCCCATTATTTAAGAAGAGTTAAAGAAGTAGAATGGCTTTTGAAAACCGCTACTCTTTTCTCGCTCTACCGAAAAGGTGAAGAAGCAAAAGGTCAGTGAAAGTTGGGTACGGTTAATACCAGTTCGGCATAACCTGGGACGGAACCGAGGGTCAGTATAAAAGCAGCCAGCAAGCCCACAGCAGTACATCATTCGTAAAGCAGTCGTCGAATCGATAAGCAAGATGAAACTTGTAAGTACCATCAACTATGAGCAACTAAGGATCGAATTCTGTACTAAATTTATGTCCTTGTCTCTTCCTTTAGTTACTGGTCGTTTGCACGATAGCGGCAGTGCTTGATGCGCTGGCAGCTACGAAAGACATCTCACTTCCGGTATTAGTGCCAGTGCCAACGATCAAGAAGGTCCCGATTGCCATTCCAAAGATCGAACACACTAAAGGAGAAATTATCAAGCATGTGCCGCAAGCGATCATTAAGCGCGTGCCTGTCGAAAAGCACGTCGAAGTGGAGCAGGTGGTTGAGGTGGTGAAGCAGGTCCCGGTGACAAAGGAGATCGTCGTCGAACGCCCAGTGGAAGTGATCCGCGAGGTGCCAATCGAGAAAGTAGTCATCGAGAAGGTCGAGGTGCCGTACGAAGTGATCAAACACGTGGAAAAGATCAAGCACATCCCGGTAGAGAAGCACATCGAGATCATCAAGGAGGTCGAGGAGATCCGCGAGGTGCCATACAAGCGGTATGTCTTCAACAAGAAGCCCTTCCCGGTGCCATACAACGAGCCAGAGGAAGTTCAGGTACCCTACACGGTTCCGGCTCCAGTTCCGGAAGTTGTCGCGGTCGAACCCGAAGTCCCGGTTGTGTCACTAAAGGATAAGCTCCACAACCTGCTACCGAACGCCGCTAACTACGATCCGGTGGGATTTTTCAAGAAAATCGTAAATCATTGATGTGACCGACTGGTGAATGCATTACTATCAAAGCATATATTCAATAAAATATTTATTTCACTAAAAGAAATTATGGATGTGTAGTTGATGATTGTCCCTAATTAAATAGTTAAGTTTGAAAATCTTACATTGTAAACTAAATTGAAAGAATTCTCACAACTTCATTATTTGGTATTGGAAATACTGGTTATTTATTAACGCTATCGTCCAATTTGAATTGCACTTCAAGCCAACGGAATTTCAAGCCAAAGCAATCAATATACACTACTTCTAGTAGTGATTTATTATTATTACTAAGTATTGAGCATACGAAATTTAAAAAATATTCGCGCGTATAAATGAATCGTGCAATAATATTCCTTTTATCAGCTATTGATATGATAAAAGGAAAAATATATGGGTGACAAAAGGGTGTGTATATATGTTATTTATATTACTATTACATCAATTTGACGAAGGATATCAAAATTACAAATAAATTAAAAATTAGTTTAGTAATTTATTTGAATTGATGTTCAATTTATGCATAAATTTCTAACAGACGGATAAATGAGATGTTGAGAGTTTCCATTCCATAAATAAATGACATTCATTTCGCTAATTCCGGAACTATGTGATGAAATGATAAATTGTATTAGCTGAACCATGAAACAACATGTTTTTGAAATACGTGTTGCGTACCGTTCAATATTCGACTAAATTAAGTGATGCAGTGATTTGTTATATTAAAATGTATTAACATATGAATTAAAAAATATATGCTTAGTTATGATAGTCGAAACTTAGAATAAACGGATTTTCAAAAATTTATAAATGCTATGAATCACATGAAGATATTTTAGTGCAACGGTAAGTTGTAATGAAAACTTACGAAAAATAAAGCATCATATGGGTGATGCATAATTAAAGTATCGATGTATATAAAAAAAATTGAAATGAATTCTTTGGACGAATGAAACAAAGTTAGTAGTACAAATGTAAGGTTCATTGATACTATTCAACTTCATTAATTCATTTATACCATACATCACAGAACCAAAACACACATTATACTGAACGTATACAATTTTCAAATGACTAGTTCATTTAAAACGAATATAAACGGGCATAATATAGGCATGAACCACATATATAATGTAAAGCTCGTTTACGAAAACTTTACCCATCGTAAAAAAGTAGATAGATTACTGGACAATACCTAATCAATCTAAACCTAATATTTCTCTTTGCAAGAGATAATAAATAGTTGAAGATGTTAAATTGTGTTTGTCTGAATCTTAAGCTCAATCAAATCACAATCAAATAAAACCAAAAGAAAACCTCTACTTTCTAACCATTTCTCGTTCTGGAGGTTTGCAAAGTGTCTTGTTAAGTAACGCTTAAGGCACATTCCTTTTCACATACCGATCACATAAGCAACTGGCAGGCACAAAGGGTGTGCTTACCAATGGCGCCAAACTGCGACAGGTAGGAGACAAGTATAAAAGCATATGACGGTCGGTACCGTAGCTTATTATCAGTGCAACACTCAAAGAAGATACATCAATTCGAGCACAAAGTCAGCAAACAAAACGCACCATGAAACAGGTACGTTGGCAGTGGACAACAAACGCCACTAAGAAAGTAATCTGTACAATAATCATTCATCCAATCACTTGCAGGTATTTTGTCTCGCCATGCTGGCGTTACTGAGCGCATCGCAGACCCAGGCAAAGATTATCAAAGTGGAGGTTCCGGTTCCGGTGCCGATTCCCGTGCCGGAGATTCAACACATCGAGAAGCGCGTATCTACCGTGAAGGAAGTTAAGGTCCCGTACATCCAGGAGGTTCCTGAGGAGCACGTCGTGACGCACGTCAAAGAAGTCCCGGTAGTGAAAGAGGTGCCGGTCGTGAACGAGATCACAGTGTACCGCGATGTGGAGATCATTAAAGAGGTGCCGGTGGAAAAGGTGGTGCATCGACGTGTTGAAGTTCCGGTGGAGGTAGTGCGCGAAGTCGAGCTCTTGCGGGAAGTGCCGGTGATCAAGGAAATTCCCCACGTGAAGGTGGTTAAAGTGATCAAGGAAGTGCCCGTTGAGGAGATCGTAGTGAAGGATCTGCCCGTTGCGGAGCCATACCCGGTAAAGGTACCGATCCATGTGCCCGTGCCAGTGCAGGCGCAGGAGTTGCACCTGACCAAGCTGAACAAGTTCCCGCATCTGCACGGTCTCAAGGCAATGCTGGGTTAACCGAACAGAAACGTCCGCGCGTTAGACGTTATTCCATAAAAAAACTCTCTCCTTCAATCCATGTAATATTCATGCTAATAAAAAGAAAAACCTAACTTATTCAACCAAAATACCTACCAATGGCCATGGCTGTTTCTTGCGAGTCTCCGGTAACCATCTTAACGAGCACACCGCTCGAGCGCAGCATTTCGATTGATTCGCGTACCAGCGGTCTCGGCGGGTCGGTTATACCGACAAGCCCGAGATACACGAGATCCTGGAAGGACGATCCGCGCGCAATTGCAAGCACGCGCAAACCCTTGCGTCCGATCTCGTACGCTTCCTGCAGGAATTCCGCTTCGTTCTGCTTGCTGAGCGTGATCGGCTGCCCACCGTACCAGAACTTCGTGCACTGGGGCAACACCATCTCGATGGCGCCCTTCACGAAGTAGATCTCTTCCTTGGTGTTGGTGTACTTTGGCACCGCTTTCACGGCCATCATCTTCTGCTCGGAGCTAAACGGGTACTCCTGGATGCGCAGAAAGTTGTCGGCAGCCGAGTACTGGCCGTTTTTCATAGCCGCCGCCAGCAGCGCACCCTCGGTCGGTTGTCCGAGTAACGTGTCATTTTGGATGATCGCATTGTTGCACACAACGCCCGCTTCCAGCAGCTGGTTGATGCTCGTCTTCGCATTGTCCATGCTGTTGCAGTCCCGGATGTGGATTTCGCCGTTGTCATTATAGCCGGCGCCGGTCACGTCCGCCATGTAACCGTCGGACGTTATGATGACGGTTACGGTCATTTCGTTTTTCGTGATCGTACCGGTTTTGTCCGAGCAAATGACGGTGACGCACCCGAGCGTCTCGACAGTCGGTAGCTTCTTTACGATGCAGTGGCGCTTGGCCATACGCATCACTCCCAGGGCTAGTGTGACTGTCACGACTATTGGGAGACCTGTAACGACGAGGAAAGATTAAAGTTAATTTGTAAGATATATTTCCAACAAGCTATTTTACAATTTTTGTACCAGTTTTTGTTTGTTCTAAATCAATTCCAAGTTTAAGAAATATGTTTTAGTACAGAAAAGATATTTATGAAAGTGCTTCTTTTTGTTGAGGTTCGAGAGATAGAAACGAATCTGTTGGTGTAAGCATTAATTTACATTACATCGAGTTACACTCGAGTCCATTGAATTACATTAGAAAACCGTTTCATGTCAAAAACAATATCAGTCGATAGAAGCAAAGGCAGTGTAATTTATTATCCGAACGCCTCGAAAGTAAAATCAAATCGCGCTCGAATATTGGCAAGCTACCAAAAACATGCTTTGGCACATACTGGGCACACAAACAACGCATGACTCATCAGTGCCTCGGTTTGAGCGAACCACCCAGCCGGGTATGGTTCTACACCCGCGGTTTGATTTATCGTAATGCCGAAAGTGATTTCGAAGGAGCAACTATAATAAATGCGTTGTTCCACTACCCTTGGTACTAGTTGGCAAGCGAAATTTCCGTAATTCGTTTGCACCATTTATTACCGGGCAAATAAGAAAACCCGCCAAAGCGCGTTGTGGGAGGTTTGAAGCCGAAGGATAACCGCTTACAAGGCTACGGAAGCTACAAAAAAACGATATTCCGCTTGAGTGCTTTTAGCACGTACCCTCTGGAATGGCGGCCACGGCCAAGCTGACGCTGATGGTGAACATCTCGACCAGCGGTTTGGCCTGTATCCAACCAAGCAGCATGATGGCGCCGATGATACAGAAGGAGTAGAAGCTCAGCTGCGCGCCAAGAATGTCCATCGATTTTTGCATTGGCGTTTTCGGTGCCTCCTCAGCTTGCATCATCTTGAAGACCTCCCCGAATTCGCTGTTTTCGGCCGTACTAACTACGATACCCTGTGAATCCATCGGAAAAGAAGCGTATTGCATTAAAACCACTTTCCTCCTGCTAGCACCAGGACTTGTGTTGTTGTTGTCGTACCTTTCCATTACCGCACCTAACTAGCGTGCCCATGAAGGCAATGTTTTTCATGCTGGCGTGATTCTTGGTGTTGTTGGCGTTCAGCACCACCTCGACGCTTTTGCGCGCCGGTTCCGTTTCACCGGTAAAGCTCGACTCGTCGATCGACAAATCGAACGCCTCGAAGATGCGAATGTCGGCCGGCACGCGGTCACCCACGTTCAGGTAAACGATATCGCCCGGCACAAGGTTTCTGGCCAGGAACGTCTCTAGCCTTCCTTCTCGTAGGCTGCAAAAAAAAATGTATCCTTTTAGGTACACGCCAGGATGTCTGTTGCCGATTGCTCGCTGCTCACCAGTGACATTCCGGTGGTACAAGCTTCTTGAGCTCTTCGAGACTCTTTTCCGAGCGGTACTCCTGGATGAATGCCACCGTCACGACGATTATGATCGCTATGGTGATGCTGATCGCGTCATCGAACTGTCTCATGCAGGCACTCACGAGGGCGGACCCTGATGAAAACACACAAAAAAAATACGTTCACGATTAAATTGTGAAACCAGCCTTCCAGAGTTACTCTTTTTCTTACCCAGCAGCAGAAGAATGAGAGGGTTTTTGAACTGCTGCACATATTTCATCCAGGGTGGCTCATCGTCCAGCGCGTTGAGCTCGTTGTAGCCGACGATCTTCGAGCGGCTGTTGGCCTCTGACCATCGCAGCCCAGTCCGGACGTCGACTCGAAGCCGAGCTGCAACCTCCTGCGCCGAGTAGGCCGAAGACTCGGCCGTCGACAGGAGCATATCCTTTTCCGCGTCCGTCTCGTTGGTGTTATCTCCGCCAGTGCCACCAACACCGCCGCCGCCGCCGCCTCCGCCACCGGTGTCAATGGCACCACTCTAGTTTACCGAGGAATTGGAATTTAGGCGAATGATTAATATTTTGCGGAATAATACTGGCATAAATTAATAAAAAAAAAAGAAAACCATGCGCTTTTTTGTTGCGTTTTGGATACAGCCCGGAGAAACACGATTAGTAGGCCATTCGGTCATTCGGAAAGAAGAGGACAATGCATCACACAAAAATTCAACGGCCGAAGATGGATTGCAGGGATTCATTTCAGAGGAATTGGTTAGATCATAACCCAAAAAAAGAACTTCTAAAAATTATTTATTACAGTGAAAATTTCTTCCATGACGTTGGTCCCTTTTTTCTAAAGCAACTCAGTGGTGTGAAACATTTAATCGGTCTCAGAGGATTTAATTTTGTTCCAAAAACCCTCACTGAAAACAAAAAGGACAATCTACGCCAGAGCTATCGAAACGAAGCGGAATCCCCAGCGGGCAATATAAAGCAAATGATTGCAGCTATTTTACAGCTCTCGGCGCCTTTGAAAGCTACTGCAGGGATATTATTCTAATTCTACCCCCATCTGGACAACTGAAATCAATCTTTACTGGTAATAAATCTTAAGAACTTTAGGAATCGTAAATAACATAAAAAATGAATCTTTTCAAACTGATAAGGAACAAAGCCCAACTTAGCTGGAAATAAAATTGATACAAGATAATTGCATAAAACATTTGATAAGGTTACTTACTAGATTTCCGCAAATTCGTGCGTCATGACCATACGAAGATTGTATATTATTTATCAACGATTTATCCATACTTTTACTTTGCTCTATGATATGATAATGATATGTTTTAAATTAAGTAGTGGTAACAACTTTTATTTACAAACGAGATCATCGTTTTGGGCGTGTATTTTCATAGCTCACAGAATGCGAAGTGTAGGATGGATCTTGCGACCCGAGCTTCGTGATTCCAGAAACTAAAATAAGCTAATCTGTCCCGTTGTTGAACTTAGTTCCGTTCGAGGACAGTAGTAGTTCTGGGATTTGTTTCACTTGGGAGGTGTTACAAGAAAGTTTATCCACCAGGCGCTTGTTTAAATTACGTGCAATTACTCTGAAAATTGGCCGAAAACTGTTCGTCTCAACCTTCCGAAGCAGCCAGCAATACTCGGTAAAACTGGTAGAACTCAACGACACCATAAAGAAAAGTTGTCCCACACCAAACAAGAGGACTTGTTGAAAACCCGATAAGACATGATTCGGCATTAAAAAGTGGGCTTCCATCTACCGTATTTTCCCCGCCCATTCAGATTATAATCCCATCGTGTATGTAGTAGCATTCCTTTTCCGGAGATCACGGTGTGTGCTTTCTCTTTTCGCACGTATCTGCACATGCACTGCGCGACTGCGGTGAAAAACTTGCACATAAAAACTTTCTCCCTTATCCGGTGCTCGTATGCAGCCCTCGGGAAAGGATTCTGAGAACGAACGGCTTGTTTTGTTACACGGGCGAATTCTTCACTATCTCAGAATGATGAATTTTGCAGTTTGCCGTCGCTGGAAAAAGCACCCATCGGGAGAGCGGGATAGAGAGAATGAGCTGGAAGGAGAGACCTTTTATCACATTCAACATGCGAAGTAGCAGGTTCAGTAACTCGTCCATCCACATGGGAAGAAAGGAAACCATTTGCAGTGGAAGAGCGAAGTAAATACATGCCGCAGAGAGGTGTGGGATTTATTTTCTTCCCGACGTTACGACGTTTCGAATGCTAACCTGAACTTCCGGCACACCCGTATTTTAAGCTCCTGGCAAATGGCGAGGATAGCATAGGGAAGCGGTTATGCTTCTTCCGTTACCTGGGAAGCAGTTTGACGCAAAATATGCGCCGTAACGACCATTCTGCCGACAAGCGACAAAGATGGATGTGTCAAATGCACACATTCCGCGAAAGCGTTTGGAAATAAGATGCGTCATTATCGGTGATGCAATATTGCATAGTTGCTTGTGGTGTTTTTCCAGAAGCATTCCAGGAGCATTTTCTTCAGCTCAAATATTATACCTAGCATTGACTAATACAATTGAGTAAAAATAATACACGATAATTTATAAACTATTTTTGTAGTTAACTTATTCTTCGTTCAAGCCCTAATAACAAACACGTAAAATAAATTAACGTTGCCTTATTCGAACGCTTTCGTGCGCTCGGGTAGCACTCGAATGCCTGGTGCCAGCACCAGGTGGGCAAAGATACAAATGACTCTCCGCTAATGGATGCTGGGGAGCAGAATGGTCCCGCACGTCACGGTCCGACGGTGATCCGACACGGTAGCTTAAGATGCCAAACAAACATAAATTAGCTCTCGTGCTGAGGGGCACGTATACGCATAGGTATAGCGCTAATGAGCAGGATATTTGTAGGTCGTTTAATTCCTTACGGATGAGTTAAACAGTTTATCAAGGGTGGGAGTGAAATGTATGGCATAAATACGGTCAATTATTGCCAACTGAGCAAAATAGCAACGAACAGAAAGTATTTTGTTGTCATGTAGTTTTTTTGTTATCATACCGAGACACCTTATCAATAAACTATTAAACATTAACACTATTAAACAAATAAGCTCTTTAATTAAATAACATCATGAGCCTTTATCAATTTTATAATCTTTACACAAATGAATCGTCGAATAAAATGCGCTACTCCAAGTAAGTTAATTAAAATACAGTTTTAAAGTAGAAGAGCCATTGATTTTTTTGCAAATTGATTGCGATGTTGAAGTGTATGCGCCCATAAAATTACCAAACAACCAAATTACAACTTATTGTTACCCGTTGCAGACAAAAGGGCACAGCTAACAGACACTTATCAGCAAATCACTCACTCAAGAGCCCTAGAATCGATTGTTCCAATCGGTGGCGTGGCTCGATGGCCCGTCCCGTACGGTTCGACGTGAATTAATTTGCATACTTTTGCACCTCCTAACGTCGTTTGCACCACAATGGCAATCGAATGGCAAAGGCGTCATACAATCGGTTCCGTTCATCACCTTTCGCGTGTCGTACGGAACGATTTCACAGCGCATGGCGGTGGCAATCTACTTTTTCCAATCTGTGCCATTCCCTGGTGCAAACTTATAAGCCCCACGTTGGGGGAAAATCCAAACCCAATTGTAGAAGGTTGTTGTTTCGTTCCTCTTTTTTTTTCTTGCATCCTTTTACCCATCTCGCCCGTTTCGCTTACTGGAGGATTTATTTATTTATTTTTTTGCATCTTTCGCTTCCCGTACCTTAATCAGAATGAAAATTTCCAACAAGAAGCCCTTTTGGCACCATCCTCCATCCACTGGTGCGGTATCAGCGTTCGATTGCTTTTTTTTTTCATATCTAAGCCCCAACCACGACCAGGCGCCTCCATCGCAAAGGGCGGTAGACATCAACAGGCTTTCGAGCTCGTGAAGGTGCACCACAATTTACGATGAGAAGAAAAAAAACAACAACACCCACACACAAACAGCAACGCGAACTAAAAAACGCTTCATTCTGCACTCGATCCTGCAAGCTCAAAAGGGTGAGTAACCGTAAGCGCGAGAGTGTGAGTTTAGCATATTTGAGCCTTCCACAAGGGCCACCCACCAAAACGGGGGCTTTATTTTTATTTTCCTACCGATAATCCGGTTTTTTTTGCGAAAGAAAAGCGCGAGACGCGGGTTTGCCAGCGACCGGCTAGGTGGTGGTAATGAAATATTTATAATTTAATCCTCCGCGCGCCTTTTCATATCATCGGGCCACTTTCGTGCTTTCACTCTCTAGCGTGAGGCACGGGCAAAGCATGGGTTCACTGGGGCCACGAAGGACTAAAGCGCTAGGCAGGAAAGTCGTTACACGTCTCTTGGCGAGAAGCGTCCATACGGGCACCATAGTCGTTTTGTGGCGTCGGAAGCGATAACGACTCGTTTGCCGACCGGAGGGCGAACAAACTGAAAGATTCACCACCGAACCCGTCGTACCGTCCCGGATTGGTGGGACATTTGCAAGCCGGCAACACCACAATGGTGCTTTGTTTGAGGTCCGTTTTGGAGGCTGCACCACAAGCAACAGGAGAGTGTAAGCACGGACGGGCACGGGGAATATAATTGAAGTTGAAAGAGCACTGGAAGCTCCCGGTCCTACTCGATGCACACCAGATGGGGAACACTAATACCAATGAAGCTCAGCAAAAAGAGGAGAAAAACACCCCGACTCGTTCATTTTCATCTGTAGTGGTGCATCGGATAATAAAGTAAACATCACCGGGGTGCGAAAAGATTGTGGGTGGAGGTTTCCTAACCCGTGACAATGCTCGTGAGTGCTTAGATAAGGCATGGCAGGTTATATTCGGCACGGTATGATTCCACCGAAAGCACAACTTTTCACCGGAAGCCGGCATAAAGGGTCCACTCTCTCTCTCTCTCTCACACTCGCTAGCATCCGGGGTCTACACCCGCATGACCTCCCGGTGAACGTACGAGCAGAAGCTCCTAGCGAACTTTTAACCAAACCAGAAGGCCGAAGCTAAATGAATTAAAGCTGCTCCCGCCGCATCGCTCGACAGGAGGTCACGCGGTTGGAAAATGATCTCCTCGCCTAGTGTGTGTGCCCACAGGCGGTAGTGAAGTTCGAGTGAAAATATTGCCTGATTGTTTGTTGTTGTTGCGTCCCGGATGGACTGCTCTTTGCTTTGCTTTATTTTAACACGGCTGCTCATCTCACACCAGCTCGGGGATAGTTCGTTTGCATAATTGATAAACTCAATGGGCTTCCATCTCGAACGTTCCGTGTCCCTTTGGGCCGCAAGGTATGCCGAACATTTCGCCCGTGAGGGAAAAAGGGGGCGGGTTTCCTCGGTTGAGATGAATTTTTCCCACCGGGCCCGGTTGCGTGAACCGGCCCAGTTGGCATTTTTCCAGCGATCTTCGGTGATGGGAATGCCGAGAAGCCGGTTCAACCGTGCATGAAGCTTTCCTTCGGTTCGCAATAGCGAACGGGCAGGCCGGCCGGTAGACGAAAATTAAGTGATAAAAGGCATAAAGGTCGAATTTACTGCGCGTAAAATGGCCTCAGAGCTCAGGCATTTGAACACACAAAAAAAAAAATATATCTAAAAACGGAAGCATCAACAACGTTGTGCTGCATACCAACAGGTGTGAGAGCGCATTAAAATCCTTTCTCCATCGCTTTGACACTCCATACCGAATTTATAGCACCATCGCGCTTTATCTCTCCTTTTTCTTTACCGGTAAAGGCTGGCTGGCATCACAATATACTCGGTATGCGCATTAGCAATCGCATAAACATCAGCCACATTCTGCGCCGCTCGTTCTCTAAATAGTGGCACGAAACTAGTGAAGTAATAAATCATAAATGTTTAACAGCCGCATTCAGTTACGCTCGCGTTGCGTTTGCTTTTTTTGTTCGCTCTCTCGATCATATCGAGCAAAGTTCCTATTTGGTGTGGAGTGTTTCAGGAGCAACGATGCTACCGAGAAAACCCACGACACTGCGACAAGACTCCAGTCCAGTAATGATTTAATTGGATGCAAAAAAAAGAAAATCAATGCTTCGTTGAACGAATCGATGCTTTGATAAACTTTTCCTGGAATGCCCGGCGGAATTACTGATCGCTCAATTTAACGGTTTATAAACGGGTTTTGATTGTGTAGCGCAGCGGAAAGTGCGTGTTGTTCTTGAAATCTGATATGATTTGCTACGATAAACGATAACATTCTGGGAATTCTTCAGAAAATATGTGAACAACAGTGATAGTAAAAGTTTTTATGTTGTATCAATTTCAACAGTGCTTCTTATTGAATACAACTATGTCAAAAATGGTAAAGCACAAACAAAAATGTCTTATGCAAGACTATGAAATATTAATAGATTTTGTATTTAACTAGAATTAGTTTAAAATAAACTTTTTTTTATCAATGCTAAAGATACAATTACACAAAACCAACCGTAAGCTGCAACATTGGTAAATTTATGACAAACTTAATAGCAATTTCAATGTTTCGAAATTAGCATCCACAAAAGTTATATAACATTTTGGCGTACACGATGTTTACTCCCCCCGTCTGGTAGCTCACAAAAATGGAAATGCGTTCACACGGCTGCGGTCAGGACCTGTTTGCTACCCAAAAAGGCGAGAATGATGCACGAGTGGGCGGCTCCCAACACTCCCGTAACGCTCAACCGAAAAGGTCCTGGACCACCCGTTTAATTACGGCACAAGGCCACACGCAAACCGTTTTCGCAAACACACGCACCACCCCCGAAGCAGGACCCCATTTTCCACCCACCGATCCCGAGAGCCGCATCAGTGTGCCGCATTTGGGTACATTTTCTTCGTTTACGCTTCTCGCTGGCAGTGAACCGTATGGCCACCTTCATCATCGGTGAGGCTGGTTGCTTAAGTGGGCACGAAAACAATTCTCACCCGTGCAACCCGTGGGGGTGTGGGTGGCCGGTCCTGGGAAAGGACAAAGTTTTATCTCGCCGACCGACCCGGGCGGGACAAAATTGGCGTGTAGTCGGTACCCGCTTTTCCCTACGCGTTTTTGGAGGGTGTCCTTTTCCTCGATTTGGGTCGAGAGCTTGGCCGGCGATCAATGTGGGTTTGGCTGGGTTTTGCTGCTTTTGACCACCGTGTCCGTTGCGGCCGTGGTCCTATGTAAACCGTACAACAAAACCGTCAACAGATGCGCTGAGGCGCATCGCGGTGTAGATTAGATGATTTTAAAGCAAACCCCACTCGGGATTTAACACATCACGGTCCTTTCACGAACGGCGTAAGGGACATTACGCTGAGACTGATTGGGAAACAATATTTTGGAAATGTTCAAAAAAAAACCCCTTGATGGATATACAATGTACGCTGACAAGAGGAAATTAAAATACAAAATTCATCAAAAAGGGAGCACGAATTTGGCGAAGTACACAAATAAGCAACCTTTGCCTATTCCCTAGTTGGAAGTGAAGTAAAAAGGTTGAAAAATGACGAACGAAAATAACACGACTCAGCACATTTACCACCGAGCACGTAACGTGGCTCAATTAATTTGAAACGCAACGCGAACCGCAAGCCTTCTTGCGATAACGTAGACAGTTCACGGAATGAGAAAAGTCACGCAATTAACATAATTTACCGACACACCGGTCCAGTGGCCCAGCAAGGAGCTCTTTTGCCAAACGTCCAGAAAATGTATGCAAGGAAAAAAAAACAAATAAAATAACGAAGTACTAAAGAAAACGAAAATAAGCCACAATGATTGTAGTGGGCATTTGCCGCAAAAGGACGAATGCTTCCAAGAAAGGACGAGGAAAACCTAATGGTGAAAGCGAATTAAAACAATTATCTTTTCGAAGGAGAAACCCTATCGGCTGCCGCATTTTTTTAAACCTTGATTTTCCTTTATTGGACGGTTTCATGTAGTGCAAATGAAACGAGTGATAACTAGGCATGATGATCTTTCGCAAGACAAGGTGAAAAAAAACAAGTAAAGTTCCCGAAAAGGATGCAAACTGACAAAGTGAAAAGGCAACTTAAAAACCTTCTCACCTTTGTTATTTATAGGAATCCATAGCATCCATAGTCTGATGTGATGTCGATAAGAAAGTAATGAGCATTTCTAAAGCATAATGCAGAGACAAAACAGGAACAAAAAAAAAGTTGGACAGAAAAAGGAGTTTGAGAAACTTTTCTCCTACGCTGATGAAGAACCGCGAAGGACCGCCCAATGCAAGCAATTGCAGACGAGCAAACAATTGATGAAACAAGCAAAACGAAAAAAAAACCCGAAACATCGCAAACGGAAATCGGTTCGCTTTTTTTGTTGTGCCCGCGAGCTAAAGGAAACGAACTGAAGAGCCATTTGCCTAACCCGGTGCGTGCTGGGAGCTTTCAGGAGTGAAAGCGCGTTCGACAAGGTACGAACAACAACGACACATCCTCGTTAGGAGTACGAGTTGTGTTTTTCGTCCTCTCACTCTTTCGCTCCGGAAGTTGTACAACTCCGGTTCTTCGCGATCAGTCTTTTGCGTTCTTTTTTTTTTGTTTTTGCCTTACGCTTCTCCTCCGGATGCCGGTGGTGAGAAAGCTCAAATCCAATTTATGTTTTTGGTTTTTGTTTCTTTTGTGTTTTGCCCCATTTTTTTTTCTTTCTCTGGTAGTAACTTTCTTCAGCCCTTCCTGGAGGAATGATTTCCCTTTCCGCTGCGATGAATAGCTTTTCACGAGCAAATAAACATTGTTAGTGCTACTGCTCCGTTATCGTTGCTGTTCCATTCGCCTTAGCAGCTGGGTTGCCATTTCGATTCCCTGCTGGCCGGGGTGCTTTGGTTGAATTTGAACGATATCATCCTCGGTAGCACTCGTTTAATCTTGCGCTGAGTCGGAATCGGCAATAAACATTAGAAGCGTTTTCTTTTTTTCCTGCAACGTCATATCCTGTTGCATTTTCTTAGGACTGCTCCGTTCACTAGCGGTGGAAATTCTTTTCGAAAGTGGAGATTTGCTTTGTCCTTCGTAAGTCCAGCAAAGCTGATTGTATTGGCAGGACAAAAGGATATAAGGAGACAAAGGTGGCGACTGATGAAGGTATTGGTTGTGGAAAAAGTTATACTGTTGCCAGGAATAAGAACTACATTTCAATGTACAGAATTTGATTTTGAATATAAACGTTGGTAATAATTAAATTAAAGTAAATGTCTTCTTATTTTAGCACACAAAAATTCGTAATGTGTTTATCGAAAATAAAATGAATACAATAAAAGAAACGATAAAAGAAAGAGCTAGAATGATGATAAGAATAAAGAACTAAGTTCTTTTGATAGCTTAAGCTTACGTCTTCTCTGATTTCCATGGATTACAGCGATTACCCTCGCACAATGCGGCTTAATGACAAAATTCATGCTTACTTTAGTACCCCTTTACATTTGCTTTATTTCCTCGTTAATCTGCAACATAAACCAGCCCCGTCATCTGCTGGAAATGAACGGAAATTCTTCCACAGACGCGCAAAGGGCATGAGAACGCAAAAAGAAAAACACAAGCAATGAGAAAATACATTTTACATCTTGTGTGCAGCAACGAAAATATATAAATAAACACAAGTCAGCCCCGTCTTGCTGTAACAGCTGATCCCGAAGCTGATGGATGTCTGGCGCTTTTTATCGCCTCGAGGAGACTTTTTGCCAGCCAGGAACGCAGCACCATTTCGTGTGGAAGAAAACGGGAGGAAGCAGTGTGCTTTTTTGTTTCACTTCCGAGCAGAAGCACTGTTTGTCAGCTCGTTAACCGACGACGTTGCGCTAATGGCGTCACGGCACAGACAGGATGCTGTGGGTGCTCCAGAGAAGCGCCGCAAACTAATGCGTTCGAGTCGGCAAACCAAACCCAAGCTGACAGCGCAAGACGCCTCAATGGTGATGGTAAATGGGCAGAAGTGAAAAATTGCAACATGAGCCGGTCTAGTGCAAGAAAAGCACCACAAGAGAAGAAAATCCTCCCATCATCAGTAGCAGCAGCAGCAACGAAGGTTTGGAGTGATCAAGGGAAAGCAACTGATTTCCATTTCCTTCGGGTTGCTTCCTTTTTTTTTGTGCCCCAGACCCGGTCGTTGGAAATGGAAAATGAAGTAATTGCAGATGTGGTTAGGAAATTAAATGCATCCACTCCATTACTAGGCAAATGGTGATTGGTTGGTGAAAGTAAGACGACCGTCTCATTATGTGGCGGATAAGTACGAAAAATTGTGTATTAGTCCGCCATAAAACCATAAGACGCCATTTTTGCTAGATCAAAACGTGCCGCAAATGAACGAGCTTGCTGCACTATTCCGGACGCAAAAATTACGTCAACAGCTTCCGGAAAGGCGCCCAAGCTGACCGAGCGGTTTAATTTCACAATTTTCAGTTTAATCCACCGCACGTGAAGATTAAGAGTGGTGTCGTGGTAATTTCACACACGATTTACAGCGCAAACGAAGCGTGGTGAGTCGATAGAAAAAACAGACTCGCAACCGCCAACTGGAACTGCTACCGTAGGACTCCCGGAAACCTGACAACCCTGGTGGAAAAGTGTGCCGGTGCTGTTTTCCCCAGGATAATCCCCCAGAAATATGAGTATACGGCTCGCTTCTATGCGCCGTGGAGTGTTAGTGTTGGGGGATGAAGAAAAAAAAACGCCACACCATTACGAATAGCTCCCGAGGGGGTTTACCAAGCAGAACCCTACCGTGCGCAATCCGAGCCAAAACGGAAAACGCATTCGGTGGCATTCGAAAGTTGTAACAATAACTCTGCGCCGTGTAGCGGAAGGATAGGAAAGTGTGCGAGCGGGATGCAGCGAATGCGAGAGGACCCGCAAAAGTCCCGGCACGAGAGCCCAGCGCACAACCCGCACGGTAGGTAAAAGATATTTTAATTAAAGTTCCGGTAGATGAAAAATGTACCTTACCCTTGTGCTTTCCGGTTTGGTTTCACAAGCGACGGTGGATTTGCGCACTTCCACAATCGGCGTTGTGAGCCACTGTCCGCGATGCTGCATGCCGATGCTACGGGGATGCGGGAAAGGACATTTCGAAGGTTCCGAATTGTTGGGCAAATATCTCAATCATCTTCCGTGGTGGAAACGGTACCGCTGTACGGAGCTGTCTTAAAGCCACGCGCTCTCTTAAACAACCACCGTGCCACGAGCAACATTTCGTGCTACATTTGATAGGATAGGATGGCCGGCCCACCCACGGATGTGCTTCTCGGTTGCCCACAAAAGTCTCGCAACTAGAGTCGAGTGTTTTGGCTTCGAAATGGGGGAGTGGAAAATCCTACATTATCCGTAACCTTGAGAGACTGTTTTGTACAGCGGCATTCCCTTTTGGCGCGCGTCCTTTTAGATCGAGATTAACCCAAAAGGTCGCACGGAAGGACGCAGCGAGCGATGGGAAAATCCTTAACGAAGGTAGACACACACGCGCAAGGGGGCCTGTCCTGCCCGTCAAAGATGCTATCCTGCGGGGACCAGCTATATTCAATGCAAGCAGAGCACACAAAACGTGTACAAACACACACACCGACTAAAATGGAGCAGCGCCTACTACTGGCACCGTTCAAGAAAACCCCTTTTCATGGCATCCTGTAGGGACTGATACCTTCCAGGCTCCGCAAGTGTCTCCTTTAATGTTTTCCCTTTTATCAGCAGAGAGAGAGACCGCGAGTGGGCTTTTTAAAGGGGCCCGCGAGTTTCGTTAAGGGGAACTGAAGAGCAACACGCGGGGGAGTGTTTTCTCGCAAATGCTGATGGATTACTGGAGGGTGTTTTTTTTTCTTTCATCTTCCTCTAGCTTTTTCCGTCATACCTGCAAAGCTGATGACTTACGGGTGGCACACGAAACAAGCTACACACGGCTTACTTTCACGCAGTGGAAGCAGAACTCTGGAAAGGTGCGGTTGCTGGGATTTTCACAGATACCTCACCGTCAGCATAATTCGGTGGCACCTTGACGCGAATGAAAACTCCCGTGCGGTGTCAACCTTCGTATGGCGGTAAATGGGACTAAGGACTACCACTCACGACGGGTTGCGGGAACCATTTCGCATCCCTTTGTATCCCATGGTTCGAGCACACCTGTTGGATTTTTCGGGCAGAGCACATAACTCATTACGCCAAGCCGGAACAGATGTCAGCATCCACGGCGAAATGGGCGTCTTTTAGGTGTCACAACTCAATTCGCACCCTAATTCGGGTGGCAGAACGAACCGGTGGTAGACGCTCCTGGCATCCTTATGTTCCACTCGAGATTGGTCTAGAAAATTATGCTTGTATGGTTCCAGCTCCAATCGAGCGAATGACAACGTACTGCTATTGATCGAAACACTTGAAACACTCCACCGTCTCTCGACCGTATTGAGGGGAGAAATTACATGCACGGTGCTCGTTTTTGTATTTGTGTATTATGTTAAGCGTTTTGGCAGAGTTCCAGCATCCATTAGCTGTTCATTTCCATCCAACTCAACATCCCCAGCATGCGCTTGATATTGAACTCGGCTACACGAGTTCGTCGGCTTCTCAGTCTTACAAGAACCTTTTTTTTTGCTAGCTAACCCCCATACAAACAACAAATGGTACTTACATCTGACGAACGCGTATGAAGACGGTTTTCAATTTGAATATTTTATAACCTCCCCGTCACTCGCATGTATACTAGACACGTTAGAAGGTTTTGAAGCGATTGTGCACCAATAAAAAAGATGTGCCAATCGAAAATGCGCTCACGGATTGCCATCCGAAATTAGATCTAAATTAAATTACATTCAAATCCTCCAACAAAGCACGCAGGCAAACCGAACATTCAGATTTATTCGTTGATGGGTACGATTCTTCGTAAAGCTGCATGATATTTAATGAAATCGGAATATTCGCGTAGCATTCTATTGACAAGAGTAAAGCCGCATCATGCTTCAAAAATGGAGCCTCATAGGCATCATGATTTTTTCAATTATAATACCAGATGGCAAACCATCATAAGGCATTGGCAGGATGAGTGACTTTCTAGGCATTTTTTTCGACATGAAAGAAATGAACATATTTTAATATGCTGCCTGTGCTCCGGACGGATTCATACCTTTTATAAAAAAAAACCTCATACGACCATGGATGGCAAAAATGTTATAATCCTGGGCTGATGAAAAAAGTCTTTCGTTTCTATCGTGACATATTCCTGGTGGATATATTTTTTTCAATCAAACGCACTGGAAAAATAAAAACGTTCGTTGAAAAGTTGTGACTGAAATTAAATCCGCCATTCAAAGAAGCACTAGAATTTAAGTCGCGTTGTTTCATCGTGAACGTTCAATGCAGTAATAACATTTTATTGCAAAGATTCGGAAAAGAAAAGGTCCAATATCCCAACAGAAATATATAGAGTCGAATTTAAAACGAAGCGCGAAAAAATATACAACAAACCCCAAAGTATTGTCAGAGGGCATAATAAACTTCGTGACTAATAAAAAGTTCGTTTAAAAAGACAGCATTTGTCGTCATTTTCGTAGTATTAAAACAATCACATCATGCTCTATTTCCTTCAGACAAATTACAAGTAATCGATTTAAAACCAACCGAAGCTCGCAATTTTCAATTAATTTTGCCACTGCAACTTCTTTCGCCATCACGATGCATGTTCGCGTGATTCTTCGTTGCATTCACCGATCCGTCGTCTTATCGCTGCAAAATAAAGACCACATATTCAGCAGCTTGACCCTAGGTCAGTTTTATGTATCAATCGGGATAGGAAATTTCGCCTATAATAATAATGTAATCGGACCGGCAGCAAGAAAAATAAATGCCTTTGATGAGGTTCATGACAGCCGGTCGCGGCTCGTGCCAACTGATTGCAATGGTTCGTGGATCGTGCGCCACGACGTTATCGATTTCCTTTGATTCCTTTTTCATGCCCGCAGTAGATCAGGTTTAAATGTTTCTTTTTTTCTCCATCCACTCCATCGTCATTCGATAGGCTGCGATTGTTCCACCGCAGAAAATGGTTCGTTTACATGAGCTGTTAGGCGTGATGCAATTGTAACCGGAACGTTACGCGACAGGTAGCTGTGCTAGTGTAACTTAAAACCAAAACGAATTCTACGTAACTAGCAAGTGAATTTCAACAAAGGAGCAACTTAATTGGCCACAAAGACCTATTGATTAATCATAGTCGTAATCAGGAAACAAAAGCCTTGATCAATTGGCAATAAATCCAATTTGTTTACCAAAAACTGATAATAGATTGATCGAAAATCAAAGAAGAATAGATGAATGAGAGATTTTTAATAATAAAATTGTTAATATGCAATATTCTGCAAATGTAAATCGGCGCTGCGAATCGTTACGTAAAATGCACAACTGTGTCCTTTTTCTTGACAGTCGACTCTCCCCGATCACGCATGCCGTAGATGATGGATGCTTCGCATTCGAACGACATTAGAACCATGCTTTGCACATCATTAAACAGCTCATGCAACCGGTGGATGAAGATTACCGACTATTTTTACAAAAGAAACTTAACGCCTCAGGCGTTTCGGGGTGTACGATGATGTAGCACAAATTCACAAACAGTAGTTCCGCTTGGGGATTGGACGCGCGTGCATTTGTAATCAACACCATGCTTGTTTCTCCGATTACAAGAGTGTACGTGGAGCAAATGGGCATCATCAAATTCGCCATTACGTCGAACAAGACAGGTTTTGGGGGGAAATCAATTAACTTGCTGTAGACATATTTTTTCAACAAAATTTCAATAGATATTCAAGTACCCATAAGGATCAAATTTCGAAGAAGTAGTCACACTTCTCGCTAATTTTTACAGAGACTTCTAGTTCATTGAATATGACATTCATTAGAAGTTATTTTCCTTTCCCTTTTGCTTTCTGTCGGTCACTTTCTCTATTTTTCTCTCACTCTCTCTCTCTCTCTTTGTTTTCCAACTGCCCATAAATCATCTGATTAAAGGCTTACAAGTTTTAATCAAACAAAAAATCTATTACTTCCACCCCTGAAAGCCCAAACAACAACGAGCATCCGAGTCGATTGTGATAAATTGAATAATTAATCGTCATGAAAGAGCTTGGAATGATTTGTTGTAGCAAATTAGTGCTTCCACAAAACTCTCTTCAACGCGCGTAGAGCCGAACCAATCAGAACGATTGACATAATGATAAGGAAAGACGAAACGATTTGGGATGACTTTGGATAACGGAAGAAGCTTTCGAAAACGTGCTTTGTTCGAGTAGCACGTTTGTCTGGAAAAGGGAGCGAACGATATTATTGAATCGTGCCGAAAATAATTAACCAAGATGCTAAGAAGGTATTATTCATCATTGGCTATAATGCATCTGACTCTTATTCGTCTAAAGATAGATTTATAAACTCCTTTGACATAAATATTAGCTTACATAGAACTTGAACTTCCAAATATGAGCAAGTACTGTAACGCAAACAAAATATTGTAAACGTCCGCTAAGAGCAGCACCAGTTCGTCTCGTTTTTTGTTAATTAATCATCCACAACTTCGAGCCATAAATTCAGCTTTCATACTCGAATCGTGACTCAGATGGGGTTCATTGCTTCCATCCATTCCCCCTGGATACTGGGCGTTGAAATAAATTAACACCGTTTTATCACCTCCGGCAAGTTTATTCCTGTAGTCTCAACCCTCGAAAAAAAGCAACAGCTTGCTTATACATTGTGCTGCTGGTACAAATTTCCATCCCGTGATCAAACTTTTCCGGCCATTACCATAGCCTTCCAAATTTCTGTTCAACACAACAGCACGATAAAAAAAAATACATGCCGCAAGCGCAAGAGAAAAAGAAAATGAAATAATCACGGGGGTTTGTGTTCGAATAACAAAATATTCTGATTCAACTTCCGTTACGTTACGTTTCGTGCTTTTATCTTTTATTGTGACTCACGCGGGTGGTTCGAAAAGCTCCACAGAATGTTGCACGTTATCGCTCCGCTTGAAGAGCGTGCAACCCTGCGTTCTATTTCCTGTCTTTAATGTTCGTTTTTTTTTCTTCCTTTTGCAACCTCTCTTTACACATACCGAGTATGAAACGGTGCGAAAAGTGTCCTCAAGCCAGGTGGCACAATGTGGAGTGGAGAAGAGTGAAGGCATACTTGAGACATGAGCCGGTTTCAGTTCCAGAGCTCGGCGTGTCTATAGGTAGCATATTTGCGCCACCCTTTCTGTTATCGGTGCTCGAACTGGTTCAGATAACTTCGGTACTCACGCCCACTGGTGCCATTGGTTCCAGTTGCACCCGTAATAATAGACTGGGGACATTTAATTCTGGAACCGTAGCGTTGGCTATATTTTTATGTTCTAATTTGAGAAGCAATGCGAAACGACTACATAGAAACAAAAATGGTAGCATTGCACGTGATATAAACAATTTATATTCTTATTTTTATAGGTTAAACAAGGTTTAAAATACTACATATTTTGCATGTTATTTAAAAAAAAATCTCTCAAATTTCAAGCAGTTTTCCTGCACAAGTTGCGATTGTTTGAACGTAAATGTTGTTCTGCGAACTTTTCATTATAAACTTGAACGAGAAAAGTTAAAACGAAGTGGTACCTTATCACTACCGTATTTCCGTTCCGTGAATTTTATTGTACTTTTTACAGATCGCGTCAGATCCAAGGTGAAATTGAAAATAACCCACACTATTGTGTTGGAACAATGTGGTACATAAATATGCTTATCCTTTAAAAAAGGAAAGAAATAAAAACCGTTTTCAATATCATTTCACCGAATGGAGAAACCCGCCACAAGGTTTTGCATTTTCATCTCGCACGATTATTTGCATTTTAATCCTTACAGAAGCCAGAAAATTTGAACAAGGAAGCAAGGAAGAAACCATCACACGAGCAAAAAAACCAAATCCTCTGATATTGAACCATTCGCTGGGTCTGCCGAATTCATTCAAACGATCATCACTCTTCCGATAGATGCAACTAGATCGATAGCAACAAGATGTACGAAAGCGAACCTTTAGAAGTGGAAAGACGTTACGGAAAAAAAAATGCAATGGAATGTTAGCGGCGTTATATTTTTACTATTTTCACCCACCCGATCGAGGCGAATCCTTTTACTTTCGGGTGAAAAATTCGGTGCGGTGTTTCGAGATTTGTATCCATTTTACACTCGCTTCCATCGATCGGTTTTTTTCTTCGGAACCATGTTGTCAATTTCCTGCAGAATGATTGCCCGTCGTATGGATCGATCGTTTGATATCGTCTACCATCGCTCGTACGACCCGACAGAAAGTGGAAGCAAAGAGAAGCAAATTGTGCGATGCGCGGGTTCGCTGGCGGTGAACGTTGTAGTTTAAATTAAATTCCTGCTCGCTGCCAGAGGACATCGCGACATTGGATGGAAAAAAGGGTAGACAAAACCAAGTGGTGCCTTTTTTTTAGTCCTCTGCCATCGTTCGTGGATAGCGTTTATAGAAAACTATTGAATTTGACGGCTGCGGGGCTGGTGGTACATCGTTCATAGCGCGCGATTTTTTCTTCTAGTTGCCAATATTGCTAGCACAGCGAAACGACAACGAATGGGAAACGAAACGAATTGATTAAGGTAGACCAGGCCCATACCATGTTGTTACGTTGGTATGCAACATGTAACCACATCACAAGGGAATCGGGCAAATAATATTCGTTTTCGAAGGTTAAATCAACTTCAAAAGAACTTCTAATGATGAAATGTACAGTATAGTAGTTAAATGACTACCATGGTATGTTAATATAGCCGCAAGGATCTATGCTAGTGCAGTTATTTAACAAATACTTTGTCGTTTTGTGTTATACAAATTACTTGCATGATAAAAACAATGCTTTAGTCTATTAATAGAAACTGATTGAAAGCAATACTTTCAAGTGTAAGCACTTTATGGCCACATAGTTTATTATTTTACTAAATGCTCTGTGCGAAAAGTTACCGGAGTGCAGTTCAAATGGATAAAAAGATCCATACTAACTTCATCATAGTTTAGAGAAGTTTTTTTTTGCATCCACACGACTATGTTCTTGAGCCTATTCTGTATGGATGCATGATGTTTCTCATACTACCCAAGTTTGATGAAGTTTGTGAAACGTTTCCCAACCATTTTGGACCGAAATAGCAACATGGACAACTTCACCTTGTACAGGTGAAGGAAGGCGTACATTGTTCCAGGACAGTTGTTTATCCTGGTATGTATACCGTCAGAAGGGTTATGTACACGCGTTCTTGGTGTGTTTGGCGTGGCAGCTGCGTTACATCTGTAAGCTGTGAACGATGACTGCAGCCGCTCAGTTGCAAGTGTTTTTCGATTATAACCAGCATCTAGGACTCATGCCAAAAGATACTGCACCGGGTAGTAAATAACCAGTCACCGCAACATAACTGCATAGGGGTGTATGAAGATGTCAATGCACGATGGTACATCACATGTTTTCAAAACTATTTGAAACATCATAAGCCTTATGAACTTCTTTAGTGAGCTTGACTTTCGTAATATATTCATATATTCAAAAGAAAGAGAGATCCCATAAAACTAAAAATTATGGTATTTTAAGGAGCTTGTATCAGCGTAAAAAAACTTTGTACTGAAAATCGAACCGTATCATCAATTGACCATATTATCGCGAATAAATTTATTTTTGATCTTCTATTCAATGTTCCTAATGGTAGCATTACTACCGTTTACGGGGAACTTAACAGGCAATGATGAGTTTCATATTCAACATTCCTGTACTGGAACACATATTTCCCCGAGCAAATTACATTCCGCGGTACAAATTCATCATCGCATTGCTATACAAATTCATCATTCGGTCATTAGGGATCAACTCTGTAGCTTTAAATTAACAGCGAATAATATGCGAATCATTATTTCTGCTAGCATTAGTGATTTCGCGAACGGAAATGATCGAAAAGATTCGCATAATCACATGCCTCTAATTTTCAATCTAAATAGTACAACAATAAATAATACAAATCTCAAAAGCTAAAGGAAACTCAAAGCAACGTTACAGTACTATACATAGCCTACTAGATGCTTTAATGATTTGCTTCAATGACAGAAAATTGAACCCCACGTTAATCACATTTCAGAGCATTGAACTGTCATCGGCTCTAGATTGTGATTGTATGCGAGGCGTTTGAAGATAAGCTTTCCGCTCTGATTCGCTCGTCCGATTCATCTGAATGCGATTCATTAGCGACTGTGCAAATATATAACAGAATACAAATTTTAGCGAACCAGCAAGTATTTCAGTCAAATTGTCACTAACTAGAAACTGTTTAGCATATTTCTGAATGGCATTAGAATCAGGTGTAGCCACTATAGACACTCGGTTACGAGGAGAAATAGGATGTACCCTCGAACAGAATCTCTATCAGGGCTTCAACATAATTTTTAGCTTGAAGTAATAATCTTAATTTCTTACCAGAAAAAAAGGTTACATTTTACTTATATAATTTGCAACATCTGTATAAAACATTCTTTACAGGGTTGAGGCCTTACAGTGCACCAGCAACCAACACGCCCAAATGTTGAACCCTCAAGGGTTAAGGAAACCCGCAACCATGACAGCTACGGCCAGTCCATTTCGTAAAATCCGTTCCCAGCCCGGATGAGCCATTCGCAACACTAGGCGCGCGATTCAATGCCGGCATTTACAATTTTTCCGCACCAATTTGCATTTCAAGGGATTTACTCAAAAGCCCAAGGTCTGTCACCGAGCAAGGAACCGGGACCGCTACAGGGCCCGGATGATATGCTGCCCGAGGAAAGCGATTGTCATGCATGAGAAGGAAAACTCTCCTCCGCAGAGCTATCAAACGAAACAATGGCACGAACTGTGTGAATGCTTCATGCCTTTAGCGCGATGGTATGAAAGCGAGCTGTTCTCGAAACGCTCCCGTAAAGGCGCCATTTGTTTCAGTGCGCTATTTTCTTTCGCTTTGTGTTCCCATCTTTTATGGATAAAGTCTCCTGTGAAGTGTTTGACGGGCGGGTGGGTGGTGTGTGTTTTTCCTTTTGAATTGACGGGAGCAATTGACACAGCGCTTACAAATATGAAAAAGGTGGCGCGTTTTCACGTCGAGTCAGCGTTCGCCACCGTGCTGCGAAATTTTTGTTTATCGTGTAGTTAAGTTCAAAGTATGCTAGAACACAGCGATAAGCAGTAACAAATTGCAGTTGTAAAATATATCCCACTACTGCTCGAAGCATGACTGTTAGAGATAAGTTACCCGAAACGCAGAGTTTTATTGCACACCTAAAGTACACATTAAAGCTTATTTAAGCTGGATTAGCCTTCAATCGCTCACATTTTTGCTCAGTCCTCCCGAAAGAGAGCAAAATACTGACTCGCGTCGTACTGGAACAACCGAAAATCCAGCTCGTAACGGTGGTACAACCGCTCGAACTGATCCCCCGTCAATTCCGCCAACCGATCGAGCGTGGATTTACTCCGACCCATCGATGCGTCATTATTCGCCGTCCGGTGGTGATTCACATTCAAGCGAGCGTTATCGTAACGCCCAGTCCCAGTGGTGGTGTGATTGAGCAGCTGCAGCAAATGGGCGACATCGCGATCGTACGTTTCCAGCTTCACGATAACGGTCGGTTGGAGAAAGCACGGATCGCACAGATTGTAGTAGCTCTCCCAGTGGGGATCTCGCACGTTTTTCCGGCGCAGTACGAACTCGGTGAAATCGCTGAAGCTCGGTGCTGGGCTGGTGGCGTTCTGTTCACACCACGAAGGTTAAACCGCACAAGGAAGCACAATTCGTGTAGCCGATCAAGAAGGTGGGGAGGGAAAGAAAATGAAAAACAAAATCAAACACACACGGTGGTGAATATCGATGGCAAGCCGCTTTTTAGGGTTTCTCCCCACGTACGAAACGGTGTCAGCATATTGTGACGGGCAATGGCCCAAAAGGGAGTTTGGGCTAGGCGTACCTGTACGACAGCGACGGGCACATCAACACCGTACACCTCGCGGAAGATGAACCGGCGCAGGTTGCGATAATTGTCACTCTGGGGTCGAACGATCAGATCTTCGTACGCGCTGACGAATCGATCGAATGGATCACGCACCAGAAGAAATCGAACCACAGGTGTTTCTACGTCCCGCTTAATCTGTTCCACGTCGGCACGGGTCGGTGTTGGGTAGTAAAGGCGTGTGAGCGCTTTCAGGTCTCTCGCGTAGAAGGCGATCTTTTCCTGAGGCACATCCGCCCATCGGTTCAGCTGGTACATCCAGCTGGTGGAGGCTACTTTGCTGATCGCGCACCACAGCAGCCGATGGCGTGGCTCAAGGAAGTAGTTGTAATAAGGATGGTTAGGATTGTCCGTCCTTGGAGCAGGAAGCGAGAAGTTCCCCAACGTGGGGATGGTTTCGCACTGTTCGTGAAGGTGGCTAGCTCGTTCCTGCATGATATCCTCGATCGACTGTTCGTAAGGAAGCGGCCAGGGTAGTATCAACACCAACACTGCACACGTCACTAAAATGCACGCCACCGTCCATCGAACGGTCGTACAAGTCGAATCGGGGTTACTTGGAGCTGGAATATCACTATCACGACGTCTAGTACTGCCCATCGAGCTGATCGATGCGATTCCCCAAACCCAACAGCACGTAGAGACAGATGCTTTTGCTATTCAGAACGCAACAACACTGAAAGACACCGTACACCTGTCCTGTGAACGAGGTGAGGCCTTCCAACCGAACCTTACGATTGGTGTCTCACCAATATCCACGATCGCTCGTGAAGCCCTCAGTCGTAGCCTACTAGTTATGAGTTTGTCCAAAATTTAAAAACAAAACCACCCTTAAACCATTCTATTAAGCATTGGTGTGTGTGTTTGAGTACGCAAGGCTGCGTGTACCTGAAAAGCACTCGTTAACGTTATTGAAATCGCGTTAACGAACTCAAACGACCGGGAGACGATGGTGGACAGAGACGCAATCATCATAAAATAAAAAAAAAATGCTCGACGCCTGTCATCCACGCTAGAGACGAAAAACAAACTAAAAGCAACTTTGTACTGTCAATGGCACGACAGTGCTGAACGTGCGCGCTTGTTTATTTAGCTGTTTTCACTTTACCACCGCCATTTACACGCGCGCACATTACAGAAATTAATAAAACCACACGAAGCGCGATCGTGAAGGGATGGGAGGAGAAAAAGTGCACGAGAAAATGCTCTGGAGAAAAGATTCGTGGAACGTGGAAAAGGTACCGATAACGAGAGTGACAGAGAACCATCGGTTCGACAAGGCGTAGCAGAGAGAGGCAACGGAAATCAAACTAAAATTGCATTTTAATAGATTCCGTGTTTATGTGAGGTTTTGGTAGAAAAAAAGAACCTTAACACAAGTCATAAAGTAATCAGCAACACCTGTAATCATGATCATGTCGCTTATATTGACTCACACGCGTCAATGATTGCTGTCAGTGACACAATGAGCTCAGAAAAGTTCTCTCACACTTTGGTCGCTATTTTTCACAGCTCCTTCTCCTCTTCAACTTCATTACATATTAAGATGTTCTCCTCGGTATTACCGACGTTCGAAAGACCTTCCTTTTGCAGTACAACGCCTCACCGGATTAGAGTAACACGCTGCCTTGTTTTAAGCCGAGAAAAGAAATTGAATTTTTCCACTCTACAACGGCAACTGTCACACTTTGCGGGCTCACACCACCACAAATTGGTGGCAAATTATTGGCCACAGCAATTTAACGCATTACCCCGGGTGTGGCACTCCCGCGTGCTAATGTGATTTTCGATTGCCGCTTTTTAGCGGACGTCCTCGGGTCTTCGGTTCACAGCGGAATAGCTCTACACGGGACAGCTTTTGTGCAAGCAGGAAGGCTGGCAGAAATGAGCATCGTGTCGTTCGACATCGCTTTCCTTGCGTTCCACGGATTCTGTGTGTTCGTATCAATGAATACGCTAAGACGATACGAGGATGCCTATTTTCCCACGCTGTATACGCCTGTGAAAAGGAACAAGTTGGCTGCTTGGCTAAGAAAGGCCCGCAACACGTCGTTATTGTTTGCACGAGCCTGGTCTTCCATGAGGCACTTTCTCCAGGAAACAACTTCAGGAGATTCCGCAAAGTTACTACACGAATGGACCGACTCTTTCCCCGGGAACGAACTCCCGTTCCAAACTGGCAAGAGGGAAACGGTACGCCATTATAAAATTTCCACCCACACAGGGAGTGCGCGCGTGCATAGGAACGCTACAGCACACGAGGGACGTAAATTCGATACGAAAGCTTCCATTGTTTATAGCACATCGGCTGCAGCGGTAGGTGTGGCCGGGTCCTTGGGGAGTGCTTTTCCCGGACTCACAGTGCTTAAAGTGCCGGCGCAAGCTTTACGGCCGGTGAGCAATAAATCTTTCACATGAGATTTTCCGGCCAATTTTCGAGGCGCTCGAGAATAATGGCTGCACCAGGCGACAGGCAACTGTCAAGGAGCCGGCACAGCACGAGGACTTGTGCAACTTTTCGAGCGTCGGTTGCCGTGCTTTGTTTCCGTTTGGCGAGTTCGGTGCAAGTTGACGTGGTCGGTCTGTTCAAACAACAACCCCCCAGCAGCGGTCCGTCTTTCAAACACAGTGGATGCAAGAAACATCGCTTGCATCGAGAATTGGTTCATCGAATTGCAACCATCCTGCAGTGGACGGTATTCACTTTGCTCTTAAGGAACTTCTGGAACACATAATTGATTTTAAGACAATCCATTATTCATCAGCTCACAGGCGGCAGTGATGACGCCCGGAAAGCTCACATCGCACACACTAGCTCTGTAAAACGGGGAGTAGTCCGATGCCTGAGCATATCTGGAGATGTAAATCATGTTTCTCGAATAGCCCCGCACAGTTCTAGAGGGTTTAATTATGGAGCTTACAAACGATTTAAGGCTTGGATGTACCGCATGCTTGCATTACAATTGAATTATCTCCGATAAGCGCTCGACCAGAGTCCCATTTCATGTGCGCCTGTATTGTGAGTCGCTTAAATGGAGACGCTCTCTTTAATGTGGCGATGTGGCTCGTAAACTTCACGCTAAAACGCTGCAGTGTAATGCGCCATCATGCAAACCAAACCATCGAGAAAACGTGTACCATACTGAAGGGGAGCCTAACGCCAACACCAGCGCAACGTTGCTTTATTTACAAAAACCACCCCCAGCACCACCCAGTGGGGCCTTATCTTCGTCAACTCAGGCGCCACTTTTCGCAGCGTGTCGCAAAATCCGGTCCAGCGCGTGGCGTGTTAAGAAGGGGAAGAGATGTGTCAAACGGATGATCCCATCCGAGGGAAGCCACACGGACGGTTGGTGGCTTCAAGCGTTTGGTTTCGTGCGGAAAGTTTTCGACCTGCCTCTAAAATTGTTTGGGTTTCGGGGGCAATCTCCCGGCAGTCTGGGTTGGGTTGGGCGACTTTTTGGCTTTCCGTGGGGGCAGCTTCAAGCATGTTCACTCACGTCAGCTCATCCGGTGAACCGGATAAGCGCATGTTTGTCCAGCATCCTGGGACAAAGCGCTAGTTCTAGTTTTGTAGCCCACGTGCGTTGCAATGAGCATTTCTCATTCAAATTAAGCTTGCTATTGAGGAAAAGTTGTGCTTAATGTCGTGCTTAATCATGCGCATAAAGTCAACAGCACGTTTAAATTTATAGGAATTAAGTTTTGGTGGAGGCGCCTGTGATTGTTGAGAAAATATTGAAAATCCTTCAAATGTTCAACGTGGATTGATCCCTTTGTGAAAGCTTTTTTTCTTTGAATTGCCATTTCAATAGATAACGTTTCCAAGCAACGGAAAGACAGCTTCCTAGTAATATTTCCTTTGTATACGTTTTCCCTAGTAATTCGCTTACACAATAGTAGCAACAAACGCATCCAATATATCCTTTTATGACGTTCTTACGTACACGCCACAAAGCTGAACTTCCATCGACCCCACAAAGGAAGAATAAACCCAAACGAGACGATCGATTATTCCCCAATCAGTAACGGCCAGCATCGAAGATTCAATGCTCAATTATCTCAATTACCAATTGACGTTAACGGACACTTTTCCGAATGTTTCCGCACACTCTCGCAGCCCCACGAACGCGAAGAAAAAGGCGGCCGTTTCTCTGGTGCAATCGGGACCGTTCGGTTACTCCAAACCAGCGGTCGCTTTTTGGTCATCATTGCTGTTCCATTTCAAATCCCCCACAAGCCACGCGAGAGCCGTGAGTGATGTGTACCTTCACAATCGGTAGCCATTCATCATTTCACCGAACCGCGCCAAAAGCACGACGGACGACATCGACGAGGGTAATTTCGATTACGATTGCACATAAATCACGTTCCGTGACACGCATCCCGGAAGGCATGCAGACGGAAGGGGAAGAAAGAATGCTCAGCATGGCAAGCAATAATATGCTTTGCGTGGTTGAGGCGAAAAAAGCACGTACTACTCCTGGGGTCCTGCTATCAAAAGTTTCAAGCAGACTTTGTTCCCGGCGAGTGTGCAGAAGACGGTCAGCAAAAAAGCATACACGCTCTTATATAAGAACGTGGAAAGCTTTTCAAAATTCATATCAAATCAAAGGGACCATTACGTAAGGACATAAGTAGGCTGTGTAGAACCGCAACGGGCATTAATTTCTGCCCCAAGCAGCTGGGCGGGGAGGTTATGTTCGGTTAACAATTTCGGGAAATGTTTCCAGTACTTTGCTAGAATAAACAAACAGCGAGTTCGGGTCCCGTTGTTGGGGGTTTATGGATGCCTTTCCCGTGGGGGATGCCATTTTCAGTGCGTCTCGCGTGTGAGTTTTCTTTCCTCGTTTGGGTGGCCCCATTTTCCGTTTGCTTTCAAGCCCACGCTCGCTAACCCAAAGCAGGCCATGGAAACGAAGGAGCTGGTCAATCATAGAAGCAACACGTGCCCTTTCCAACACATTGGAGCATTAGTTGGATCCGACAGCAGGACGAAAGAAATGTAATACCCGCCGTGTGCATGATGGTGCCGAAGTAGAAAAGAATGTGGCGAATGCGTGCGAACGGGGGGCGATGCGAGAAAATTGATTTTCCCAAAGCCCGGCTGGACCTTTTCCGTTCGCGCATCCTTGAAATCCAGTTTGAGAATTCGATCTTGCGGGACCGAACCCGTCTGGATACGGTTTGTTCGGTTTCACATCCACCAAAATGCGTAATCTATCACCAATTTCCGCACGAAATGGAACGCGGCGGGATTTCATGAATTTCATGAAAAGCACCCGGGAAAAGCTCAACTCCAAAACGCGCTACGGGTGTGGTGGTTGGTGCCGTAAATCAAACGAATTGTAAGATTTTCCAATGCGGAGAAAATTCTCATCCAACCCACACACGGGTGATCAAAACGGACCAAAAATCGGGATGCGGAACGCGGCTTTTTCAGGGGTAGTGATAAATTTTCCCGAGCTGCAGAGCGTTTCTCCATTAATTGAACGATTTATCGTTCCCCAACCTGGGTTTTTCGATGTGCCAGCCCGCCTCCGTCATTCGACTTTTACTTACTAAGACGTTCGAACAATGGACCGACCGTCATCGAGTTGATGTAATTTGGAACCGGCCCGGCGGCAGCTAATTGAAATTAAGTGGATCAATAACCGAAAAAAGGACATGCTGCATAAAAACCGGGCGCAAGATCTTTGCGCTAGAATGCCACCTTGCGCTGCGTTACATCATTCGTTCAACACGCCCGGAGTACTTCAACAGGCGACTTTAACGATTGAGTGCACCTGAAAAGAATGAACCGTCGTGGGCCACCTTCAAACCCCGATTCGTTCAAGCCGAAAAGCTAACATTAACGCCACGACCGATTCCGGAAACGTGTTTGATTCGCCCCCATCCATCCCGCTCGAACGGGCCGTCGGTCGGAAGCCGTAAAGGGGCGTTTTGGAAATGGAAAATGAGCCGTCTATAAGCCTTATCGCAACGGCCGGAAAATCGTGCGCTAGCTGCCAACCGAAACCGCTCTACCTGGGGGTTTGGTTCCATGGTTTGTTATACGCAGGTAATACGCTTATCACGGATGCGTTATCTTTCAACGGGCGCCTATTATGGTATATACTCACGAGGGATTGCCTTTTTTCGCCTGAACAGAATAGGGTAGGCGACGGCACTAACGCCCCGTGGGTGTTGCATTGATCACGGCACCGGAAGAGAAAGAGATGCCTTTATTCTACCCATAGCTGGAAAGGGACTTTTTTAGCATTCGTCCCATTTCTGCGCACATTGTTTTGCTCTCTAGCTTTCAGCACAATTTCCGGATAATGGTCCCGTTCCCGCGCACAGTACCAATTAAAACGGCCATTAATCATGAACTTGAATCATCCAAGCGGTAATTAATTTACGCGAAAACATCATCCAAACAACAATCATGCAAAATGGTTCGTCAGTTTTGAGTTTTGATGTCCTTTATTGACTTACTTTGGCACACGCTGACAGCTTCATGAAAAATCGTTTCACGATTAGGTAGATGAAGGCGTCATCTTATTTGTTCGATTATTCCCTGCTGCTTAATCACGTAATTCAAACTCTTGCGGACGGAGCCCCAGAAAAAAAGGCTCGCCATTTAATCAATCAATCATGCGGTTGGTAGATGAGTCCATCAATATCGATTAGAAAGCGTCGTCAGCTTGACAACGAAAGTGTGCTTTCCGCGAAGCGATTTTCCACCTTTCCCGGAATCTTTTAGGGTGTAAAATACAATTTTCATGCGCCTCCTTGAGTTCCTTCAAGTTGCTGTGGGGCTCGGTGAAACGGTGAACCGTGAGCTTGCGACAATTTTCGAGTGGACGTTTCTTCTTCCACGAAACGGCAATTAGAACAATTACCTCCAGGCGGAGAGAAAGGTCTCTATGTCAGCGAGCAGACGACGTCGAGCAATCACTCCTCGAGTCGACTATCGAACAACATCGACCGATAACAGCTAGGAGAACCGATTGGCTTTGGGACTGACCCGCCATTGGACATGGGAGGTGAAATTTAATATACCGCGAATGATACAGACTCGTGCTACACTCACAATCGAGCTGCGGGGGAGTTGGAAAATCGATCCACCGTTATAAACGGCAACTGTCAAGATAATGTTGGCCGCGGTGAAATATGACGGACAAATTTAATTAAAATCTCTGCGGTTTACCATCAAAGCAAAACCGATCGTAACGTAATTTTCCGGGCGTCCGAACATTCCTCAGTGACGCGGTGGGTGGTGGAATGACGCGAACGAACGCGAAAGCTGACTGACTAGACGAATTACATTTTCCGCTTTCGAGAAGACGAAGAGCGATGGCTTCCCTCACACTTGGCTTCACGTTTTTCGTTCGAGTTAATTTCCTCACAGCGGAATGTTTGACTTTCCTTCTTTTTGGGGGGTGGCCGGCAGTTTGCCCATCGTCACTTTTACTCAACCGCAGCAGTGCGTTTGTTCAATAGCGAAAAAAAGTTTTCATTCATCTTAAGCACGCAAAGCGAGACGCTTTAAAGTGGGACTATTGTTTAATAATTTTTGTAAGACGTACGCACAGAAAAACATTTGCAAGACGAATTGCAAGAAGAAAAGAAATAAAGTTCCTTGCCATTACTCGTCCCAAGACGACTGTGAAAAATAAAAAATGCTAGCATAAAACAAGCATAATAATGATTAGTGTTAATAAACATTATAATAAGCGACTTGTTTTTATTATAACATTTATTATCACAACAGCAGAACGCTTGCAAAAGGAACTCTTAGGTTGAAAAGGGTCCATTCGAAGGACCTTTTGATGGTAGCAGGGCACGAAAATACGACTGCATTCAAGTACTCCATTAGAATCCTCACAATGACCGTGATTTTCTGCCCGCCGTTAGCATCGAAGGAAGCAACCAAACAATACGACGAAAGTAGCTCCCTTTCAACGAAAATGGCTGTTCTGCTGGAACTTTCCGCCAAACGGATTCCAACACTGCGTCGATTGGTACACTCGAAAAAGCACGCCAACAAACCGTTCCAACGAACGGTCCCGGCCCTCGGTTACGGTCAGAATGAACTGGTCAACGCGCTGGAACGCTCGTTCAATCAATTACCACTTCGGGCAGGCCACCTTTTAGCCCTTTCACCGCAGTACACGTACCAGGGCTGAAATGGCACCGGAGTCGAAGCATAATCCGGGTTTCCGATGACGGGCGGTGAACATGCGTGAAGCACGAGCAAATGAGATTGTGATGAGGTCCTAAACGGGGCGGCGCGTCCGTTTTGCGCTAAACGCCCTAGCAGACACGTTTTTCTTTTTGCCTTTTCCCCGATCAAATGTACTTGTCACAAATGTCCCCGATCAGCGTGGGACGGAAGCACGGAGTGAGTGACGGAAAGATTATGATGATAGCACAAAAAATAGGCAAGAAAAGTGGTTGGATTCTTCTCGAGCATTTTTCCACCACAGTGCATCGTCATTTTTGTAGCGGAAAAGGATTTTCTGAGGAAATTATTAAAGTAGATGTAGAATATACATAATTTCCAATTTATAGCTTTCCCACTGCTATTCAATAGGTCGTATCATGTGTTAAATAAATAATAGTTAACTATTTTTTGAATTATATATACTGTTTTTCTTATATAACATTTTTCAACATGCTTTTATCATGTTTTTGAATTTTTTCAATAAACCATCTTTTTCCGTTTTTTTTTCAAAACCATTTTTTTCAAAATCCATCAAAATCTACGTAAATCCTTTCAAGTATCCATCAAGTTGCATAAAACAGAAATGGCACTGTAGAGCACCAGACAAAGCACTCAAACACTCGATAGTCCCTTCCTCAGTGACCTACGGGTGGGTACGAACAAAACCCCAAAGAATATTTCCCACCACAGGCAAAGGATTCGTATTCAACAGGAACCGAAAAGTGTTACTACTCAGTCCACCCGTTGGCCGTGCTCAAGTCCATAAAAAACACCCCAACGCCGATCCTCAACGGGACGAAGCGATGATTTTTCTTCTCCCGAACCCTAATTGAACGCATTTTGTGATCAACGGGAGTGTTTTGCATCTGATAATGTGTGCCACACCGCACACGTATTCTCGAACCACATCAGTCGTGGAAATCGGAAAAAGCGGGCAATGGGCGGCAGAAGAAACGGAAGCACCCGTCATTGGGACGGTTAGCAAAGCCGGCTTAACGGTAAGTGAAACGATTGTGTTTCCGCTTGTTGCACCAAATGGCGAACAACTGATAATTTCTGATCCTATTAGTAGCTGGCCGGTTTCACGGGGTTGTGCGGGGGGTTCGCAAAATAATGCGCTTTTTCTATGACACGTCGCGGGGTTCATCGGTTCAATGGTTAAGTGCTTCACATTCATGTTATGTTCATAACTTGTCATGCGCTAGAAGCGATTTGAAATATTTAAAATTTGATACATCAAATAATGACGTTTGACATTATTGCTATTGGAATAATTTATTTTAACAACGCAGTTATCATAATACATTTTTGCGTTGGTTTTTGTTGTTTGAATCATGCTCCTTTCACTCGAACCTTCAGTGAATTCCAACTCTTTTTTACTGTTTCACAATTCATATCGCACGCAGTAAAGCTGTAATGAAGATGAAAATTTAATTCTTCCCATAGCTCGCGATACCGTCCGGTACGTAAACAAAACCCCACAGGGCCAAAAAATACTCACGCGCACACTGGACCGAAAAATCGATTATAAAATCCCAAAAACGCGACGAGGGTCGTCCGATGGAAATGGAACGAAAACAAACCCCTTCCGGGTGGGGGTCGGGGTGAGTGGTGGTGCCGATGAATGTACCACCTACACATTAGCCACCCATCGGTCGGTTGGCAGACATCGCGGACGCATGGATTATTAGCCACCGGAAGTTGTGTTCCTTTCGACATTACATCGTGCCCGGGTGCGATCGCAATCAGCTAAATAGAATGTGTGTACCGCTCAAACCGCTCGACTGTCGGCGCATGGTGGCTGTTTTTGTGTCGAACTCATCTCCTCCTCAAACACAATGTCAACAGCCATTTATACACATCCGCCGGGAGTGGACCGGAGAACGTGTTCCTCTTCCAGCGCTGAGCGTCTGAGCCTAGCCACGGATTTCATACGGGCTCGTGTTTTTCTTTTATTTTTTGGATCAGCTCATCAGCGAATTTACAACAACGCGGGTGGGCCAATTTCCACTTTGGAATTTTCGTTTTATACGGTAAAATTTTCCTTTCTCTGACCGAGAAAAATAAACAAAAAAAAGCATTTTCCTCCATCACGAAAAAACGCTGCTCGTTTTAGGCCAAAGGAAGAAGCAATCGCATCATTCTTCACAACCGAGGCTTTGCGGAAAACAATCTCATCCTTATGATAAGGGAAAAAAGACCCAGCAAATCCTGATGGTTTTTTGTTGCAATGGCCGATTACAGTACTTCACGCTTCAAGAGTAACAAAACCAAAAAAACGGCCGCTACTCACCGTTAAACGTCACTTTCGCTGGACGGGCGGGCATTTGGGACATTTTTACGGGGATTTCGTACAATCAGCCTGCCATCATGCAATGCTAATATTTGACAATACGAGAAAAAAATGGAACCTGATCCGCGATGTGACCTCCGCATCGGGGGCTCGGTAGAAAATATTTTCACTCCGTGCGGTGGTGTGGATGCAATAAAAACGTGGCATGCTTTTTGTGCAAACATTTTGCTACGTATCGAGAACCAAAGCCTCGAAATAGAGCACAAAAAACTCTACGAAAAAGGATCCAATACATGATGTGGTCCTTTTTTTTGTTGCTTTTCCGTACCCAAATTGTGGCCAACATTACCCCAGAATGACACGGCAAGACACACTGTTACCGTTGGAGATGGAAATTTCTTTCTCAAAAATTCGGAGAGGATCCTAAACCTTCGAGATCACATTTTTCCCGATTTCTTTTGTGCGAAACGTCGTCCAGATGAAGAGCGTGAAAAATAGATTGGCATGGGAACGAGCATTTCCGCTAGATGGCGCTCGGTGGCGATGTACACTCCCCAAAGTATGTTATTTGACAGCGCGATTCTCACAAGGACCGTCACTACTTGTGGTCGCATACATCTGTAAGGCCTTTCTGAACGTGACCATTTTGGTCGATGGTTTTCTTGTTCTATTGTTCAGGCGTTGGCGGGAAACTATCCAACACATTTTCCCGTCTAGGATCTATGGCAACCAAAAATAAGTACACTGTCATCGCATATCACCCCGGTGTAGGCAGCGTAATTTCGTTTGACATGTAGCGAGTGACACGCGATTTTATGCCCACATAGGAGGCTGTGCGCCGACAAGTCCAGCCGTGTTATACATGCTTTTATGCATAAACTTTCCAACCACATAGAACATGGTGTAGTTTCCGAGCTGATCGTAATAAAAAGAACACTGATAGAAACAACGATGGTAAAAAATAATTCCACAAATTATACAGGGAGATTCTTGACACATTTTATAAATACCTTTAAGCTAAAATTTTTAATAATTGTTATTGTTAACGTAATTTATTAAAGACCGGCCTGGCCGTATTTAGATTTGAATAATTATCTGTAAGCTGAAAGGCATTTCCTCCCAACAGCCGCAGAGAGCCTTATCCCGGGCTGACTCGGTTAAAATTTTTCATCAGTAAAGCATGATTTTATTTGTAGTGAAGCTAAGCTAAAACAATTTTGCTAATTATGTTAAAATATCACTAACGGAGTGACTAAAACAAAAAGAAAAATGTGAACGAAAATTCTCATTTTATCACTCGGAACATAACTGGTAGCAATACAATTTTTTGGCCTCAGAAATTGGATCGAAAAAGCGAGAGTAAAAAAACATATATTCTAAGCGTCCTTTTAGAAAATGGGTTATTATACGCTTTGTTTTCACCTCTGGGTCTATGCCAAACTCGAATCGCACTTATACAGGTTGCAACACTTTTAGCGAAAAGTGAATGTGACGAGGAATAAGAATACCCGTTTTTAATGTGAAATTTTCCATCATTCTCCTAGTTTCGTTTAATTCTCTATCAGAACGAAGAACAGCAAAAACTAACCTTTATTCAAAGGCCCGAAAGCATAGTTAGATTTTGATCGCTCAGCTCAAAAAAAAATATTTCAAGTTTTTCATGCAAATAAACAACGATGAGTGCAAAACACTACGGAAAAAAGCACTCCAGAACTGCTTCACTCGGATAGGATGAAACCATCTGTTTTCAATGTTTGCGTTCAAGAGAAACGTTGTACATTCAGAGAAACAGCTTCATGGGGCGGATACGGATGTGGATAAGCATAATGAATTTTCGATAGCATAAAACTCACACACACACATCCGGAGGCAAACGAAAATCTGTAGCTGAAAAACTATCATACCTCTAGAGTAATGGGAAATTTATATATACCTAACGACGTAAAACGCAGACATGTTTTCAAGAGAAAAATAATGACAAAGGTTTAAAATGAGCATATGAAAATATACACAGGTCAAAAGCCTCTCATTTGGCAAATTATGTCGGGTGATGAAAGATGAAAGGATATACAAGGATATGAGAAAGGATGTCCAAAAATTAAGCCTTCTACCAACCAGCGAGGATACAAACACGTAACAATTCTGTAGACATTAAGGATTACAGCTGTGTTTCTCTCTTTTCCGCTGTTTCAAACTCTTTTGTATTCTCTCTTTGTTTTACGCTGCAAAATGTTGCCGCTGTGAATATCGCATGCACAACACATTATGGAAAACCCAAATAGCCGGAAATCTGATTCGGAAATACTTCCCCAACCAAGACTGCGGGGTTCATTAGGCACACCATCCGATACACGCCTCAGACCACGAGCCGCTGGAGTACAATGTGGATCATCAGCCGACGGGGATACACGGGAATTTCCTCCGTCATCAGCCTTTCCAGTTTGCTTCGCTTTTTATTATACAAATGATTTTCCTCACTCGTGTGTACATCTTAAACCGAGACAGTTTATTCACTCGGGGCTATGGAACCGCACCAGACGCCGAGAAAAAGGGCTTACGAAACATCAAAGTCAGGGTTTTTCCTTAACCGCAAATCCGACCCCTCTCTTGTGCTTCTCTGACGCGCTTCCGGCCACCGGCGGAAACGGCATGGAATGGATGGAAGACAGGCAAAACTTTTCCCGCAGGCTTCGCTTTTTCCGAAGCGCAACTAGGGAACCTCCCGCGGAAGGCATCCAAAACCCTTCCACGCGGCAGGGGGGCATAAATTTTGCTCGAATAGAAAACAGGAAAACGGACTTTTATTCGCATTTGATTGCGCTCCGTAGCTGTGGGAGTGTTTGCATTTCCAATGGACCAATATCTGTCGTCAGCTGTCGTCTTCGTTTGGTGGTTTTCCCACGAATGGAAATTCAGTTTGGAAAGTTAATTTGTTTATACCGTTAATGAAAAGTACACTAATGAGCGGTTAGAAAAAAAAAATCGATGGTCTTTTTTTCGCAAGTAAAAAGCCCCCGTTTGTCTATCTGTCCACTTTAGTCAACCGCTTATAGCTAGATTAACCAACCAAACCCATTCAACTGAAGTGCCCTTAAAAGCGTTGATTATTTGCCTTACATTTTTTTTTCTTCAAGAAATCTTGATCGCTGTTGAAAACTCAGCAAGACTGCACGACCAAGACAAGCGTTAACCTTTAACGTTTCATCACGTGCAACCTATCTAAAAGCGTTCTAATGGCCCGTGAAAAATGGGTTCATCCCACGGTCGGATATCTATCCTTGGCAGTATCCTTTTTTTTGGTTCACACACTTCCTTCTATTCTCCATCTCCCACTTTCACGGTTGGGCTGACGACGAGCAAACTTTATATTTAAAACGTCGATGAATAAAAATAAAGAAAGAAAATGTATCCGCTTAATCTTCTGGAGGCTCTTAGCAGGCGGCGCTACCGGAAGCTCGAACCACTGAAGTGTGTATTACCATGACAGATGCTGGAAATGGGTGGATTCCTTTTCCATTTGATGGTGCCAATGAATTTTTACCCAAAAGCAGAGATTTTCTATTTTTTGGAATAAAAAAAAACCAAAAAAAAAACAAAAATCTATTCAAAAAGAAACTCCACTTGTGCAACGTAGACTGATACAGCAAGCTATACGAAACAAGAAAAACACTTCTTCTAACTCCAATATAAATCGAATTTATAAAGGAATATATCTTATATTTAGCAACATATTTATACCAGCAAAATATGCTGATATTCCGCACAACGAAGTTCACTTTTTCTGTAAGCACAGTGTTCTGAACCTGACATGGATGGATACTATTTCTTTCCCTCAATGGAAATAACGAATGAACCATATAGTGAAAGGTAAAGAAAAAATATATACGGATTGGGAATGTTACAGAAAGGATGAAGTTTTTATTTTCTCTTTTTGAAAAGAATTAATATCAAGCAAAAAAGCAGACACGGTTAAATCTTCTCCGTCCTGCTAACTTGGTTTGCACCCATGTGCTACCTCAGGCCGTTGCCATGGAAATATGAAAAAATCGACAGTGAAACAATCCACGTACAGGCCATTGCTCAGGCAACGTTATGAATGCTAGGATGGAGCGCAGTGTGCAAGGACGATTAATGGGAGTGCATCGATTTTTTCTGTGCCTTTTTTTTCTCCCTCTCCATTAGATAGCTCATACACTTTTTCTTTCCGTCCCATCTTCCAGTTCGATAAAACTACCACGATACAGACATTACGGCACACAAACTAGCGCTCGTGGCGTGGAAAAAGGACGAAAAAAAAGAGCTTCACTGTTCGAACATGTATAAGTACTGAACAGCAACAGTATGACGAGCTGGATCGATACTAGCGACAGAATGAAGATACAGAAGAAAAAATTTGAAAAGAAAAATAGAGGTGATTAAGCTTAGCGAACTAAAGATTAAAATGAGAGAGCATTGCATGCTTGAAAAAGTTGGCAGGAATAACCAAGTATATTTGAACTTTTCTTATCATGGTTAGTTGGTGACTAACACTTCACATTTCGTAAATTATTGCTTATTTATTATCGAAACAATGGAATAAAAATACTTTAGCATCGAAATTAAATAAAAAATGAACACCTGTTCGGCGATCATATAGATTTATTGCTCCTTTTATTCCTAACAAACTAACCGCTCATCTTTCCATCGATTCGAAAAACGAGACATCATCCCCGGCTTTTTCAGTGGGGCAGTAATCGCAAAAAACCCCATAAATTCCTCTAATCTGTTGAGTTGCTACTAATAAAATTCGAATCTCAGATGGAATATTCATGACATTTTCGCACGCAACCACCCATTAGTTGCTTTTTCGTCCAGTTTTCCCCTGTCATGTCTCCAAATAGTCACAGTAACATTCCAGCATAGTGATGCCAACATCCATAGCTACGCGCTCTAATTCAATTTAATTGAGCCAAGTCACGCACCTCCACGTACCAATTGGCAAAAACATCATTCGTAAAATTTTAAATCAGACGACAGTCACATCACTCCTGCCGGGCAAATCATCACCGAAGCATAACGATTCGGTGGAAAGTAGCCGGCACCACAAAAAAAAACCCCCACGGCATGAAAATGAAGCGTGTCCCTCCGCCTGGCGTGGTGGGTTCGCGATGTGAATGAACTCTCGCCTTTGCGTTTGATGTAGTTTCCCGTGGTGATTTATCATCGGGAGAAAGGTAAAATGGTAATTTTGTGTAACGTTCACCGCTCCTCGGTGGAAGGTTTTCCATGGGTTTGAAATTTGCAAACGGTTGCCACTTAAGGCAAAGAAAGGCGCTAGCAGCAAACCTGTTCGACATGTCATTTGTCGTAAGTTGTTTAGAGCCCCCATCGTACATGGATACACTACCGCAAGCACACTAAAGTGCACAATAATCACTTCACTTAACCCTTTTTCGAGTGAAACCTCTCCCGGCGGTGGTTAGCAAATCCGGTCGAGTTTAATGGGCATGTTTTGGCAGATTTGCCAACGATTCTACCGATAATCACGCTTGTTTCGCGTGGTACAAACTACGGCACCGTGAGGCTGCTTCAGGCACGGTACTGACTGATAATGATCTCGAGTGACTACCCGGAGCGATCTTAACCGATCTTACATCACAGTGACGAACACAACACAGCAAGATTACCGCAGGCACCGCAATCGATGGAACTGACAACCCCGTATCAGTGTCAATGTTCGAATATGTAAAAATATATTTGATGAGAGTTAAGTTTCAGCATGTGTTTCATGAGATACTAATGGTTTCGTAAATTTAAATTAGCTTGTAAAAATTTAAACTTGGTTAGGAAGTATCTATCCGGGAATATCACGAACATAATTTTCATAGGAAATAGATCAAATCGAATAAATCATTCAAAAAGTTTAGAAATTTATCAACAGTATCACAGATAAGGCCATAAAAAATGTAGCCATAATGATGCTTCTATAGAACGTGGTTCAATTTTCGCCCATTGTCCCTAAAGGGTTTCCGCAAACCGCTGCACGAAAGGCTTATATAAAGCTGCCGGAAATTACCATTCGCGGAAGTAATGGAAAATTGTAAGATACGAACTTGCGAGCGACAGCACGGGTGATTATTCGAGCGCTCTATTACGCACAACAGGGAAAGATTGAGGTATACAAAAAAAAGCACGAAAATACTCATTGCGTGGAGATTGTTCGTTAGCAGAATTTCAAGAGGCATCACAAGATACGCTGTCGGCTCGGCGCCCGCAAGCAAAATTCTTCCCGATACCCAGACAACAAAGCGCTTTGTGTCCACCCCTGACTAGACTGGCAGACGAATGGCGTCAATGGTATGATAGCAACATTGAAGCAGCTCCGTTTAGGGGACAATGTTTTTCGAACGCATTTTGGCACAATATTGTCTACTTTTAAAGGTGTGCAATTTAAACGTACAAATGAATAGACTGTACAAAAATGATACTCAACAAAAAATAGTTTATATTGATTCACAATCCACAACAAGTTGTTGTATGTTTTAGATTGGTGTTGTGCAATTATATCCATAAAGAAAATCCATTCAACTAACGGGTCCATTGCGACTGATTGTCCAGGGCGTTGATAACATACAATACCGAGTAAATATGATAAAATAAATAGCCGCAAGTGAGCAGTCGATAGATAGCAAGTGCTTCCGGCAGATCAGACATTGAGCAAATACTTTCCCAATGCCGGGTAACGGAAGCAACATTTGACGTGTTGTCTGTTTGTCGTACATTGGGAGAACTGACACCGAACGTTCGCTACAACTAAATTGAATTGTTACCCATGAAAAAAGTCGAAGCCAAATGGTTGTTGTAATACCAAAAAAATAGCATTTAATTCCCCTAATTTGTAGCAAGAAGAGCGTGTAATTTCTCTGATATATTAGAAGCATATTGAAATATTTTCGTTGAGAACTATTATGATTCATACTTCAGCGTATCCTCGTATGGTCGACGACGAATTGCTGCCATGATTCCAGATTTCATACTGAAAAAACGGGTTGGGAAATCTTGTAAGTAACCTTACCTTACGCTTCGCTGACTGCATCATCGGCAACAGACGGGCCAACGGGGACAAAGATCCTTATTGTCCTGTTACAGATACACACCAGATGTCGAATGCACAAACGGAATCCGTTCACGACAGCTTGTTAAAAGTTAGTTTCACTAAGGATGGGGTTTCATGGATCGGGGAAAATGTACATCAGACAAGGCAATACCACACGGAAACCAAGAAAACTGTCCGATTGATTCATGCGTTCATTTCTACGAAAGGTTCTAGGGTTTCTAATAAGGACGATGCACAACTTTTCCTCAGACAGCAGGCGATCATATGCATTCCAGATGGGGGCAGTTAAATTGGATCGATACTCGATGGTATTAGATGTGTTCCATCAATCATTCGAACGTATAACTTGGTATTCATATTATTGAACTGTACATTAAGTTCCATAAAATAACTTTTTTGAAAGAACCAACCAAGAAAACGGAGACGATATACACCTGTTTTTTTAGCTTTGTAAATAATTAATGCTCTTATGTGTGTAACAAATGGTGCAAAAAGCATTTCCATTCCAATTTCATTATTTTTAAATCCATAAATATTTAAGTCATCTAACTATTGTACTCATTCTACTTATACCACATAGTAAATCACATAAAATCACAAGAAATAACGATCTAAAATGACCGCATGTGGTAGAGAACGGTAAAAACTGAGAGAGCGAGAGAACAAGTGTCACGAACAGAGCAAACCAGCGTGACAGGAGTCGGACAGGATCAAGATACCCGGAAGTAATTAAAAGTTGACCCCAATAGAAGAGGCAGCCGTACTATGTCAGTGTGGAAAATCAACCAAAACGACACGCAAAGGAAAGCGCCACACATATTAAATGGCACCAATAGCAAGAGCAGGTGGAGCGAGGTACCGATTTAACCCGAAACGATACTTTACTTTTTCCTTCGCCTTTCCGGGCATGTTGCTTTCAACCACTGTATCCTTTCTGCTAGCTTGTTCGAAGCGGTTTAAACTTCCAGCTTACTGCGATCTGAGCTTTTACAAAGCGAAATACTGTTCACTTTACGCGGCTGTTGTTTGATGCAAAATTAATCCGGCTTTCCACGAATTTTTCACCGCTAAACTTTCACGTGATCGCCTCCACACGCACACACACGTACACATACATACACGCACGTGACCGTCCACCCGCACAGGATGACCGCAAACCTTGCGGTAGTGAGCACGAGTTGCTAGGGGGCTGTATTCCTTCCCAATCGAAGGTGAAAAAAGAGCACCACTGTTGGAGCGATCGCGCTACGTGTACACTCGCGATAGGACGAGCCCTTCCGGGCGATGGAAATTGGGCCACTTCACCGTTTACGGTCGTCACGCTCAGACCACCTGCATCCAGCCGTTCCGTTACGCGCTACGCGCAAGAATCCTTGTATCCGGTGTAACTACATCGGCACTGCCTTCTTGCTTGTGAGCGAAAAACTTGAGCGTCGGCGTCACGGTGCGGTTTCTCCCGCCCACCACACCAAGGAGCACAGGAAAATCCCCCCTCGCTGGCCGAGGTGACGAATTTTCCACGGCCCGACCTTCACTGCACGGAAAGGCGATATCTAGTGAGCCGAACTCGGTACACAATTTCCCGACAAACCTGGCACGGATGGGGCCACACGTTGGATCGCTCTTACCATCTCACTCGGGCTCTCTTTCTCTCGCTTTCTTCTGATTTTTGTCTATTTTCTGCTAGTGCTCATGATCTTAAAGCTTGTTCGCTCTCGCTCTCTAAACGTATACGAACGTTGTCGGTCTCTTTCGCTGCCTGATTTCGCTGGTAAAACAAATCATCCGATAAAGGAGCACGCGGAGAGTGTATCCTTTGCCGAGGTGATTTTTCCGCATTGCCTTTTTCGTCCTTTTTGCGCAACGGCGCTTGGTACGCTTGTAACAACAAATACATGCCATATTGCCGTAACACAAAGAAACTTCAGGTTGCATGTGTTGTAAATATACGCGAAAAATAAGAGAGAGAGAGAGAGTGCGAAACTTAAGGGGAAAACTCTACATAAAAGCTTTGCTTTATCCAAGTAGTAGAGAGCGAAAGCTCGGGAAAGCAATCAACACAGGGTGGAAAAAATACCAAAGCACACACTGGAAAACAACAAGGACTATGCGCAAAAAGTGACACAACACAAGAGAGAATTACGCCTTATCATTATCCTCTCCGGCTCTCTCGTTGTCTCTCGGATTTGCAGTCGTCAACAGAGAGAAGTGTTTTTCTTTTTCACCCCCTCATTGATCCACAGGATACAATAACGTAACGCAAGCTAAGCCAAAAGGATGACGTGTGCCACAGAGAGTTGCCTGCAAGGCTTTCTGTCTCACCGCCCCAAATAGGGTACGGTGAAGCTACCGACCGATAAATAACAAAGGACTGTCAAAAAGGATACTTTTAGCTTTGACAATGAACGGTAGTGCACAAACTGAATGTCAAAATAATGGACTGCAACCGTACTGGTGGAGAGGATGAAAACAAAAGCGTTATTGCTTGAGGTAAAATAAAATCATGCGTCATTACACGGCGCCACGCGCGCCAGAAAACGGTCAAATTGAATTAGCTTTATTTGCTTGTTACGAAAACGGCATTTTTATCCAAAGCAACAGCATCCGCGAAGGTAAGGTTACGACGCGTTCGGGGAAGAAGCGCACAGTGGGATAATCTAATTAAGGCTACGCGCCAAAAGGAAGGGCAAGAATAATTTGAAAACGCATAGAACGAGAGAACATAAAATGGGGAGAAAAAAAATAATACACACGCACGCACACACACAATCTAACGCTATGGACATTTTGAAGTGGGATCGATTTCCAGATTTGACCCAGGGACAGGGCGAAGGAAGCAAACACACCGAATCAACCACATCCAAGCAAAAGGGGCACTTGCAGAGGAGAACCAAAAGACGGACGAGCGGTGTTTTGTCAATTTTGTGGGCTTCTTTTGCCGATAGTTTTTTTTTTCGAAAGAAGAGAGATGGAAAAAAAACACAACTCCTCCAGGATGTTAGCTCGAGTGGAGTTAGAATGCGGATGCCGTATTCACGCGCCAGATGCTGGTTGCTCTCTCACCGGCTTCGTGGTGGCCTTCCCCAGCAACGGTGTAAAGAGCCGTCGGAAGAACCCTTCGCCGTCGTCGATACGCCGCAGGTATCCGTCCCCATTGACTCCGCAGGCTGGCGGGTAATCGTCACTGCCAGCGCCATCATGATCTTCCTCGTCGAAGATGGTTTGGGGCAGCGACTCGTAGCCCTGCTCTGACCGCCGTCCCATGCCGAACAACTGGCCAAGGGAGCTACCGATCGCGGGCCAAAGACGTTCGGGCATAATTACGCCCCTGGCGCACGCACCAAGCGGCCACTACGAAGAAGCGGAAGACCGGGTTAACCACAGCACTGCCCGATGTGTGCGTCACGTTAATGTGATCGCGCACTGGCTTATGGTAGCTTAAAAACGACGCGCACTTTGAACAAAATGACACGATCTCGGTCTCGAAAGTCCCAGGATCTCACACATCCGATGCCAAGCCGCAAAAAACAACCTGCCACGGTAACGCGCGCACGATCTCGCTGAATTCCAGCACGTAACTGTAGCGGCCACAATTGGACTTGGCCGTTCCGCTCGTTCTGGGCGTCCAGGCACGGCTTCCAGCCACGGCGTGCGCGCGGTCGTTCTCTCGCTCTCGGTTGGCTTGCTCTCTTTCGCTCTCGCTCTGGTGTTCTCCCAAAGGGCGCTAATTAAATACGATCTTCACGTGCGTTCCACGAGGATCGTAACCCGGCATAGAAAGCAGCACAAGATGAGATCGTCGAGCATGAGCGACGGAAAAGATGGAGAGCACGCGCGAGATCACCGCTAAGAAGATGGTTCTCGATGATGAATAATGAAGTTTCTACCGGATGGGGGATGTGCTTTGTTTTTGGAGCATAGCGCAAGAATGCGGAATAAGATGCTAAATTTACAAATGCAAGGCAACGATTGAAAAACTATTTTAAGTAAAACCAAACGCAAAGCGCGGCACATTTCTATGCGACGCATGGGCGCGAAGTAAGAAAAACAAAAAAAAACGATACGCAAACCTATTTGCCATCTGGACAAGCGCATCAACAGGATGAGTTATGGAAGGGAATGGGCCGTAGCGCCATCCGCCAAACCCACCAAACGCGCCACCCAGGTAGAGATAGCAGAGGCGGCGTCCTCGTGCGCAATGACAAACGTAATTACGACCGATAATCGATGAAGATTTCAGTGCGGTGAATTGCGGCTGCTTGAAGGTGAATAAATCCTACCGCAACGATATGATATGAGCCGCAGATATGGGATCGGAATTTAGGGAGGGAAGGGGCAATACACTTGGAATACACACCAGCGACAATGGAGGGCCTCGATGAAATCACTCCGGTGAAGCTGGGCTATGCTTTCCTTCACCACCGGAACAAAAAACGTGGTCAACACACCGAGGGGTTATTCACGACGCACGCACGGCGCACAATTGGGGGCTTGGTTTTGGTTGCTTTAGGGTCGGTTTATTTTAACTACTGGACACTTCTCGTACACACGTCACGATCACTGCTCACAGGCAAAAACGTACGCTTAGTTACTTATTAATACTGCTTGGTCGTATCACTTGATCTAAGAGATAGCGAGGGTGAATTGCTGCCACGGAACAATAATAACAAAAAACGTCTCCCGCACGACGTGAGCCGCGACGTGTGTTTGTGCGCGTACGCAAAGAACTGTTTCACTCGTGTACTGCGCCCCGGGGAACACTAACCTTATAGCTCTTCACGCTTCCACTCCACGCCACACTTGGCAGGATATCCGGTGTAGTTCGGTTTGCCAAAGAATTAGCTACCGTGCTTGTATCACCGTATCCGTTTTGCAAACAACACGATTGGATTGATACGGGATCGAATAAGCAATCTGCTGCCAAGTGAGCGGGAAGGGGAGCACGATACGCAATCAACACCGGCTGTCAGAGAGCGATTTCGCCCGGACTGTTTTCGCCCGCATTCGCCGTACGAGGTTTGAAATGTAAACAACTTTTTGTTGATGCAATGTTTTGGAATCACGTTCGTATTTAATTTCCAATCGTTTAAAACCTCAACATAATTTACTGTATGAGTAACAAAGCGGCAAAGTATGTTATATTCTCGGTTTTTTTATATTTTAAATAATTATAGCCTTTATTTGTCCATTCGTTTTGCATGTTTTTTTTTCCATCACACAGTTTTGCCGCGGGGTGAAGAAATAAAACACCTGTACTTGTATCGTGTCGCGGGATTCGTATGCTTGCATTCATATGCTTTTGATTATGATTCTTACCGGTCCAACGGACCGTCCTTACATCCTGATACTGAGCGGGGGGGGGGGAAAAACTATACAATTCATACACCAGCAGACTCCACTGCAAAACACAAAATCACATTGCGCTAAGACATGCTTTGGAGGCAACTTCCTCCGAAACGAAAGCGTTTAAGAACTGATTTGGTACAGGCTGCAATTTCACGTCGTACTGTTTCCTCTCTAACGCGACCATTCAATCATTTTGTGCAGAGTATGGAGTATGGAGTATAGTACACCTTGACGAGATATGAATCATTATAGCCAGATTAGTTGCCGTTTACCGCCGCCTCACAGCGGAACTGTACGTACAGAAGCGAATACATGGAAAACTGATTCCTCTTTCGATTGTTTCACTCTCGACCGTTCGCTCGCCTCTCCTTCTATGCGCACGTTTCCCGCTTTGGTATCTAACTAAAGCTTTGATTAATTTGTTTACGCTACTAGATGGTCCTCTATCGTCCTCGCAGCGATCCTTTTACCTGCCTGTAAAACGCTCTGCTTGTCGGGGCGCGTAAATGTCTCTTCAGTCAAAGAATCACTCGTTTCTATCACTAGAGCGCACGTAAGGGCACATCCGAGTTGAGTGCTACCCACGTTGCACGCCGATGGATGGCTCCAAGGACCAGTTTCAAGCGGCATGCGAAAGCGTACGGCATTATAGTGTAACGTGGAAGATGACGTTGCAGAATCTAAATGTTTTATAACGCGTAATATTCACACCGATGTGCACTGTCTGGTATCGTGTACGAGTCTGTTGTGTTTTGCAGTATAATGGGTGGCTGTTCTCCTACTGAGGCGCTCGATAGCTGCAGCAAATTGGTGTGCAATAGTGCCAAAAAGGACCTGGAACCTTTCCATGTGAATGTGTATGTGAGTGATTGTGTGTGTGTGTGTATATAGGTGTATATATTTCTTATCTACAAGCTAGATGTTCTGTATCTCTCACTTTCTCTCTTTTTGCGTTTTTCGCCTCCTCCAGAGAGAGCTGTTAGTGGTTCCGTTCCGGTCACAAGGGTTACGTTCTCGACGCCTACAACGCGGGACCGAATGGATCTTCATCATCATCGTCGTCGTCGTCACTAATAATAGGCAGCACAGAGCCGCCGGGTATGATCAGATCAGATGCATCCGCCGATTCCAGGTCTTCGTATGTAGTTCTAAACGTGTCGATCTGATTTGCCACAGCGCGCAGATTTTCCACGCCGCTTAGCAGTTGCCTGAAGAAAGGAATAAGGAGCGGAATATTTGCTACATTAAACACCCGGTGGCAAAACAAAAGAAAACTGTTGCTCTGACCTTATATTAGTTTCTGCAGTCGTTGCCGCCTGCTGAAGCGCGACTGTTTGCGTACGCAGGAAAGCAGAGGAACGATCTCGTCTTGGCCAGCTACTACGGGTCTGTCTAGTGTTGGTGCTCGTACTGGTGCCCGCACCAGTGCCCATAGCCCTCACATCCGCTGGAATCCAGCTATTTTGCTCTCTAAGGAAGTCATTCTCCCAACGCAATCCTTCCATTTTCATCTAAAGGAAGAGGGAAACAAAATATTAGGTTAGCATTCTAGCCCGGTGAAGTTGGTTTACTCACCGTCATGTTGGCCATTTTTCGCTTAAGCTGATGCATTTCGGCCTCGGCGTCGGCAGCCCTCGTTTTCGCCTGCAGGAAAATGTTCGCGTTCGATTGGGTCGATCCGTTGGCACCTTCGCGATGCAACAACCCACCCGGTTTAACAAGCGTCACCATCGTTTCGAGATCGTGTTCCAGTTCGCGGATGCGGCGTGACTGTTCGCTCACCTTTTGCCGACTAGCATCCAGCTCGCGCTTAAGCCGTTCGTTTTCCAAACTGAGCCGGTTTTGATACTGGGCTTCGCGTTGCTGCTGCTGTATCCGCTCCCGGCGTTCGGACGCCGCAGCAGCAGCAGCCGCCGTCTCGGAAGCGTGCGGTGTGTCATTCATCACATCCGCCAGCCGACCGGACGAGTGGATCGGACCGTCGGACAGGAAGTCTGGCAGGCGATGGATCTTGTCTGCCGCCGCTGCTGCCGAACCGGAGCACGATGTTGGCGACGAGGCGTAATAGTACGACCGTGACCTCCCACCGGAACCAGCGATTGATCCACTCGCTCCACCGGCATCCCCAAGACCGCTCGCGTTGCCCTCCGTGAGATCGGGCGGCAACTCGGAAGACGCTGGCGTTGGCGACCGAGGCGGTAGATCGAAACCAAGCTCGGGACCCGCACCCGTTGGAGGGGGCCCACGAGCACCAAGCGAATGCCGCTGGCCAAAACTGGCGTTTTGTTCTCGCTCTCGCTCTCGCGCCCAGCTGTTACTCGTGGTGCTGCTTGCGGTCAGATCAAAGGGAATATCGTTGCACGAGGGAGCACTGGCGCCATTTCCGGAAACGTTGGCCACGCCCGTCAAATCAAGCACATCATCTAACTCGGCTGAACTGCTACCTACGCCACCAGCACCACCACCGAATGGGACTGGACTTTTCGATTGCTCATAATACCACTGTTCCATTACAAGGTGGTCCTGTACGAAGTCGGGCAGGGCAGCGGAAAATTCCGCCGCGCCCACTATCCGTCCAGGCGGGGGGTCATGATGCATATCGTTCGGCTCATTCCGTTGATCGCTCCCGACGGCCAACGAACCGGGACTGTCGGGATCGTAGTTCGTGTACGATCGTTGCACATAGCCCCGCAACAGCTCCACCTGTTCGCCTAGCGGCTCGCTGCCGTTGGCTTCATCTCGGGGACCGCTACCACTGGGTCCCCCGGCACCGGTACTGGTGGGGTACTCCGAGTTGAAGGAACCGTTGCTGCGACTCTGGTAGATCGAGCCGAAACGATCATCCGCAAAGTCAGACAAGCTTGACTGGGAGTCGAACGATGGGAAGCGCGGTGACCGCTTCATCTTCGACTCACTGCTGAGTGTGTTGACCGACTGGAACTGAGGAATTTTGGGTCGCGCTCCGGTCGTCGAGCTGACTACGTTAAGCGAACTCGTGGTGGCCGATTTCGACGGTGACCCGGTGTTGGTGGTGGTGGTCGTGGTGCTCGTTAAATTGTTCCCCGTACTGCAGCCATTCGAGCCACCTGGGATCTCGTTTGCGGTCAGTTTTGATTCCACGGGTCCGTTCGAACCGTTGCTGCATCCGGTGCCATCGAGCGAGTGGCCAACGTGACCATTTATGCTGGATGCACTTCGACTGTGGTTTATGCTGTTCGCACTGTTGGAAGGAGCTGCCCCAGAAACGGCGCTGGAGCCGTTTGACGTATGGTTTCCATCCCACTTCAGAAAGTGCTTGAACGAGAACGGATTTTCCTCCCTTCGGGGTGCTTCCGCGGTGGACGGTGGTACGGGTGTCGGTGCTACTGGCGAGGTGGATTGGGCTTCGGCCGCTGCCGAACTGGCTTCACCTTCCGTCGTCGAGGAAGGAACCGCCTTCACATTTGACGATGTAGTTCCTCCCGTCAGTTCATCGGTGTTAATGTTGTTGTTATCCTTCGCCATGGGTAAGGATAAGCATCCGATAAAAAATCTCTAGGAAGGGTTCGCTTTTCTTCACTGAAACAGAAGGTGTGAAACAGGTTACCAAAGTGTCCACAGATGGCAAGGGCGATTCGGGCCATACGATCCTACCGTATCGAGACAGGCGACCGTGTTATAGCCTCGCCTTCCGTGGGTACTGGTTTTTCGTAAAATGGCAAGTTTTGACAGTGCGTTTTTTTTCCCTACAATCTTTTCGCGAAGCGTATGATCGCAACAGAAGAGAACGATGACGCGCGTTCCTGGTGCGCGTTGCGAAAATGTATTTTCGTTGTCGAAAGACACGGGAATCCAACACCCCGAACCCACATAAAGAGCCTGCCCGGATGGGTTCCTTATCCTGGCGATTTTCTCGACACGGTCGGGGCTTGTTGTCGAAGTCGCACGAGCGCTTAAGCGTCACACACTGGGGCACTCTTCGCCCGACGGCACCGATACGCGTCCGATACGCCGTGCATTAAACTTGTTCTATATGCATTCGCGACACCACACTTTCTCCGCGAGATGCAAAAAAGGTTTATTAAATTACTTGCGACGTCCGACGACGACGACGACGACTTGAAGTTGCGTTTTTTTTCTATTTCACCCCTGCTTGGCAGTTTCTCTCGTTTCACCCCGTTGTGCTAAGCAATCTGTCAGATGACAGGCGCACGTACACGCTCACACACCCCCAAGTGCAACCAGTTTTTGACAGCTGAGCCAGTGCCCCCGATACGACGCACGCAACATAATACGCGAAGAAATTGTCAGCGAGAAAAAGAAAATTGCTATCGCCGAAGCAGGCGGAAAAAAGGGGGCCAGCTAGCCAATTGTTTCCACATCGCGTACGCAATGAAAAGGTGTAACGGACTGCTGCTAAGCGGAGCGATCTTCTAGTCGACTCGGTTACGTTCACGGTGGACCCCCTTTTTTGTGGTGGGGCGCATCAAGACGACAATCCAGAACCAGCTACGGTGTTGTGCGTTCGTTTTGCGTGATTTCGTGGAGAGTGTAAATATCTAGCGATTGTGGTTCGGTGCGCAGCGTATCATAAACCTTATTACTACGTAACCTCTACGATAAACTGTCTCTAGCGCCACCTAGCCTCCCCTGGCCTAGAAGTGTGCGTTGCTGTTTGTGATTGTTTTGTCCAGCAGACACCACGAAACGACGTACCGCGGGGCCTAATTTACGGACAAAGGGTCAACCCCACTCGATACCGTAAGCCCTTGTTTCCCTTTTCCCTCTCTCTTGCTCCGAGTTTTGTAATAATTTTGAAATGCGGAAGTTTATTTTTATTACTTCCTTGCTACCCCAACCGTTCGTTACCCTTCCCGTGCTCATATAGCATGTTTTGATACCTTTTTTTCCCCAGGTCACCAGCGATCGTCAGCAGACGTTTATTCGGAGTTCCATTCCCGACGGCTACTTAGATCAGCTTGGCAGGACAATAGCAAAGGGCTAGCCTACCGGGATGTCGGTCACGTTCGAGCAGATAATACTCGACGCGAAACGGATCGCGAATCGATTGAAGGACCGCGAGGCGCTCGGGGATGCGCTGCTGCTTGAATCGGAATCGGTCAACAAGCACATCGAATCGATGCGCCAGTTCCAGGACGATATCGACATACTGAACAAGCTGGCACGCGATCGCTCCAATAACCAGCTGATCACGATCATCCACCAGGAGAACCCACAGATCCGCGAAATCCAGCAGGAAAACCGTCTGCTGAAGGCGGCCCTCGAGGACCACCAGCATGCGCTCGAGCACATCATGTCGAAGTACCGGGAGCACACGCAAGCGAAGATCCTCAACACAAAGGTGAACTTTGTGGAGGCGTTCACGCGCCACCACCGTTCGGCCGACATCGAGCGGCGTGACGAGATGATCCGGCAGCAAACAGCCAAGATCCAGGAGATGGCCGCCGTCATGCAGCGCGTATCACAGCTGGACGAGGAAAAGCTCAACCAGGAACAAGAGATTCTGAGCAAGCTAATGACGGAGAACAAGGGCCTTCGGGAGCTGCTGGAAATTTCGCGCAAGTACGGCTCCGGCGGCCAGAAGATAATGGTCGACGATAAATCGACACAAACCGATAGCTACCTGCTAGACGGGTTGATCGAGGCGGCCGTAACCGCCCGGGCGAACCTGTCGAAGGTGGCTACGACGTCGACGGCGGTAGGCACAACCTCCCCTAACCTGTTACAGTCACCGACACCATCGGGGCAAGCGGCCGGAGCGGTATCTGCAAAAAAGTCACCCATTAATGTGTCACCAACGGCCAGTGAAAGCACTGCTAGCGTTTCCGGCAAGAACCCGACGGTCAGCCCGTCTGCAGTCAGCAATGGACCTACGACCTCCCCAGCGGCCTCACCGTCATCGGTGTCGACAGACTCCGTCTCAACGGCAATGGCGACGGCGACGGCAGTAACAACCGCCACGACCGCTTCGTGACGTGATTCGGGCGAAAGCCAGGTATCGGTATTGTTCTGCTGCCAGTCGGCCTTGCTGTAGACGACGAGCGTCTGAACTGGGAAACGAACTTCCAAAAAAGCTAGCGCGCGAATAACGAAATGAAGATTCAAAAACAATATCATCATATTGCAACAAACACTAAAAATTCGGTCCCATCGACCCAAAGGGACCGGATATTCCCGTTCGATCAGCACCTACACGCACGCGATCTAAAACGCATTTCATTTTGTTTGTGGTTTTTCTCATTTTTTGTTTTTTTAATGTAATTGCAGTCTCTCTTGCTCACCTGCACGACAGAAAGGCGGGGAAAAATATAGCATCGAAACTATGATCCAACAAAAGATCACTGCACCGTAAACTAATGTTTGATAATTACATGATTTTAGAACAATTGTACCAACCGTCGGGGTTGGCGCCTGCGAAAATCTAACTGTCGAGCGTTTTCCAAAAAAACACGTAACTAACGTTAACCGTACTGCAACGAGGCATCGGCATTGTCGAGATGATCAGTGAGAAGAGTAGCTGTTATCTTAGGGAACCTTTTTGAATGTTTGTGGATGCGCGTGATGGTGTTTTAGTTGATAAACATTGTTTTGTTCATAAATATTTCCATTGATAGAATATCCCTGTCCACCTTTGTTACAATGATTAAAAAGCTCAAATTTGATTAAAAACACCACCCGCAGAGTAATGCTGCAGAAAGAAGCAAACGTACGTCGCATAACCGATCATTTGTGTACGTGCTTCTAATTTGAACTAGCGAAATCCAAGAGCAAAAAAAACGGAAATCCACAAGTTTACGATCTGTCGAAAAGGCGGCGAGTGAATGGTTACAAAAAGTCGTTAATGTTTTACGTTATAACCCGCTCCCCCTCCCACAACTAGCCGTTAGTCAGGTTTCGTTTTCGTTTTCTTGTATTTTCAATACGCGTCAGTTCTACACCAAGTCCTGTTTTACTCGTTTCTTATTAAGTGCTGCATTTGAGTGCGTCTCACTTTCGTCAATCATCGTTTAAAGAAAACGCGAAGCGCACACGACCGCGTGCTGAGAGGCGATTCATGATGGATCAGTTTAATAAATAGAACTAAATATTAACACACAGTAAAGGGAACGCGTTCACTATGTCGTCGTCATCGAAGAGCGGGTTATGTCTTCCGAATGGTTTGGGTTTTTTCAGCAACATGAATGCGCTATTGTTTGTTCGATTACATTCCGGTACGAGTGTAAGCTCTCCAATCGCCATCCCGATGCAGTGTTCGGGGTGCGGTCTTACTCATTTCAGTTCCCCCGCTCTCCTCCTGCGGGAGAATGTCGAATACGGATGGTTCCCCCATCGCACTGTGGACCATTTTCACGATTAAGTAACACCCGAAACACCTTAGTCGCTTTAAATCGTTAGCTTTCCCTTTTTTTAGCAGGGATCATTGAGTGCTTCTTGCCAGTCTTAATGTGTTTCGCCGGTGGTCACAGCGTTTATCATTTTTCCTCACGCTGCCGAATTACGCGCCATTACATCACCATCCGCGTGGTCATTTATTCGTACTCTAGTATCTTTTTGTGATAGAAAAGCAAATACCTGGAAAAAAAAGCGACAACACAGTATGCTGAATTAGTTGAGCATTTGCGAGGGACATTTGCAGACTTCGCGAAAATATGTACCCTTCGCTGTCCAGAACCTGCTTGAGTGTGGCAGTCGTTATGATGTGATCGTCACACTTCACCCATATGTCTTTCTGATGACGCACGTAAGCCGTGTAATGGCCCGCATCGAGCGTTCCGACGTGATTGATGACGGCATACAGTGAGTACCGAAAATCCGCCATATCGCTGCCACCGTGCTTCTGGTGCGACTGATTTCGCACGTCCTGCGTAGCGTTTGGGCTCGACGCAGGTGATCCTTCCCCGATGGAGGAGCAGGAAGAACCGTTTGCAGCACTGCCACGATCCGTGACGGTGGACGACGGCAAATGCTGCTGGTCGGACTTTTTCTGCGACATGAACGGCGTCATGTCGAGCTCCGAGGGGAATGAGATGAAGGTAGAAATTTTCTTATCGATCTGAAATTAACATTCGAAAAGTTTGAAAAGTGCTGCACAACACCCCGAAAGTGGTGCAGCTTACCAGACTAGAGTGTTCGAAGCGCTTCAGATGAAAACTTGCGACTATTGGCAGTGTGCGCATGGAAAGCTGCTTCGTTGATTCCTGGTAGCTTTTGCAGGTGTTACACTTAATCTTTGCGCTCGAGCCGAGGTGTTCGGCTCGGGTGAACCGCTCCAGACAGTCGATGAGCGATTTCGGTGGCCCTCCGTAACCGCCCTGTCCGTTCGAGGATTCACCAAGGTCGAGCGAAATGTCCCAGAACGGGTCAATGGTGGTGGAGACACCGTTGCAAGCTTGACAGACCACATCACTCTGCAGCCCACCGGTGAAGATCTGATCGATAATGCAATTACATTGGGCCGGATTTGGATCCGGTTGGGTTTGGGCGCCTGTAGACGAATTGGTGGCAGTGGTAGCACCAGTCGAAGCCGCCGCAGTAGCAGTCGTGGCGAGTTGCAGAGCATTGGGGTTGCCGGTTTGCTGTAGTAACTGCAACGAATCGTGCTGATGCTGCGAAGATCCTTGCTGTTGGTGGAAGTTCGTGTTCGCATGCTGGTTCTGTGACTGCTGCTGCTGTTGCTGCTGCAAATGCGCATGTGACTGGGAGGATTTGGATTTGTCACTAGCCGTCGTCCCCGTGGTGGTGGATGCTGCCGCAGCTGCAGCGGCAGCGGCCGCATTCGCAGCCAGCTCAGTCATCGATATCTTACAGTGCCGGTGCAGCACATCCAGTGTGGCGATGAAAAACTCGTGCGCATCCTGCTGCTCGTATCCGGCCAGATGCCGCGCGTGGTTCCAGATCAAGTGCAGCAACCGGTGCAGCGATAGCGGACCTCGGGCGCCGGAGTAGAACTCCTGGAAGAGACGCGATACTTCGCACACGAGACATTTGGCGGAGGTTTTCGATGTACATTCGTGCAGCTCGGCGAGGAAGTAATCACGCAGTAGCGGCGTGTGGATGAGGGCCTGCACTATGCAGTTCATGAAGCAGGTGGATCCGAGATTCAGCAACCCGCGGAGACCGATGCTCGTTAGCGCGGTTACGTGACGCCGCTTGGGGTTCTTCAGCAGCAGTTCGATCTCTAGCTTGGACGGGCTCCACGGCCGCCAGGACAGACTTTTGCCCAGGCTGCGCGCCTCGCGCCGTAGGTGCCTTTCGGCCATCGTTTGGCATTCGCTGTGGTAGATGAAGTCCCGACACTGGTAGCAGTAGAGCATACCATAGCTCAGCTCGAGCGCCATGAAGTGTTTCGTGTGCTTGTAATGCTCGTTGATGTGTGCTCCCTTGCAGCCGAAGTAGATGCAGTGCAGACAGGAGTAGAGCTGTGGACCGGAGCTGCCGCACTTGTGGCACAGACAGGACAGGGCTTTACGACGTCTCGCTTCCTTGCTGACACAAGCGCTAAAGTATGCGTGCACAACGTTGTACGACTCGAGCCCGTATTCCTTGATGTAGGACACAAAGTGCGCACAGCCCACGTCAGCCATTTTCGCTTTGTTCGCTGTATTTAGGACTGTCAAGCCGGTGTGAGCCGTGGGACAAATTTCTGCGGTCGGCTGCAATGTTCACGCACAATTAGCATTGAATGCCGGTCAAACCACCACATGAGAAGTCATTGGGTTTTCATGCTAAAAAGAACACAATCTGAGGTGGCAAACGTGACAGCCGACTGGGCAAACAAAGAGACACCTTAACGCATCCAATGAGCACTTGGATCTTGGAGGGATGCTGATCCTTTACGTTGCCCTAAACGTACATCTCACAGTACAATGATTTAATTATTGCATTTGACCGTCTTCTTTATCCACGATCTTCTTCTTCTTCCGCAAGGATGAGCAGCAATTCATCACGAGCATCTGCTTGGTATCCTGCACTACTGGCTGTCTGTTCTACTGTGGCGGCTTACAGTAGGCAACCTTATTCTCGTGGTTGGCTATGCTCACGAAACATTTTTCGAAGGTTATTTTACTTTTTTTGTCTTTATGAACTGCGGTTTGTAAGCGTTTTGATTAACAGCCTTATTTTGACAGCCATATGGTAAACAGCCGCCTCACGTTTATAGCGCTCTGCGGGACACTTCACATCTTGCCGACGCATTGCTGGATTATCCGTGCCTTTCGTTAGGTTTCATTGTCAGACAGGAGTAGGAAAGTCTATTTTTTCAAACAGTCCTTCCCCGTGCTTTTTATTCCCACGATTTCCGCATATACAAAGAATCAGACTTATATGAGCACGTGTTAGGTGCTTTTAAAGTCGCTAATTCTATACCCACGTGTTGGATTGCTTAAATTTATTCAATGCATTTTTTCGTCTTTAATTTTGATATTGTTGATACATTTATGTTTATTTCATGTAACTGTTTGCCTTAAGATTTTTCATTAGAACTTATGTTAGCTTATTTAAGCGAGTAAGAGAGCAACTAAGGCGAAGCAGGGGAAGAGAAGGTACCGGAAGACGGTTGACGTCCCTACTCGAGTTACTCAAGTAATATTGCAATAGACATCTATTTAACAAAGCATTGGAGCAGCTAAAATTCAAAACGATAAGTTCGTCCCTCGTTGCCGGTCTCCCTGTGTCAGGACGATTTTATCCGGACCGTGGAACTGTGATCGAGCGAATCTCCAATTTCGCTTAGAAATCCGGCTCCACTGGAGTTGTGGAATTCATTGTGCATCGCTTCCGGCATCTGGGTCTGCTTACTATTAGCCTGGTCCGCCTTGTCTCCATTACTGTTGCTGGTACAATCGAAACAGTCGATATCAAAATTGGTCTGCGTTTCGGTGGACACGAGGAAGTCCCCAAACGATTCCCCTCCCTCTTCGTCCCAGCTCGTTTGAGTTTCAATCGTGGATAAACCGAGATCAGCAAACAAACCGGGCTCGTCACATGTTTGCGTATGCATGTGCGTGTAAGAAAGTAGCGGATCATGACGATTTTCACCGTGCGCAAACATTACGTCGATAAAGTCCGTCTGGGTTTCAGTGCACACAACGGGAATCAGTGATTCTGCGCTGCCGATCTCAATTGCGATATGCGAGCCAAGGTTATGGGTTTTGTGCGTTCCATTGACGATCGATGTTTCCGTTTCCCCAACCGATGTTGAGTGTGCAGTTAAGTGAACTACACCATCATGTAGTTCAGGAGCACGCTTTCCTTGGACGGTCTGCGTACCACGGTTCTCTGTTAGCTCTGTGCTGCGATTTCGCATTATATCGACTTCTTCTGATAGGGTTTGTGTACCTGTGCTCACGGATCCGGTTTTGGGCAGTTTAGAAGGTCTTCCAAGATGTGGCTTCTTCATTAGCAGCAATTCCTCGTATCCGTGTTGCTTCCGTTTGGCGTGCGTAAGCAAAGCTTCCCGCGATCCATATGAGTACGAGCAATGATCGCAGATGAACTTTCGGCCACAAGACAGGTGGTGATGGCGCAGGAAGCTCGCTGTAGCGAAGGATTTCCCACATGCTTCACACCCAAACTTGCGTTCGCTATGTACTTTCAGGTAGTGCTGCTTCAGTGACCGAAATGAACTGAAAAATCGCGCACCATTATCACATTCGGCAGGTGTTTGGTAATACACGCAGCTGACGTAGGGGCAATAGAATATTTTACACCCCAGCTCAGGCTTTCCCGATTGTGGGCTCATGGCGGGAACGTTGTGATGCCGCGCGAGATGCATCTGTAGGTTTGCTAGATTGTGCAGCATTGTGAAACAGTTGTCGAACGAACAACGGTAAACTTTATCCTCCAAAATTTCCTCACGCGATAAGTACATCCTCACGATATTTTCCACTGACACTTTTCGCTCCATTATGGCAATCGTACCAAATGGAACGCATTAATTGCACGACACTATCACAGAAATGCACTTTCTTGTACTACTGCGGAACATATTGACGTCTACTCAACGTCATTTTTGTTATTGTTTACATGCAACAAACGCAGTGCTGCCAGAGTATAGCAACATTTCGAACTTTTTCAAATTGTAAAATTAAGTTAGTTATGTGAGAATATAAAAAATATCTGCTAATAAAAATATCTTTCAAAACTACAGGGACGGACAAAATCATTGACTGATTAATCACAAAAAAAGCATAAGCTTCCATGATGAGTAAATTTGATTTCAATCATTTGTACATCAATTCAAATAATAAAATGAAAAACAAAATGAATACCTTTCACAGATTCAGCAGCTTTTATTGCCTATGCATATGATTGTCTATTTACGTCCTGCAATCCTTTCCTTGCGCTTTTTGATGTGCTTTTTCACTTTCGTTTTTCGCTTTTCGGCTTTCTCATCTTTCACCGCTTTTTTGCGTGCTTTCCGTTCTTCTGGTGTTTCTGTTTTTGACCGTACCACAATCATGCCGTTCGACGATTGCTTGGCGACTTCATCGTCCTCACCATCGAAGTCGGATTGCTCAGAAGCACTGTCTGTGATCGAGTCATCATCCCCTTGGCCGATTGCAGCTTCCTTGTGCTGTGGTTGGTTCGCCAAACCGGTGATGGTTTTGTACACCAAATCGTCCGGTCGTTTTTCGAATACATCCCGCTCGACATCGTACACTTCGTGGAGCGACTTGGGAATGAAAATTTGCTTGAAAACGGCTTCGTCCAGCTTTTGCTTTTCAGTGAACTCATCGAAGCTGCGGTTGGCGATGCGTTCGGACATTTGTTCCAACCGTTGCTCCATTGTTTCGGGTGTAATCGAAAGATCGGTTATGAAATCGAACAGTTCCTTCACCGTCATCGTTGAAACCTCGCGCTTGTGGAAAAAGTCTGTCACGTTGCTGCAGTCTTTGCGCAGGAATTCCAATGCATGCGGATGCTCGTGCTCTACCGATTGCGACACATCGATGATCACGATTTTGCCAGCATGATACAGCAAATTGAACTCGGATAGATCGGCGTGAACCAGCTTGCAGCGGTTGTACATATTCCACATCATTTCGACGGTATCTCGATACAGCTCGCGAGCCCTTGAGGTGCTCAACTGGACGTCTTTCAGTTTTGGTGCTGGCCAACCGTCGCATCCGATGAACTCCATCAGTAACACGTGGCTGCGCAGCAGTATGGGTTCCGGGACGGGCAGATCGCATTTCTTCATGCGCACTAGATTACGCATCTCCTTCTCTGCCCAGGTGCGCACCATTTTACGGGGATTGTGTTTGCTGTAACCATGCCGAAAGCGATACTCTCCCGTCACATACTTATCACGATCCTTGAAAGTGAGGATGGACGTTTTGAAGATTTTAATCGCATAATCACGACCCTCACTCGATGTAGCATGGTAAACGTTCGCTTCCTTTCCCGTCGAAATGCATCCATTAACTTCGGTTATCATTGCGCGGCTGAGAAGCTTAAATAGGATCATGCGCGTACGCGGATCCATCACTTGTTCGGCCGTTGCGCGATCTTGCTTATCCTTGCTCCGCAATCGTTCGCTGTCCACTTTGCGCTGCGTTTCGATAAGCTTGTTCTTCGCGTGGGTTGGCAATGAAGCAGGACCCTCGTATCGTTCCACGTTAATGCGGTTTGTGAACTTTTTAAACAGCACGTCGGCCGGTTGAAAATGAGACACTTTCTGGCTGGCATTCTGGGCGTTCGCATGCGTTTGGTTAAGGTTCAACTGCTGGTTTCGTTTCAGCTCCCCGCCTTCGAAGCAGTAAAAATCGTCCTCATCGTCATCGTCGCTCTCCTCGTCGTAGTTGCACTCATCGTACTGCTCAGCTACGCGATCCTCATTCGCGCTATACATGAACAGTGCATCCTGGATTTCGATGTTCGTTTTCAACGGTACCCCGGTAGCTGCACGGGGTGGTTCTCCTTGCAAACGGATGGCATCCAGCCCCTCCGTAGCATCTTCCAGCGCATCATCAAACTGTCCGGTACTCATTACTGATGCCAGCGACGAAAATGATGTTTATTGTAACTTTTTCAGCACTAAATGACTACGAAACTTACTAGCACGCGGTACAAGTTTAGTATTGTTATTCAAACTGTCACGTTGACATAATATGCTACCTGGGAGGTGACACATGCCATCGTGATTGTTTGTATGGCTCAAAACGTTGTAAACAAATATGCACACGCAATATTTTTACCGGTTTTTCATATAATAACTTTGTTTTACTGATTATAGTGCAACATTTTAGAATATACTAGGCTAGTAACTAAACTTTGTGGATGACATTTAGCAGATCGTACTGCTACAATGTTTGTGCTAGCGGAGTTGAAAGATAATGTACGGATAGCACCCGAGCTGTTTGGATTGAAACTACCGGAAGCAATAAAGGATGAAATAAATAGAAAGCTGGCTAATAAGGTAGCGATAAATCGTAACTGTGCGTAAAACTTGACTCTAACCACTCTTTTTGTTTCAAAATTATATTCTAATTTACCGTAGGTTTTGTTAAACGTTGGCCTATGCATAGCACTGAAGGACATTGTAAAGTTAGGCGACTCAATAATCCTTCCCGGGGATGGGGCATCGCATACCGAGGTTAACTTCCGATACATCGTATTTCGACCTATTATCGGTGATGTGATCACAGGTAAAATACGTAGCTGCAGTAGGGAAGGTGTCCACATAACGCTCGGGTTTTTCGACGACATTCTCATACCACCATCTGCGCTGCAACATCCTTCGCGGTACGAGGAAGCAGAACAAGCCTGGGTGTGGGAATATCCGCTAGAAGACGGGAACACGCACGATTTGTATATGGATATCGGCGAGAACATAAAATTTCGAGTGTCGGGTGAAGTGTTCGAGGAAAGCTCCCCCATAGGTCCGCCCGACCAAGAAGTTCCCTCGAGCTCGGCAGGTCCGAGTTCGAGTGGCGCAGGATCGAGTAATGCATCGGCACAGGATGTCAACAAAACGCCGTACCGTATCGTGGCGGCAATCAACGAGTCCGGGTTGGGACTGCTGTCCTGGTGGGTTCAGCAAAGTCAAGAAGAAGACGATGAAGAGGCGGAGGATGAAGAAGAGGCCGAGGGACAAGAGCAAGAGCAGGACCTATCTGGCGGGGAGAACGAATAAATTTAATAGTCATCGATAAAGAAGTCATCGAAAAGTTCATGTCACTATGCAAATGAAACACCCGAAATGATTCGCTTTTTAAACGTTTTTCTTTCTCAACGTCCTCCTTGAGTTTTGCAATATCTTAATATAACTTTATACATGGGTACGTTCTGGGTATCGTAAAGTTTTTCGTTACTGAAAGTTTGTTCTCCTTCTTTCGCTGCTAGTAGTGCTGGTTTGCCCAATAGCTTGCCGCGCATTTTTGATCGATCTCTCGGTTACATGATGTCACGTGTAGCAGAGGCAGTTTAATGTCACAAAATAGCAAAAAGTTTGCTTTTCATCTTTTCCACTACTATTTCAAGGAATAAAAATGCGATCACGTTGCGTCTACCGGATAGCGTCGCAGGATATAGCGATGGCGGCGTGTACCGTTTGAGATAGGGTGTTTTTTGAAACACTGTTTCCATGTGCTAACCTATAGTAGTGACCGGTTGGGTGCCGCTATTTATTGTAAGCCTTTCTCAGCAGAAGGTAGGAAGGAAAGAAGGAATCGGAAAGCTTCTACACGTGTCCCGCTACACAATGTACAGGAACAAATATTGTCCTGGCATCGAAATCGCACGATTCGATGAGAAGGATCCACTGGAACTACGTCGGCTATCTCTTCTGTTGTATGTATATTTTTTTAAATTTTGTCTAATTTACAAATGCTCCCTCTGCTCTCAGGATGCGCACGTGCTACGCCATCCCGCTATACCAACACGCAAAAAATTGACCGGAAAACAGCGGGAAAACACCTCCGTAAATTTCCTTCTCTTTATTTCTGCAACCTCAACCAAACCAAACGGGCGTGTGCCCACTTATGTCACGAATAATACTAGGATTCGCTACACTAGTTAAGTTTGTTTGTTCAGAGCTCGAATATTATCAGTCATGACATGGGCGGTCTTTTCTTTTTGGTTAGGGCATTTTCGCTTAAGTTAGTTGTGTGGGCGCACAGGGAGCAAACAACGTTTCATTTGTGTTTTTCACTTGTAAGTTTCTCGCTTTTGGACACCAACACAGCAACCCCTTTTTGGTCAGTCGCACGTTTTTAAAAACAAAGTACCACCATCGTTAGCTGCGATTGCAACACGCCTGGCTTAATGCGCTTAATTTCATCATTAGCTAAAGCTCTCTGCAATCTATGCTTTACCTAACAGTTTCTACTATATTTTAAAGTTTGCTCTAGTTTTACTTGTGAGTTTTATTTGCATCTATTTTTAAATACGCTATTCATTTGCATTCCCTCCCCTTAGTGCATGTTACTCGGCACGAGGCTATTCGAAACGGAACTTGTGATGAGCTTTGATTAAGCTTTACGGGAACCAACCCTGTAGGTTTTTCTTTATCATGCCTATCTTAAACATCACGTGCCATCGGCGGCTTGCGGTTTGCGATATAGGTGATTTTGGTTTTGCTCTGCTTTGTATGTCTAGTTTTCTTGTTTCATGCGTAATTGCGGGTCTAAAACTGCGCTTTTACGGTTTAAATGAAGGTAGCTTCTATTTCTGTTGCCTCGTGCAAGCACTATATTATACGATCGCCTTTAAACGTACAGTCACCCGCACAATTGGGCGCTGAAGTCAAGTCTTGTCAGGTGTAAAAAAAATCATATATACAATGAATACTAACGAGCCAAACACTCCGCTTGCTTCCTCTGGGCTGTTTTTCACTCATACATTAAATTGTACCAATTGTTAGTCATCTGTCGTAGAACTATAGCATAATACCGCCTGTTTTCTGTTTGTTTTGTAATAATGTGTCGGTGAATTAATGTATTTTTTGTCTCCTGCTCATCTATCTTTAAGTTAAATGTTTATATGCACACTGTATTCATTTTTTTCCTACACTTCTACATTTTGTAACGTTTCTCTATCTGCTGTGCTATTGCAGCTGTAACAATTGTATTTTTTTTTTCACCATATACTCCTGCATCCCTGTCTGCTTGCTTATTGTTTGTAATCGTTTGCCATCAAACATTCATATTTAAACCTTTTTAATTATACATCGCTTCGGTGCATTTTTGTTTTGCTCTTCTATCAATTGAATTAATAACACTAGTTGCCCACCAATGTTAGCTTTGTAGAGTTGAGGGATTTTCTTTTTTGTTTGGTATGCTTTTTGAATGAGTTTTTTGTCTTTTTCAAATTATAACGTTGCTCTTCATCTTCATGTTGCCATTCAGGGTTTTACACACTTTATCTACACAGCCATGTAACATTCGACAAAATAAGGTGTACTTATAGATTGCACGCTCTGCTCGTCACGTGGCATAAGCTACTACTCCTGATCCTGTGATCGAAGTTCGTCTTGCACACTTACAGGTCAGCTCATTATCCGTTACCCCGCCATAACAAACTTGCGGTTTTGATTCATTCTGCCCTCGGCAAAATCACTTTCACACTAACATTACCATAAAACAATGGGTTAACATTACATCTGGGGAGCTTTTTTTTTGTTTTTTTCCCATAATTTTTCTCTCTTTTTTACGCTCGACTCCATCAACAACGTTCGGCAATCAATATAAATTTCAATGTGAGATCTGGATCGTTCCGCACGCAACCGCAACACGCATCCACACAAATCAGCATGCAACATTTAGCAAATCAGTTCACGGCCATAAAAAATTGTCGATTGTTTTCTGCATGTTTCTTGTTTGTCTTTTTTCCCATCCAAATTAGAGGAAGTATTTTTTTTCCTTCATTTTCCTCGGTCTCTCTATGCGTTGATTTGCTTTCCACACGAAGGAATAAAAATTGTTGCATGTACTGTAACTTTAACGTATGGCATATCAATGTCAAATCGTTTAGTCTACGGTTGCGTAAAATTTCCAAAAAGGAGAAGCTGATGCTCCTGAAAAAAGCGAGGACGAAACGGGTTGCGGTTTACTGCCACCTACTAACTGCATTAAAAAGTGCTAGCCTAAACGATCGCTTCACAGTTGGAAAAGAAATACGAGCGAATTTTTGCGTTAAATTTAAACATCATCAAAAATATGATCACACCAAAACCATTAGCGTACAATTTTTGATGCATTTTTATAGGCCAAAGAAATTTGTGAACTTGCGTCCAAAGCATGGCCGCTCTAGCGTGGAAATCAGGACCATACATATATAGTTATATTTAGGAAGGATATACTGTAGGAGAAGCCGACCTTTCTCTAGGAACATCACGGAGAAAAGGACGCTCATCGATTCGTTTGGGCTGTGGCCAGAGCTTCCCTGGGGAACCGTATGGATCGATGATCCTTGGCCCGCTGATGGCATGTAGCGGAAGGAGAAGTACCTCCTCTCGGAACCGGAATGGGATTATTCGATCAGCAGACAGCGGGGCAGATGCTCACGCAGATAGCCGAACAGCTCCTGGGACGCGCCCGGGCAGTTGGTGAGCTCGAGTTCCTGCAGGTGGCGTAGCTGGATGAGGCTGGACAGACCGGACGAGGTAAGCAACGGGCAGCCGGCAAGGGATAGCACCTGAAGGTTACGCATCGAGCAGAGATGCTGCAGACCGAAGTCCCGGATTTGCGTGCACCAGCGCAGGAACAGCGCCGACAGCGAAAGCATTGTCGAGATGTACCCAACTCCGATGTCGGTGATGTGCACGCAGCTGGAAGAACGAATGGAAAGGGAAGTATGTCCAGTACAAATTTTACTCAAAACGTAATAAATCAATACATTTCGCCCTACTCGCGTTGTTGAATAAAAAAAAAAAGAAATACCAATTTAAGGATACGAAAAAGCTCTAAAACTTAATTTCAAAAGCAAATAATTTTCATTTCACTGGAATTTTTTTTTATTCCTACCAACGTTTGCTTAATTTAAAAAACAACCAGACAGTTTCCCCTACACAAAATTAATATTTTCGTTCATTAAAGTTCGTTAAAAAGCAATGTTAAGTTTCGCTCATCCTCCCTCTGACTCCCAAACCCAAACCGGCTTATTATTTACACCGAGTGAAAATTCTGACAAATTTAATTAGCTCCAAGCGTAAGCTTTTGGCGAACGAAGGAAACCAATCGACCCCACGTCGGCTACAAGAATGGGAGCAAAACACGGTTGTTTGGCTTCGCGGAGCAAAGTTTCGGTTTTATCGTGAGTTTTTGAGGCGCGGTGTGTGCATTGTCTAATTGTTTCCTAAAATGGTAAAAACAATTTGGTCAGGGGAAAACAAGATGCTCTCTCTCTTACAGGTGGTGGGTTTGATTGGATGCCCATGGAAACGGTGACTAACACCGATGGCCTAAATCTGCATGATTTGGATGTATTATTTAGCAAAAGTTTTCTAAAATTAGCTCTCTATTTTGATCTACAAGTTAGCCTTAATAGACAATACTTGTATACTTATACTTCTGTTGGTTATTTATCGAAACATAAATCAATCAGAGGAGGATTTTACTGCCAGACCCTGGACGAATACCAATACTAAGTTAGCTCATGAAATCGTCGTGTTTTCCCCCGAATTGTCTCCACAGACTGCTGAAGACACGGTAAATAACAATTAAAGATAAGCGGCTTAACATAAATTGGTACCATGGCCACGGTCATAAACATATTTTGCTCAAACTCCCCATAATACACTTCCCCAAAGGAAGATAAGGTATAAAGGACGATATTCCTTCTCTCCAGCACATTAACCTATCCATAGTATACCTTTGACAAAATTGTATAATCAACGCCCAGCAACGAGCCATTCGTTTGATGTGCGTTGTTGAGGCTAGAAAACGGTCTCTAAACGATCGCAATAAGACTAGCAATTTCAGCCAAAAAAAAAAACACAAAACCAACCCCAAAACGAGAACCGTGTTCGTCGCGAGGGCGTTTGCAGCGAAATCAAAACACACAAAACGAGTCAGGCAACCCTCCGTGGTTTTGGCAGTGACAGAAACGGGATTTTCTCCTCGCAAATCCTCGCACACAAAATGTAAACGGCAATAAGCCGCCTTCTGGCGAGGCTTTCGTGAGCTTCCAAGTAGGGCTAAACGGTAGAGCGAGTTAGCTCCCGGACGCGTCCCGAGTTCTTGGAAGCCGAGACTCCGAAATCCTTCCCTGGCGATTTTGATCCATCGAGGTGAAAGAAACGTGCCCAAAAATTAGATCCTATCCCGAATCTCAAGACGTTGCTTTTGGTCAATCCGTTGCGTTTGTTTGCCGACGAATGGATTTCGGAGCGTTCGAGCTGTTGCAGAGGATCCTTTTCGCGCGGATAACTCGCTGGCCGCTTTCTCAAACGTCGGTATTGGGGGATGAATTAATTACAAAAATAAACTCATCCACCCGTGGCCATCTCTCATCCTTCGCTGGCAAAGCGGAAAGAAACTGTCAATAAATTAAATGCCCTTTTTCCCAGCCAACGTTATTTCTAGCTAACGTTGGAATCCTTCCCTGTCGGAAGGAAAACGACTTATCGGAAGCACCGGGGTTAGGTTGGGGCTGCGATTGATTGCGTTCTCGAAATGTAAATCAAAACATTCACCGCTCGGAAGGGCGTGGACGAAATTAAATTGACACACAGACGCATGCGGCATCCCGTGCCGTTTCCGCGTGCTTCCGGGCAACGCGAATGGCAACGCAGTGCCTCGATGGAGTGATTATGTTTCAAATTAAAATTAATTGCTCCATGTCAGGAAGAAGGCGCATACGGGACGAGCGAACCGGAACAACGCAGGAACAGCGGGAAAGAAAAGTAAAACAAACTGAAAATGGGAAGGAAAATGTTCTTGTCTCTTTCCGAGCGCCATCAGTGGTTCGCAACCACTTTTACAGCTTTTTTTTCGCCCCCCTCCGATTCTTCCGTCGAGATGATGGGAAGCTTTTACGGCAAAATAGATGGACATAATTGTTAAATATCTAATTATGTCCGGGGCCGCATTTGCCAGACGGCGGTTATTCCGAAGGGAGCGATATGTTGCCGGCACGACAGATGCGGTGGTAATGAGTAATGGAGACGAGGACCTTCGAACGTGACATGGCGCGGGAGCAGCTGGCGCCATTTCAAGCAAATGATAATGCAATAAATGCTTTTTCACCCCACCGTGCTTTATTATGTCGCTCGCAGAACGAATGGAGCAGTAAGTAATATGAAACATTCTGCCATGAAGCGCAGCGCCCACGTAAAGAGCTTATATTATCAGCTAATTAATATCATTCTGTTATTCAATTTTGTTTCATGTATAAATATCAGTTTTGCCCTTCTATACGCGGACTGTTCATAATTTTTTTCGTACAAAAGATTATATAATAGCACGTCTAGCATGTATTAGGCATCTAGGGCGCAAAGTTCAATAACCATAAAAAGCGCACATGATCAATGCGTTTCTCTTTGAAGCCATGTTACGGTGGCTCTACATGGCTTTTTTTGTTCCGCTTATTTAATCTCCATTGGTCTCGGTTGATGATACGATTGACGGCGTATGCAATTTATGCATAAAGTGAGACCATGCCGGCCGTGACTCGGGGGCAGTGAAATGACACAAATGTGGCATCACGGGATGCACTTTTCTACCATGTATTTACCACTTCCGGATGAAACATAATCATTCGATGAGGAGTAAATGAAAAGAAGACTCGAAAGCGATGAAGTGCGTTGTTATAAAACAGTTCGATCGGTTTTCAGTTGCAGTATTCGTTTGAATTGCAAGATAATAGATAAAATGCTATTATAGAACACTTTAGCTATCATTTATTTCTTAAGCACGTCGTGATTTAATGGCATATCAATCAAGCCGTTCAGGAATTTAATCAACGTTACGGGAATATTGTTACTAAATTTATCTGACAATTTTCGAAGCAAACTTTGCAGGGTTCATTATTGATTGTGGCTCGCGATTCAGTAAAATAGTCAAATGAGAGTGTACGAACGTGAGGAAATTATTTTCCATTCGTTTATTTATGCTATTATGCGGTGCGAAGTGAAAAATCGAATCGAAGGTGAGACGCGGATGAAAAAAGAAAGTATTCAAATACACAGGAGATATCGTGGAATGAATATCAAATAACACCAATTTAAAAGATTGGGTTGTTTTAACAACATTAAGAAACAGTATGAAAACTATTCTTAATAAACAAATTTAAAAAATTAAAAGTTATGTTATAATTTCACAATTTGCAAAAATAGAGTGTTTTATAGGTCCAATGTTCCGTTGTTTATATCATTCTGAGTAATCACACTTAGTACATCTTTTTTGAAGGTTAACTTTCACGGGTAATGGATCGGTCTTCGCAAAGTACCATCATAAAGATAAGGGAACGGTTAAATATGACGCCCTTACAGGACCCTGAGCTGTCATTACTGACATTCGGAGAGTACTTAGCGCATTCCAACCGAGAAAAAAAAGAGATACCAAATAAAAAAAACCTTTTAATGAAGCCCCCCCGTTCGCAGCACACAAAATTTCGTACATGTTCGCACGATTCACCCACCAGCAACCAGGCGCCTCCATTTCGGTACCGGGCGGCTCCATTACGCTCCCCCGATGCGTTAAACCGAACAAAAGAGAACGAGTGCCGAAACTTACCGATCGAGCGTCAGCTCCTCCAGCTGGTTCAGATCACAGGCAATGTACTCGAGGGCGGCATCCGTTATCCGGGGGCACCAGGACAGATCGAGAGCCCTCAGCTTCTGCAGGTTTTCCGCAATCAGCTCCACGCCGTCGTCCGTCACCTTACTGCAGCCGGACAGCGACAGCACGGTCAAGTGCGGCAGCGAGTGTACTGGTTTGTTTTTTTTTTTTGGGAATGAAACAAGAAACAACCGGAATTAGGCGCGTGGTGTGAAGGGAGAAAACGACGATGGAGGTCATCACAAGAATGTTGCTAGTCCGAAAGTGATTTCCGGCCGTCTATTTAGCTGCCCCTTGATACCGGTATGGACAATATGGACCCGAACACGAAATAGCACACTAATGTCGAGCAAATGTTTGTTAACGACGGCAATAGAAAGCTTCTGTCGTACGAATGAGCCAGCCTGGTGACACACTGGTGGGTCAATATCGATTAGCTTAAAGATGGTACCTCTGTTTTCATTATTCCGAGTAATCGTACACGAAAAAAAAAACTATCATCGACAAAGAAGTGAAATGGAATACGACTCTATGGGATAATGTAGGTAAACAGGAGCCTTTCAATCATGGTGTCGGTTCCATTTTTTTTCTCCGACATGTGTGTTTGCTTCCTTTTTATGACCCAGAAATGGACATGTTTGATGAGAGGTATTTTTACTGCTTCTCTTGGGTAAAATGAAAGTCTCACATATGAGTGATATGGCACATATTGATCCAGTTATCGTTTTACATTTCATAGCACTCAAAAAGTATGCTTTTAGGGAAATTATTTCACTCATATTTAAAGCCATACTGGTATTTTCAGAATGTACAACTAAAAATCGTTAGTTTTGATGATCAACCATTTTTGTCTTTCCGACAGCTGTTTGCTTCCTCTACGAAAAATCGTTCCGGTTAAATATTCACGAAGCGAAAATCTCGCCTTCCCCGGAAAAGTTTTCACGATCCGCAATAGGACGTGCGTGCTTTTTCCTAGAAATTTCTTATAATCCTTACCAAGCACGCTAACGTACAAGACGGACGGCCAGGAAAGTTCGCCGTTAGAATCTGTCACCCTATTCGAGAAGACGAACGCAAGGAACCTCGCTCGAAACGAGCTGATTTGGAGAGTTTTCTGTCACCTTGCACGAGAAATAAAAAAAGAATCGAACCTCCCAAACCGATCGATGACCGACCCGTACAACTCACCGATATTGACAACGCCATGGTTCGTCAGCTCCCAGCAGGACTGCAACCGGAGAATGCTTAGGCTGTGGCTTTGCTTCGGCGAGAAGTAACCTAACGCTGCGTCCGTCACGTGGTAGGCCTAATGGAATGATGAAAAAAAAAGGAGTGGAAAATAAAGCATACACCAGTGGAAACACATTCGCTGGTGGTAGTTTCGGTTCTCGGGGTGAAAAAAAAAACCGGCCAGCTTACCTGCAGCGAAAATTCATAAAGTGAAGGCAACAGTTGTGCGACGGCCCCGACCGCCTCGTCCGCCACGTTGATGCAGTCCGCCAGCGACAGGGACACTATCCGGGGCGTCAGGCAGGCCCACAGGCCGGCCTCGGTAATCTCATTACAGCCAGCCAGCTCCAGCTCGAACAGTGACTGTGGAAGAAGAAAGAACGAACGGAAACTCGCGGTTTAGCTGGGTGCACTAACGGGGCCGAAATGGGATTACGTCCGGGAGAGTTTCGGTTGGCAGCCCGAAAAGGTCAGCCAAAGATTAGCGCAAATTGGCATTGGGCTGTCGTAAGCTAGCCGAGACCAATCGAGCTTTCGATGGTGTGGATTACGATGAATTAAATTTCGGTACCCAACGAAGCCGATTGTACCCTTTTTCGGTGCTCGTGTGACAAATTGAAACACCATGAAACGCATGCAGGATCAGTTGGCAAAGTTCTCGGTGCCCTACGCACCGCAAACTAAATGCCTTATCCAACTCGGATAATTAAATCGAAAGTTATTCTATCACGTCCCACCAACGGCTGATGATCTGAAGCGTTTGATGGGTAAAAAAATTAAACAACACAGCTCCGTTTGAATTATAATAAGCGCTCCCGACGCATGCAATGAGCGGCTGATTTGTGTTTAAAATTATGGAGCAAAGTTTCGCCTCTTCCCATCGCCAACCATTAGCACAGGTGTTGCCGGCTATCTGCTCGATAAACGCCCGTTCAGCCGCCCGGCAGCGCACCTTTTCGCAGAGCGTTGTGTCGTAATTTACATTTTTACATTTTTCACCGGCCGCCAGCCGTCGCCGGATTATAAATGGCCCGCTAATGCCTCATGGTTATTAATGCTGCAGCAGCCATTGTTGCGCGCCCGGGGGGGAAATTATGCGACGATCCGTGGCCGCTTCGACGAGGATCCACCGAGCAGCAGGATTTCGGCCTGCGGCTGCACGAGGCCAAAATTCTATCGATACGAATTGTGGTATGATTATCGCGTCTTATCCCGCAGTCCGGCTTGACTTCAGTTTGATGGTGTGGGAGCGAATATAAACCGACCGACTGCAGCAAGCGAATGAATATTAAACATGCCACAAATTGTTAAGTAACGCATTTGTTTTGCCTTTTTTTTACGAGTTGCAAAAAAGTGGATACCGCTCATAATAAATTCCGTTCGTTTCTGCCCACACTCTGTACAGCTTGCGGGGAAGGTTTTTTGCTTTATTTTTTATTATTTGCCTTTGGCTTTGTTCGGCAAAAATTTGTTCATATTAATGCGAGGCATTATGTCGCTGTCAGCAGATTTGCCGACGGAGTGAATTTAAACATCGTAAAAAGGACGAGCCACAGGACTGCTTCTGCATCTGCTTATTTATTTGGGATGGCGCTTCCGTTTGCTACTCCATAATTAACGTTATCGCCTCTGGTATTCACTGTTGCAGTTTGTCTGGTAGGGGAATTGCTCTTATTTTCATTGAACCCGTCAGCAGATCTGTTTTTCATGGGTACGAACTCGATAAGTCTAATACCGTGAAAAGTATCGGTATAACGAGAGGTGTAAAAAAAATTAATCAATACCTTTGCTAGCAATAATTTTCATATCGTACATGATTTTTAAAACATAACAGAGTCCTTATACATTGTTTGTTTTATATTGATCATTTATTTTTACTAGCAGCTGCTGCTATATAAACATTGATTCATTTGTTGTTGCTTTTAGGTTTTAAAAAGCATATTGTGCTCATAAACGTGATAATAAATTTTTTATTCACATCAATTTTACACAGATCCAAAATTCAAAAAGAATAAGTTGTCTAAAAAGAACCTTCATCGGTATAAAAATATTTATCACAGAAGAATCGGAATGAAACATTCATCACTGCGATAAATCAGTTCTAACTGCTCTCTAATCTCGATCGTTATTGCGATTTAGGAGATATTTTGAAGCAATCTTCTCGTGAAACGATTTCACAGAACATTACCATTTGACACATCCCACATGCCGTATATTATCATCGTTTTAATCCTGCGTTTGCAGCAGTACCATTAGCCAGCTTATCGCGTTGTGTTTCGCTACCGCCCCTGAGCGTTATGCACAGGTGGACGATGGAAATCGCTGCTACTACTAGTCTGTCGTCAGGAGTGAGCTGGGAAAGCAATTAAGTGTCAACACGACGTGACGTGGCGGACAACAGAGACTCCCCGTGCTTGGACGTGTTTGCGAATGCAGTGCCAGGAGCAAGCCTGATCGATTTGCTTGTTTTGCTGTGTTTTTTTTTTCTCTCGTGCTTCTCTGGCTACCCTTACCCAGTACGGTAGTACGCTGTCCCACTAAACTAAACATCATAAACGTCGCCTGCTGTCGACAGGACGATGGTGGAGAAGAAAATCCACCGACCAGTGCGTCGGCTTTCGCGTCGTTCCGAAAATGAATGAAGCTCTTGCACATAAACAGAATCCCGCTGATTGGAGCAATATGTTACCACGCCAGACGAATTCGTGTTTTTTTTTCAAGGTCAATTTTTTCCAACAGTTTCGCGGAACCAAAGATCATTTGTCTACTATGCGATACGGATCGATGCGTGAGAATGTTGGCGCGTTTATTTGTATTTTTCTCTCGCTGAAATCAACCAACGCTTTAGTGATATCCGGTAGGTCATTTCCCCCAAGAAGTACACGGATCGAGGAGAGAAATTACACAACGTAATTAGCAGAGAGGAAGTTGGCGTGTGAGGCGAGTTTATTATCTAACACACAGCTTGGCAATCATCATCATTTCCTGCTTGCTTAAAGCTGCACACACCAGCGTGAGTGCGTGAGTAAATTCTTCGCATACCCAAAGAACGACAAATGGTTCTACTGGCGTCGTGCGGCTTAAGTTGTCGTGGGCTACTTTTACGCTGCTGTGCGGGAGGTTGTCTAGGGTTCAATTCACACCCAACAAACGTGCTCGTCTTCCCGCTCACAACCATTTTCTCTTCTCCTGCGAGAACCTAAAAGTGTTTGTGCCGATTTTTCGACTTAAAAATAACACACCGAGCGATACTTGATCCGATCAGCTGATTCGTCTTTCGGTGCTAAATAAAACAGGAAACAGCATCTACACTCACTTCAAGATGCTGCGATCGTGGCAACCGTAGTCGTGCACCGTAGCGAAAATGGTTAAATTATTCATGATTGCTAATTCACGAATTTTCCATTCCCATCACCCAAAAGGGGCAGGAAAAGCCTGAACGCTTAGAAGCGAAATTCAAAACAAACATACGAAATGGCGATGAAACATTCACCGCCAAACGCACTGCGCCGTGACAAAGCCGCGTTATGCAAATAGGCAGCTCAAATAAAATCCGAGCAGCGAACGTGAGACGTCATCGCTCGGGAAAATGCTCTCTAGCGAATGCATAAATCATGCATCAGCTGCCTCCGATAAAACCGAAATTACCACTCACCTGGCACGGTTTCAGGAGTTGGTGGTTTCAATAAATTCATTAGCGCGCTGCAGCATCTAATTAACGCCACCACCCTCGCGCACCCGTGAAGGGAAAACCTTTCTTCAAAGTACCATTATTAATTTGATTACCTTGTGCCCTCCCACGCAGACACGCCCGCATGGTTTTCCCGGCAACGGCACGGGGTACCGGGAAACCGCACAGCCCCCGTAGGCAGGATGAGGTGGTACAACTTTTCACCAAACAACTTCCCCACTGCTGGCTGGGGCTGACTCGGTACAGCCAGCGCCAACATTTAATCACCATCGCTTCTCGGGCGAGCTGCTACTCCTGGCCCACTTTTGTGCAGCCACGTGTACGGTTCGAAATGATACACGCCGATAATAGAGACGGGCACGAAAGTCGGTTTCCAGGAAGCAGGAAATTGTCGAGAAACTGAAAAATAATCTTCTCCCTTTCCGGAAGCCCGCATCTACCTTTGGTGATTTGGTGAATTTCAAGATCAAAAATAGCGAGTTCGCATTTCCAATCGGAAAGTTGAGAGTTCACGGAAAATCATCAAAAAGTCACTTCAATTTAGCTGATGATTTTTCGGACTAGTTTAATTGATTGCACAAGGGAGCTATGAGCAACCAGAGGCGTCTTGAAGGAGTGCCGACATCGATTGGCAGCCGTGGACAGAGGTTATCAACAGAGTTGCCATTTTAGAAACACGTAAAACCTGTCCTTCCAAAGAGAAAAGTGAAATGAATTTGCCAAGACACAAACAATAAAAAAGCTCCTTGTCCATGATTTTAGCTGCCGGAAAATAGGCAACCATTCGTCTCTAGAGCTATAGTTCTTTTACATGGTCAATTATCCTTGATGGTGTGACACGCAGAAAAGCACGTCCGAAATAACCGGATGCCATTTCGTACACAATCAAGCCGAGCGTTCCAGCTAGGAGCAAGCTTTCGAAGCAAAATGGCGCCAGCTGGCAATTGAAATGACCGTGAAAATATAATGTACACAAGCGTGCAGCAGTGACACGCAGAAAACGATCGTCCATATGTGTGATGTGGCACTATTTAGTGTAGCTACCATTATTTAAGGTGCCTTTGAAGGTTATGACGACGCGATGAAAGATAATCTTGGCCATATGCGACGCATTCTTTGGTCGAGTTGTTTGGTACATCAGACGAGAAATATGTAGGCTGTACTGAATTAGTTAACTTGAGGAGCATACTCCGGAAGGAAACGGATGTATATTCAATGTAATTAGTCTTACTTGGAGCATGGCATTCGCCAATCAGCATCAAACAAGCTGCTCTGTGTTTTATCTTTGCTTGTTTTTGTATGTTTCAAAATTACCTTCGAGCTATCGTTGCTAAGACTTCACTAGATTAAATTGATTCGATATCGTTCGCAAGATTTCATCACTGTTAAATTTGATGAGAAGAATGAGAAAGTTTGCTGCACAGATGAGCATATGAATGGTTTGGTTGTGTAAATATGCCGCCATTTTTTTTTGCGAATCGTTTTCTTAACTTACTTCTGCAGAATCTTTCGGCAGGGGAAATCGATTTGCCGAGCGTAATGAAATTTCTTCAAACATGGAACGCAGAACGAAGCTCGGCAGCACGCTTCATTCAAACATTAATTTTGTTTATGTACCTCAAACGAGATCTTCTTGCATATTTTCCAGCCGACGAATAGGCTATTTTCTGGAACGTAGCCAATTTAGCTCCGACCGGAACAATGGTAGGACCACCGGATGCGGCTGGACAATGTAGAACCCATTGTCGATTCCTTTCTATTCTGTTTTTTTCTCACGTAGTTGTGAAAGACAAAGCGTGTTTTCACGCAACCGTCGGCTTCGCGGTCATCGTAAGGGCTAAGGCATTCACCATGTTCTGCGTGCTCCGTTCGTTTCCGTTTCCTGTAGGAGCAATTTCATAAAACTTGCAACACACAAACTGCAGTGTGTCGTGTAATGTCCCACTTTGTCGCATTCCGCAGAAAAGCCTTTTCCCATTCCATACAATTCTGGTCCATTTGAAACACCATCCGCATCGGTGCAAAGATAGATGGCAAGAACGATGGTTGCGAAGTCTGCCACACCAACTGAGACCTAAGCATCCTTCTGTCCTTTTGGTTTGGTCATACTAATAGAGGACTGGGCACTATTTCCCACAGAGGGTGGTGATACTCATGCAGTGAACTTCACGGTGAGGAAATTGCTAGTAACACGAGACAGTACCATCCCTGGTATGTGATTTTTTTGTAAAGCGCTAATGTAAAGGCCGTTAACAATGGCATAATTGCCTGTAAAGTGAGAAGGTAACGGACTAGAACATTTAAAGCAATTAATTTGTGAAAACGGCGTAGTTGCAAGAACTTTTATTTATTTTTAGTCACAGCCAACACATGCTAAGAATTGTTCGTTTGTTGTTAGATATTGCTATTTAAACAGCTTTCTGGATGACTAAATTTAAGTGAGACAGATTTTCTGTACTTCTGAGATTCAAAATATTTTGAAAAAAAAAATGTTACAACATAAATCAATATTGAGATTAATTGATATTATATGTTGGAGTAAATAATAAAAATTTTTAATCTCTAAAACAAAAAAAAACTTTTAGTTAAGTGCCAAAGTTACAATACTCAAATACCATTTTTAATATCACATTTATCCTGCCTCTGTTCTAAAATTAAATTCATGAAACTATAATCAAAATTAAATAAATGAATTTTAAATTAAATGAATTTAGTTTGTCATAATCTAAATATTTATTATAGAACACAATAAGCATTATGAAGAAAAAATGATTCGAGCATAAGCTTAAACATAGGTTACGAGCCCTGTAAAAGTGTGCCAACAACACTGCAGTGCTTCTGCGCATATTCCATGAACGTTTAATAGATGAGGGGTGAGATACCCCTTCAGTTCTAAGAAAATTATTTGCATAATATTCAATGTTAGTAAAAATACAACTTTTTTTAAATGAAAAAAGCAATGATTATTTTACGTATTTAAAAAAGAGCACATTTAGATAAAAGCAGATCGCCAACAAAAATATGTTTTCCAAATCCAATCACGTGTTCAACCAAAGTTGATAAATAAATTATGCATAAAAATGACTAATTTTATTTTACTTCTATTATAAACAGTGCATTATATGAGCATATAGAATTATAGAAAACAATGATTTTCTGATTATTTTCTCAAGTTTCAAATGTTTTATTGAGATGGTGCAGGAGCCCTGGCTAAGAAATGTCAAACGAATCAAATGTCAAAATAAGGAAAATGACTTAGTTATTTTCCGTCCATAGTGCGCAATAGTCGTAATTGTTGTTCGTTCGAAATTGTTAAACAAAATCAGAGCAAACATCTTTTTGGTTCAAAATCTCCAGGATTACAAAACTATACCAATATGGCCTCGTTGAATGTTCCAAACTTCGGAAAAGTTCTAATATGCCCTTACAACATCTCGCATCATATTAGTGTTACAGGCATGCCGTCACATTTAATAAAATGTCGACGACAACATCGAAATGCAAAAATCGCCATATGTTTGTTCAACCGAACCCACTGCGTCCCGGAACAGGAGTTGGCATTCCACATGAAAAATTGTCCGGACCGAGCAATGATGGAGACGTATCAGTATGTTACCTCGACGAATGGCAACATGTCTGATTTGGCGCTTGACGCTGCTATTAACGGAACGAAGGGCAAGCCAGACGACTACCAACCGTCTCAAACTGGTAATGATGACGAGAATTGGGATGATATGAATGCCAAGCCGTACAACCCAGTTGCATACTGTGAAACGCATGCTGTGATCCGCAAAGCCACTCACAAAACTGCCGCAGAAAAACGCCAGTTCTACGAAGATGAGAAGCACCGTATCTCCCAGCTCAGAAAGCGCAATCTGTAATCATCTAAATCGTCATTATTTTCAATTTTAATTTCTTTTTATCCTCAAATTCAAGGAAACTTTAAATTAATAAGTTTTCAATATATTCAAAATGTATGTTATAAGATGACAATAAAAACAAGTTTGTGTTACTCTTATTCGTGCGTGGTTCTGATTATCAACAAGCATGCCGAAACGTTAGAAAAGGTATGGTTATTGATTACACGCAAGGCCTGGATTCATGAAGAGATAGTAAAATTAACCTGTAATTCGTCCCACCGGAAGGTTCATCTCCGGAACAGTATGGTTTGCGGTTGCAGTACTGGTGACGCTGGATGAGCGGTGCTTTCATAAAACGGGCAAAAATGTCTAGATGGCTTACAAAAGGAACGTTGTATTATGTTATAGCTGGTAATTTGCTTATTTTCGACAAGAACTCAACTTTTAGAGTCTCTCGACTTATTGCATCCAGCGTCTCAGATATGTTGGCAAATTGCTGACGTTTGTCAAGGGAGGAAAATTTGTTGATGTTGCCAGCATGCTATAACAAGCAAGCATGCAAAATCTGTAGATGAATCTCCCCCCCCCTTGTGCTTATCGCAGGTGTGTCCATTATCACAGGATCCGTTGTATGGTCTTCTTCCTGTATGGTATGTTCCCCAAGGCCATGTTCAGGTATATTGTTTGTGTTTGCTGAGGAGATCTCACATTTCAAGACTAGCGCATTGTCGGGACGTGGTGAAGTGTGGTATCCTGTTTTTTTTTCATGCACCAAAAGGCAGAGATTGCAGAAGCATGAGAACCGAAACAAAAGAACGTCCTACTCGAGCACGCCTCAAAATGGGCTTACACCCATGAAGTGCGCACTTGCCTCAGGTGCATCTAGCGGACGCAAAAGCTCGGAAATTAAAACACATGCACATGCTGCAGGTGCATCCGTCGGGAAAATGCAGCGGCGCAGTAGAAACGTTCTGGCCGGTTAGATGGCTGTGCAGGCATGAACGGGTGATGAAGGACAAAGGGCTCAGAGAACAACAAACACCACCCCAAACGGTTGCATGTTTTGGTACCAGAGAATCGTCAAAAAAATCCGCACCACGGTATGGTTCCTGCAATCGAACTATCGATCGACCCGGAACCATAGAAGCGACAAACTTCGTAGTCTAGAAGGAAAAGTATAACGAAAATCTGGTCCAGGGACTGGACAATTTTAAGGACTTTATCAATGTAAATGCCGCTTTAACGACAAGGAAACTTTATAAATTTCTAGTGAATGTTTTTTTTACAGCATAACGTCGTTTTTGTCAGTACAATTTAATTTTTAGCTAGTAATTGCATGATAAATAACGCAGAGGAATACAAAAATGCAAAAGAAGTAGCCCGAAGGACGCCGCATTGCCCATTGCCACATCCCATCATCCCAAAGGGTAATTGTTGATGACTTAATCGTTTAAAGTTGATTTAATACCTCCAAGAGGGGTGTAAAAAAGATTCAATCACAAGTCACATTAAGCTCACTTTTAATTATAAGCTGCTTGCCCGTGAACCAGGCGTGCCATTGGCGGTTCATTGAGGATGATACTGTTTTTTTTAGCTTATGGAATGCAAATTTAAATCAAAATGGACCATCCCTCCGTTTAGCCATCGTACGTTCGATCCCTGGGCCCAAGGTGAGGAATAATGGCGCTGTGTTAAAGTTTGCTGCTTTAATAAGTCAAATTACATTAAACATAGCAGAGGTCTAATCAGTTCCCCACTCGCTTATGCTGTTGCTGGCTCTGCTTTCAGCATTAAACCGGTGACTGACAGCGATGTCAACGAGCATTTGCTTACGGACGAATCAGCAGGTCCTTGCTGAGCCGTCCTTTCTACGGCTGAGCGCCATGAAGAAAACGGTATCACCAGAGAGGACGGGCGCAGTTAAGCGCACTAAAAATAGCTATCATTAGCCAGATCGATTAAATTACGGTGGAACTGGCGGGTTCTCGAGACCTTGCTCGGGCGTCAGCTGGAGCAGGACGAGGCGATGAGTTTGTTTTGCTTTTCCGAGCCGTACGCTGGAATGTTATTGGAGAATAATGCCCTTCAGTCGAGGAGTATTTGCTCGTTTCGTGGACTACCAGGCTTGTTTGGCTAGGCGAGCTATGCGCTTTTCCCTAGCTGAATGTAGCAACGTTAGCACAATTCTTTGAATGATCGCTGCACGAGTGAGAAGAAAAAAATTAGAGTTGCAATAAACTTGCATAAAGAAGCCTTGCGTCAACTTTCATGTAACAGTAATTAGATCGTATATGGGCATATGGCAAAGAAAGCTACGAATGTTATTAGGCACGGGCTTATCGTCATCACATATGTATGAGAAATCGATCCGAATCCAGGACAAAGGAATAAAATGTAACACTACCGATGCATTGGTAACAATATACCAACGGAAAAGCACACTTCCAATGAGGCTTACGGCAGAAGTAAGGCTTCGTTGTATTATTTGAAAACTTGAATCAGTTCAGTGGCTAATAAACTTCATATACAAACATACCATAAGTCTATAACTGTTAAGTCCTCAACAAAATTTTTTTTTAAATGGATAACACACGAACAAAATAGGCCACGCATTTACATTTGATGTTTCGAAAACGAAAACACCCACCCTCAGCCATCAAAAGAATCCAGAATGCTAAATAAAGCAGATTCCCCTCATCCGTGTGGAACCGACACCGGCTATACAGCGATGGAAATTATTTGTTAAATTTTTTATCGACCCTTGGCCCCATTTCTTCGACATCGGCGAAGCCTGCCGCATTTCTTACGCACATAAGTGAGCTTCCTGCATGCCGGAGTACCATTACGACAACGTTCTGCTCGGAAATCGGTTCACCCAAGGGTGGGAGTTGAAAGGAACGCAGAAACTGCATATTACCTCACCGTAGCAGTGATGATTAAATATTCATCGTTCAATGCACCCGGGAACGGTAGACTTGGTGGCGAGACGACATAGGAAAAAATAGAAGTTGTATCAAGTGAAAGATGCAAACAAGTGCAAGATAAGTTTTCGTGCAAGAGATTTTTTGTTTCACAAAAAATGGGCATGTCGCTAAATGTACACGAAAGAGTCAGTAAAGTAGAAGAGACCAGAGTGGTTTAAACATGCTGCAATCATTTATCGATATTTTCTTACTGCTCTGTTGCATGTCATCTACCGCGGAAGGCTATGGGACCCTTACGATTGATGTGACTGAGGTTTGGCTACACCAATGAATGGGCCGGATTGTTCTAGATTGCCATCTGGTAAACATCTGGTAAAAATTAAATCACTGTTTGCCCTTAGGCGTACGGAGTCTAGCTGTAACTGGACCAGCAACAAATTGTACGTTACACAACGGATTTTTGGAATTTATAACACTTTGCAATCTATACTTTTAAACACTTCAAAGTAATGATAATGATAACCATAAAGCATACCAAAAATGGAGGCCTATTCGTGACTTCTGACCATTTTACAATATGTGAGGCACATAGTCATGAGTCTTAAACATAAATGTTCCATCGTCGGTTAGTTGGATACATTTGAAATGGAATGCAATGAAGCATGGCACTACATGGTGTATAATTAGTATTAAAGCTTTATGTAAAATTGATAAAATCATTATCTTTTGCTCGATAGCGGTAAAAAAAATCGACCTAACGCATGTTATTATTTATTAAAGGACGGCCAGGCCGTGTTTAGGTTTATATAGTTGTTTGTGAGCTGAAAGGCATTTCCTCCTAACAGCCGTTGTGAGCCTTATCCCGGGCTGACTCGGTTAACCAAACGCATGTAACTTATTATACATTTTAATGACGCTGAGTTGAAGCGTTGAAAGTTACTGGATTCTGTACAAACACTGCAGTAGGATTAATGCTGTACGCTGTGAACCAGATATGCAATGGTATGTAACAAAATATGTGGCGTCTTATCTAGAAAATGGAAATTCCATGCGTAAGCCTCGCCGCGATTCAGCTAACGAAGAATGGGAGCACATAACTGACTCGAGTGGCCGTGGAAGTGAATTGTCTCGTGCTCGAGTGGGAACGGAAGTAAAGCACGACGACTTGGCACGCGTTCTTGTATCGGAAATGTCGAGAATCGCCCGAGTGGTAATTAAAGGCTAGTCGTGAGGTTCGTTTCCTGAATTAATGATACATTGTTAGACACAAGTGAGTCGGAAAAAAGTTTGATAATTTGTTTTAACACTCCTTTAGGTTTACTGAAAGAATATGGTTTTTTATGATGCTCATGTCATGAAGTTGATAAAACAACTAATCGTCCTTCCATCTATAGAACAGAAGTCCTTCCAGCTGGTAGAAAAGGCTTTACTCATACGAACAACGGCACTTAAAGCTCACTGTCATGTTTGTAGGAACATTCTTTCATGGCACTCTTTGCACGATCCTCGTTGTTTCTTCTCAAACATCCACGAGTCACCCGCAAAGAAAACTTCACCTACAAACATTCGTCGTGAATGCTAACGAACGTCGGCATCGCTTTCACGGCGTGCCAAACAAAATGCCATTTTCGCGACCAGCATCTGCCAAGTCATCTGTAGGGCAAAACAATGTACGCAAAAACCATATCTGTTGCCTGCCCGATTTCAGCATGCAAATTAACTGTAACAGTTCACACCACCTGCACCATTGGGTGGTGTTTTTGAGCCGATGATAAAATGATCCTGCCTTGCGTTCAACAAGCGGAGAGAGCGGATTATGCAACCGATAGGTGACAGTGACGGAGATGTGGGCCCCTTTCGAAAACGCCATCATCAATCATCGCAACCGTACGATGACGGGGTGGCCGAAGATAAGCTGTTTGGAGTGTCGGGAGAGGGGGCTTCCTACAAAACACGGCATTAAATTGTGCCCAACAATGAACGATGACCACGATGCTGACATATATATGTGCTTTTTAGTCGGTATGATGGATTTTTCCGCTTCCTTTCCTAACTCTTGACACAATCATTTATGTGCGGCCAGTTTGGCTCCGCGGGAAGTCCGAATGTGTGACGACTCATAAATTTCGGTCACGAAGGTTTCCTCAAAATTGTAAAAAATGTATATATTGCGTTACCTCTAACACATTAGGCCCACCAACGCACAAGCCGGTCTCTTTGGTTACGCACATCGGTCGAGTGTTTCCCAACCCACTGAATAATGCTATTTTCGACGCTGCTAGGTCTTAACGCCAGCAATATCCAATTTCACATGCGAAGTCCATAGCAACCTCGTTTATGGAGGATGGCAGTTAAAAAAAAAAAACAAATATAAAAAGCTTCACAACCCGTCGCTGAGCTGTCGAATTTATTGTGCGACCTGTGAGAAATCAATAACCCCCTAACCTAGCCGGGCAGAATCGAATGCACCGACCACACCGGAGCTGAATGGCAAAAGCTTCCTGTGAACGGAGAACTGCAATCAAATCAAGCTGCCGTCATCGATTTCGTGCTGACGCTTTGTGCGGCCCGGCTTCCGGTTGGTTTGCTTTCGCAAACGCAAAACCGAAAACCGTGCATAAGCCCGACCCTGTTTGGAAGCTGACGAATGAGGAAAAGTGTTGCTTGCAAAAGGGCGAGAGAACAAAAACAGAACCAAACTGGAAGCGATTCGAAAAATTCTAGGCGCCCGCCAGTCTCCACCGGGCCGGATCCTTTCGGGATGTCTGGCGGGCACACGGTGCGTTTCGTCGTATCCAGGCAGAAGAAAAGCGCAATGTGAGTCGTTGCGTTCGAGCTCGGTCCCGTTTGTTGTCCATTTTGCCGTCTGCCAGACTGTCTGGCTGGTTTCGGAGCCGTTTGCCCAAATTGTCTCCGCAGAGCTGCGAACACAAAAGCATCCCTCAGAATTTATGGTGAGTGCCCGCACCTCACCGGGTGGGATGAAAAACAACAAGAAAATAAAATACTCCACACGAACTACACACAGAAACATACCGCAAAAGGGGCACGTTTCGGTGAAGGAGTGGAGTTGAAGGTAGAATTAATTCTCATCTTCCTCAAGAGCTCTTTGGTGGCGCTAGACGAGTTTCAAGCTCACAAAACGGATGAGCGTAATGCTTTGATGTTTGCCTTTGTGCTGCTGACATTCACCTGCCTACGATGAAGGCACGTGTCCTTTCTTCGGCGTCTTATCAACATGTTATCCCATCCCCGGAACATCCTGATTGGAACGTTTTTGGTAGCTTCATCAGGTAAGAGGTACACACACGTGCACAACAACGTCTGTTAACATTCATTTGCAGCATATTTTATCGATACTCGATTGAATAACGATACTAAGGTAGATGCTCCAGTTGTCATACCGCTGACAATTCAGGCGACTGACAATGGTACTGCCCTGCGCCAAGTACTATCGAGTAGGTAATTTTGAAGACATATCTATGAGCATGAACTCTTTATCGAAAAGATGATTTTATCGGCTAAAAAAATTCCATTGCCGTCGTCGTGAGTATCGAAAAAATGTATGCCAAGTTTCTGCCTACGGCCACCAAAAAGGACACGTTACCGTTGGAAGGACGTGAATGGTACCATGTATTTAGGCTCCGATCCAAAAACTTGTAGGAGCCCGAAGAAAATTGGAGCTTAACATCGGCAGCAAAACGGTCAGGTGGAGAAACAACACCATCTCGCAAACGTCGAACGTTTCGGGGTTCGGGGGCTCATATTTGCGTTCCTCGCTTCCGATGTGCACCTTTGGGAATCGATTTTACGGATCACGAGCTTCGAAGCGAACCGTGAATATTCGTTTCAGTTGTGCGGTGCATATGAACGCGATAATAAAAGTGAACCAACTAGAAGGAGAAAGGTGTGCTAGTCCTTTCTACGTCCTGTTCATGCGATGGTGGAGGAAATCGAATCGACTTTGAAGCACCTGAGTTTGCTGTTTGATGTGATGTTAGTAGTTGTGTTTCGTTCTAAAAATAACTTCAAAAAGGCTGAAGAGTCATAAAAGTCACCCAATTGGTTTAATGTACGCTAGGGATATTAGCAGGTAGATGTACTTTTGAAGAAACATTTTGAACCTCAACTCGACATTTAGTACTTTGATGCCTTGAAACATACGCTTCATTTATGCTTTTTAAAACAAGTGGTTGACATGCATGTTTTAAACAGATACAATTCTGTAACATTGCGAAAAGGGACATTACAAAAACCGTTTCCAGCAAACGGGTTAGAATGCTAAAATAAAATTCCTCATTACGATATGTACACAATACGGATGGAAAACTCGCCGCAGTAAACGTTATGGTAAAATATTGTGGCAGTGATTGCGGTGTTAAGTCATGTAAACCATTTCCGCATAATATCTTGCGCCGATGCCGACGCAAACTACACTGTGGTCCTGCTGCTCGGAAAACTCCCGCCAACCGAACCATCAGGGAAAGCCTCCCGTTGGGTAGGCCAGCGAATATCATAATATGCAAATGCGAAGCGAAACCATCGACGTCGATGTTAAATTCATGAAACAATAGTCGCCACAAATCCGTTCAACCACTCACTGCACCAGAATACGAGAGATCGGCATTTCGCATGCACGTCAACCAGACGTCGTCGGCTCGGATTGAGGCACGTGGCCCGTACCGACTGGTTGTATGTTAATTTTCCCTCGAAATCTCGGCGCGTCCTCAAGAAGTGATCGGGTCGCCGTGACAGCATGCTGTAAAACGCCGCCAATCGTTGACAACCTCCGGGTGAAAGTGTCTCTGGGAAAAGTGCGGCCAGGGAAAATGATGAAAACGGCCCCAGGAATGGTCAAGCCTTCGGAGAATAACAAGATGAATGGTGATTGTACCTTCGGTGGTGTCCCTTTTTTCTTCTTTCTTCGTCGAATCCGTTTCCAAGTGGGCGACCGATGAAAAATGATGCCTTTAAGCTGGGGGTCCGGATTTGCGTCCGCTGTCCCGTCGTTAGGCAACGCGAGCTCGTTACCGTGCTAACGAGGATGCATGTTACCGAAGGATGTAGAAAAAGCCTGCCTGGGGTTATTAATTGGTAGGTTGCTTAAGAGAACCACAGAGAATTGTAAACTCTTGGCACTCTTGAGACCAGCGAATGTAATCCATTTTCTAGATTGGGTTTTCTTCCACACTATCCACAAGCTAAGGGGGTGCTTTGTATTAATCCAAAAAATCATCCAATTCGTCTCCGGAAATCTTTCAGATTGTGAAAACTAATGAAGATATAAGGCATATTACTTTTCACACCTGTGTGTCGTTCGTACGTTTCACATCATTGCGAATCCGTCATATATTCACACGTGGGTTGGAAAATTTGTGAAAAGCGCCAAATGAAAGTCGCTTGTTTGATGTGCATGAGAAAAACGTGTGAATCGAGCGGTCTCACACCAGGTTTTGACGAAGCGAAAGAAAAACAAAAGCGCCCCGGTCTGGCTCCGGAAACGGATGCTGATGTGGGAAGGAAATCTAATTTACGCTCCCAAATCGGACCGGTGACGAACGGTGACGAACGGAGCTAGGGCGAGTCCAGATGATGCCTGTTTAGAAGCGTACCTTGGCTACAAAAATACTCTGCTCGTGACAAATTGGATACGGCGAATTACGCGCTGGGAGTGGCAGGTATTTTTGGTCGCTCAGCGAGAGGAAATTGACGGCGGAAATTTCGAACGGAAATTATTAATGCCACGGCTGGAACGGAGAGTGCGTCAGGAGTTGTGTAATGTTTTTCTTGTGCCTTCAAAAGGCAAATGAACGCATTTGTTAGAGCAATATTGTTAAAAATCGTAAGTACGGTATGATTGAAAGTGAAAAATGTATAGAATGTTTATATTTTTATGCAACATATTTGCTAAAGTATAATTGGAACTGTACGGTTCCATGAATAACTCGAAATTCCATAGTTATGCAACCCTGTAAGTGTTGTGAGTAGTATTTTATAATGGTTAATACGAATTTTCTGTGTCCATATTCCTTTATCACATGCATCCACGCATCCCAATTACCAGAGTCAGTTATTTTTACTGTATGCTCTTCCATTTTTCAAACAAAATCATTCGACGGTTTCTGCACCAGTGAGGTGACACGAGCCAGCCGTACTAATGAAGCTGGTCGCTGCGTTTCGCCTGCGCAATCAGCCAACGTCAGGCGCAATCTAATTATAACCAAACAAAGTGCCAGTAATTTCAAAACAACTTTAGCTAAATTGGGATATAAGCCCAATGACGGAAGCAGAGTGTCGTTGGAGTTGAGTTTCAAAATTGGAATTCGATGACAATCATCGCGTCCGAATGGGATTTATGATATTTTGGCTCGGATTCGTCCGAAAGTATACTCAAGTTACGAATCGAGGAAGTTTTTCACATTAAAAAAATAATATTGATATGTTTTGTGAGAGCATAAGCATAATTTTAAAAAGTATTAAAAATATCACGCTAAAGTATCAAAAACACAAGTATGAATATATATTTTGAAAAACAAAATAGTTTATCTGCAAACAATAATACCAATTTCGTGCCCAAAAATGACCCACTTGCAACGCAATGCCTTTTCAGAAACAGATATGGGGAAGTACTCTATTTTATTTTCTGTTTGTGTCACGATCCTTTTTTCCACTGCAGACTACCAGTATTGTACTGAACCTATGCATGTAGGTCTGTTGGTGCCATTGCCTGCGGCAATGATTACGGAACTGGTTTTGTTGGTAAAATATCAAAATGGATTGAAAAAAAAAAGAAAATAAAGATTAATCTTGCCATCGCTTCAGGCACGATGTGGATGCTCATGTTCCAAGAACCGAACGGCATCTGTGTATGTTGCCTTGAATTTTTGGTGCATCACATATATCAGCGTTGGAAATGTTTGGCTTTCCGATATTCTTGGTTTTTTTTTGTGGTTTCATCTTATCCGAATAGTTATTGCGTTCTTTTGATCTCCTGATGAACGTGTATGTTTAGCAAACATAACTCTTAGGTGGGAGAGATTATTTTTTCGTTTTGAAGTTAAATCGGCGATATCAATTCGAAGCGTTTACTTTTGTTGGAAAATCCAAGAATGCTCAACCGATAAACAACGATAATACTCAAACCCTCCCATCGAGAAAAAAGGTGACTCCGATTTATCGTTCGGATAAAATCAATTCCTATGAATGTAAAAAAACCGGCACGAAAGTGTGGGCAGTAAATTCTCACAGACAACTTCAACAGACCAACTAAATATAACGCATCCGAGCGATTTTTCGACACGGATTCCAATGCTCGTACCGAAACTGGTCCAAAACCGGTCCAACGGTTGCTACGGTTGAACGCGTCATAAGCGTCCAACGTCAAATAGCAGAAGCATGAAACATCAATCTTGCTGGCAAAATAAATAAAAAACTATAACTTCGCTGGAATTTATATGATGAAATCGTACCGGTAGAAATGTCTGCATTCCTTTTAGGAATGCGCAGAAATGTACGAAAATGTTTTTGGTTGGAGCTGTCCTTTTTCATTTAATAATATTTCCATTCCCTCCAAATCGTGATGCTTTTAAAAAATCACAAATGAACGCGCTCCATTCACATAAGCGCAGGAGGATGCTTAATAGCATAAACGAGGCAGCCCGAAGTCGGGTGCCGGTCGCGAGCTATGCATAATTTCTAGAGAACAATTCCCAGGCTAGCACTGCGCTTTGCTTCACGCGCATCAGCCCAAAAGTTAACAGCTTCCCTTGGCAGGCAGACTGGCGTCAACTAGCGACGCGCTAGGTTGAAGACAATTCTCTTCGCTTGCACAATGACGGGCGCAGGCCGCAGGATGCCAAAAAAGTGGGGAAAAGAAAAAAAATCCGCCCTATAACAGCGTATCTGCCGGCGGGCGTCGCGATAGTTGCCGTCCCTACTCCAATGTTACTTCACCGAAAATAAAGCAATCCATTACGAATGGCTTCACCCACGAGCGCAATGGCTTTCGTGGAATGGGAAAAATCAATACGGAGTCGGAGGGAGTTTTCTTCGCGTAGGAGTTCGAGAAAAAAAAATTAAGATGAATCTAACAAAACCAGAATCGCTTATCCTAATTGATCGAGAGTCTGGCGAGGCTAACTGCAATTCCTTTCGCTGCACTTCTTCGCCGGGCTCAAGGGGGCTGTTTTTGTGCTGGAAATAATCATTCAAGGGTGCATAAATACAGATGCAAATAAAAAGCAAATTGCGAAGGCAGACGATAGATGCAAGTAGAAGCAATAAAAATGGCAAAAATGATTGTTCAATTAATTTAGCTTATATCATAACCCAACAAAAATAGGTTTGAATAGAAAATGGTTTCTTACAAAATTAATAGTACAATCACTATCGTAAATTAGTGAGAGCTTTTTTATCCAACAAGTTATCTGTCATACAACGTTTAGTTATGAGTATGTTTTATTCTACGCTAGATTTTTCTACTAAGTACTACTCCAAGAAGCAATATTGATTAGTGCTCAATTAAATATGAAATAGCACAAAACACCTTTGAATTAATCAATAAATCTAATTTTCGATCGTAGATCACGAGCAGCAACTAAATCTTGATCTTACAAGTGTACTCATACATTAGCAAAGAAAATGCACAAGGACCTCGCAGCAAAATGTTAATGTTAAAAATCTTAGAAAAATAGCTGTTTTCCTGCAACTGAATTCAAAGGACTCATGATTGATTGAGAGGTCGGAAGTGGATTATTTCAAATTAGTCACAAGCAAAAATCCCGAGTGCAGCACTTCACTGGCAGCTACCACACGAAACAAAATGGCCCTGACAAACGACAAGAACTTCTGGTGGTATTCTCTGTCATAATTATCCCCATCCTGTCGCTGCCGATGTCAACCGAACGTCGATCACTCCAATCTGACGCCGCTGAGCGGCTGCTGTCACCCGGACCCGTACCGGTATCGGATGGCTTTATTTATTTTGTTTTCGATTTTGCGATCCCACATTTTACGCCCAACACCCAAACCGCACCCCGATTTGAGGCGCAAACGGTTTCCAATCAACAGATTCGCCGGCTGCCACCGCTGCAGCCTCAACAGCCGGGTCAGGTCGTGGTGTTTGCTGGCACGGTGGTTGTTCATTTGTTTGCCTGCTTGATGGTTTGCCAAAAGTCGAGACACATTTCGGGCGCACTCGGCAGGCGAAAAATGGCAACGGCCCCAAAGCCAGGCCGAACAATAAAGACGACAGTTTTATTTAGTGCTCGCTTCGAGGATGTCTGATTTTATACGTTTTTTTTTCTCACTCTCGTGCCTCGCTTCTAGAGCTCGGTTCCGTGGTTTCCGCGAGGCTCCTGAAGCACTTGGGTGCTTGTAACGAAGCATACAATGTAACTGATCTTCACCACCACATCAGGTATGGTTATTTACGGAGCAAACAATCGTTCCAAATAACAAACGGGCGCAGAAAAAAAACACCACAAAAATCTGCCCCACATCAATCCCACAAGCAGAGTGAAGGAGTAAATAATAAATCATGATCGAAAGACGCATAACTTTCGTATCCACCCCACACTCGGGGGGGGGGGGGCACTTTCGCAGCGGTTCCCTTCTAAGCCGCGTGCGGTAAAACTTTCCCCCAAAACTGGCGCATGTTTTTCCGCGAAAACCGATAATCCGGAAGCGGTGCACGGTGCTCTTTGACCTGGCACCGGTGGCTTCCGGTGGCGCCGCCATCCATTGGGAAATGGGAGCCCACAAAAGGGCTCAAGACGGCCATAAATTGAGTGCCGCTCCATTAAACGAAAGCCAAAGCAACTCGCCAGGTCACATCGGGGCTTGCCAAAAACACAAAAAAAACCATCAGCAGGTCGGTGTTGTGGCATTTGCGAAGAATTGGGTCACCGTACGATGTTACTGCTGGCCGATGCTGCGACCTGGAATGTGTGTGTTTTCTCCCGTCCATATTCCTCGCTCCCGGGGATGCTGGTGATCTCATCGTAAATCCGTTCAACCGGTCGGTTGTTCCGCACCAGAAACAAGACCCAACGGAGCGACGGTGCGAAACCGGAAAGCGGAAAAGAAATAACTCTACGTGCGAAGGCTTTACGCTTCTGGGTGCTTTCTTAGCGTTTCAGCTCAGCGGGCAGAAAAGGTACACGTGGATGTGAGAATAAAGTGGGCAAGCTGTTAGGCAGAGCATGACATCGTACCGGTGAAGACAAAACACACCAATACACGGGGCCTAATCGTGCGCAAGAAATAGATAATACGTCCCGAACCACAGAGTTTTTTTTTCTACGCGCCACCAGGCGCCTCCATCGGTTGACCGCGTACACGCTGCTTTTCCAGGAATGTTTGTACTTTGCGGATTGTTTTCCCTGCTGTCGGGTGCTTCTCGTTTTGTCACCTGCTCACAGCACACATTTTCTTGCAGCCACTTTTCGGGCTCTGGACCTCGTGGAAAATGTCCCACGCGGTCCAAGACGTGCGGGCGACGTGTGTGAAAATACATTTGCTCAAACTTTTACGATCTCACCCCACCCATAGCCCACGGGCAAAGGCGTTCGCTGGAACAGGTAGTTTGGTGTCAAACGAACGGGCCATCCAGGCGGGAAGAATGCCATTTTTGTTGCTCGTTTGGTTTCCTTAAGTTCATAAAATTGTGATTATTATGGCACCTCGCATGTCTCGCGAGAGAATTCAATCACGTGTACATTTTTAATGTTGAATGCAGTTTTAAGCCTGTTTCAAGCCACCAGGCCTCTAGCATAACTGTAGATGATACGTTTCTGCCTACGGTCATATGCATCAAACTTTAATGGGCCGTGAATGATGACTGAGTGGAAGGATGTGGCAATATTCTTGGTGTATTTTTGGTTTTACGATTTGCTTCTATTTTTGGACTATCGACCGCTGTAGTGTTAATATTGAACGAGCTTTAAGGAGCTCTTCGGGAAGTTGCAAATATGTTTGGACAAGGATATATGCTAACCAGTTAGGGAAACATATCGTCACAAAATCGTCATTAAGCACCACTTCTATTTTCGCTCTGCTTACAAAACATGTGGAAGCGAACGTTTTCCTTGTTCGAGATATAAACATTGAGCTCCATTGAAATTTGTCTGCTGTTGACTGTTGATTAAGCAGGATTGAAGGACCCGTCGTTGAAACCCTTATCAAACACCCTAAGAATGTGCCTTCGTATAAAAGGAAGATTGACACCTTTCAGGACGAATCGAGCGGCAGTTGAAAAAGGGAAATAAATCTATTCCCTTGCTATTGAATTTTTCTGCAACAAGGATAACAAGGATCCGAATTTCTAACCGTTAGTAACGGAGATATACATGAAGTTCACATTGTGAAGCTTGAAGAAATATGATCGGAAATAGAAACATTTCTAGCACACTTGAACCCTCTGAAATCAGTCAATAATGAGCGTTAGCTTGAAAACCTTACCTGTAAGTGATCCAACAACGCCTCCAGCCCTCGGTCACTGATGGAGGAGCACCTCAAGCTCAGCGAATGGACGTGCTTTGAGGCGAGCGGGAACGAATGCACCAAATCAAGCGCGTCCTCATCCGTCGCACCCATCAAACAGACCGCATGGAAACTGCGCCGAATGAGCGAATTGTACAGCTTCACCCGATCCTGATTGGTCGTCTGGCGAAGTTCACGGCACTGCAACACTGGCACCAACCCACTCCAGTAGCGTGGACTTCGGTACAACAGATCGCGCCACTTCTGACACACCTGCGCCAGCGTGCACCGTTCGTACGACGTGAAGTACAGGAAGAACCGTGCCAGGAAGCGCTCGTCCTGCAGCAGCTGTTCAATCGTGACGATCTGCGGTAGAGCCAGCTGTGACTGTCCCATTTTTCCACCAGCTCCACCGAGGTGGTGATGGCCACCACCCATCTGATGGTGCTGTCCGATCTTCCGCAGTGACTGTGGTGTGTTCGATTGGGATTTTCCTCCACCACCGGCGCCAAGCATCACGGACGCCCCACCACCCTTACCACCGCCACCACTGCCAGCACCCGAAGGGTTAGACACCCGGGAGGGTTTCTCGGGTGCGTGGTGACCACCACCCATCCCTGCGGAGCCTGCTCCACCACCCGATTGCGATTGACCCGCCGTCTGTATGGTGGGCCCGGTGGTGCTGTTGTTGTTGGCGTTGCTGGAGGAACTGCTGGAGCTGCCCCCGCACAGGACATTCGTGACACGCTCCATCACGCTCGCTTTCTCGCCGGACTTGCCACCACCGCTACCGTGGTGGTGCTTCGACCGCAGCCCAAGGCCGTTGATGCGTTTCGATAGTTCGGCCGAGGCACGCTCAACCACTCCCTGGGCGGATATGGAGGACATTTTCAGCATTCAGCACACGAGCGACACTAGCACGCGCACATGCACACGCACACGAGGCACGCAAGGGCCCGAACCGAATGGGGGTAGGCCACCGACCCGCAGGATGCGCGGGTAAGGAATGCTTATTTGCTTCCGTTGGGGTTCACTCGGTTACTCGGATACTTTTGGCGGCAAATTCACTGCACTTGCACAAGAACACACACACACACGTACTAAAAGCTCACTTAACACACCTGCAGAAAATGGGAATAAATCGAATCGAAACGTTCCGCGGTTAATTTACGAACGGAGCCGTTGGAGCAGTTCGTTTGCGCAAAGACAAGCGTTATTTGGCAGAGTCCTTTTCGACCATCCAGCATGAGACGTTTAACTATTTGTCGCGGGCAAACACACACACACACCACGGGACGTTCGAACACAGCGTTGTGACAGCTCACCGTCACGCGATAGGTAAATGGCTACCAAAAAAAGGGGGATGGAAGAAAAATGAGGCCAACAAATACGCATCCTTTTTCGCCACAAATTTCCGAAAACGATTCCACTTCGTCAAGGTGTATCTAACTCGGCCACTTCTGGTAAGCCATCCGGGAGGGATTAATTCGATAAAGCTTTTGTGTGTGTGTGTGGCTTTTCTCTGTGGGTGCTATGATTTTTTGTCGTTTTTTTCTCGGCTCGAAATGGGGGGGAAAACCCATCCCCCCATCGGTGGGCTTGTTCGCAAACGATACCACTTTCCGGTGCGGCAAAGCCACCGCTCGACCAGCGCCGCAATTTGGCATCGATTTTTAGACACACGTTTTCCCACAAAACGCTCGGTCCGGTCTCGGAGTGGTGGTGCCTTTTTTTTCGTGCACCCTTTTTTCCCACCCAACACAGTGGCATCGTTTTACTGCGGGGATCCATTAGCAAGCGGACGCGCGTGAAATGGGATTGTGCCTCGGGTGGTTTTGTGGTGCCGATTGGGGTACACAAGGAAATGCGAATAAAAAAAAAAGGGCGGAATTCGATAACGAAAATGATGTCTTTTACATGGGATAAAGAGACCTTTCACAAGTCTTGTTTGAAGAAGAGGCGTGTAATGGTTTCCTGTGTTAAGAAATGCTATGATTGTTATTGGGCTTTGATCACGAGAAGCGGTAAAAAGGAGAGAAGTGGATTTTGATTGGCGGAAACACTGCAGCGTTTTCGCGGATTTTCGAGGATCGCTTTTCGTTCAAATTCACCACTCCACCAATCCGGGATTCATTCTTCGATGTATATATTTTTTTTCATGTTGCTTTTCAAACATGCAATTCCCCAACCAACACATGCGCACTCACACAAACACAATCGGAAAACGCGCTGCACGGTCGTGGAAAACACACACGCGGGTACACACGGCGGAAAATACCGTGCCCGTGCCCGAAACACCTTTCTGCGATCCGGATCTACACCGAACGAAGGGCTGCACACGAGTGCCAAGGAAAACCGTCGAATCCGTCGGCCGGACCGGTGCGATGACTGTATTTTTTTTTGTCTTCTTTCGCTGCTCCCCACACGACAGCGAACGAACCGTTGAGAGATGGTCTAGCAAAAGGAAACCTCTCACCGGACGGTAGCATCCAAGTGTGCGAGACGATGTGGGCACAAGCAAACGTCAACGTTGGACGTTGGGAAAAGCCTACTGCGAGGCAGCGTGTCTTTTAAACACCAACACACGAGCACCAGATGGGGGTAGGGGGGATTCCAGCGCGTGAGAGAGCAAAAATTGTCAGGACGAGATATGAGAGATAAAGAGCCTTTTTTTCCTTTCGTTCCTTTCAACCGCACGACGACACTAACGGGCTTGGCTCGTGTTAGGAAACGTGAGAGAAGCGCGAAATGGGGAAAACTATTCCATTTGTTTTGCACTTCCGTTCGGTGGCAGGTTTGAAAACAGCAGCAAAACAAGCGCTAAATGAGCACGCGGCGTCTCACTTACGAAACACTTCTCACGGGGCTGTGGAAATCAGTTCGAACTCTAACTCCCGCATGCCCACACATTAGCTCGGCCGGTCGTTGTTCCGTCGACGAAATCCGCGTCCGCACTGTCACAGAACGTGGCGTTAGTTTACGCTTTTCGTACAAACTTCAGTGGAAAAATCGGGTGCAGCGTTTCCTCACACTGAGCGTATGTTTTCTCGCCAACGTTGGTGTGTTTATCTTCGACTCAAAAAAAAAAAGAGGAAAAACACAAAGGTGGAGGGCGCCGAAAGGCGGCCTCTTTTGCCCCGAGTTTTTCCTGCCCGTGCCGGTATCCGTGAGCGACCGGAATGTGTCAAACGGATTCCGAAACCCCATGGCGAGGTAACCCCCTTCTTTGCTGCCAACCTCAGACCGATTCGGGTTACAAGTTTCGTTTTATTTGCTGCTTTTTTTGTTTGCGTTTCATCAGCTCACCCCGTTCTCTTTCGGCTCCCACTGTGGTTGTGGCATTTTTCGTTTCCGTTTGCTTGACTCTTTTCCATTCGGTCGGCGTTTGTGGTTTATTTTATGATGTTTCGTTTTGGGCGCCTTTTGGTGGGGTGGTAAACATAGCACAGCCCCCCTCTCCCGCCCCCTATGGGTCTCTCCCGAAAGGTGTCCCGAACAGGAACCAGGAGCATTATTTTGTTATTTATAATCTCGACCGAATTTTGCACGTTTTTCCCCCTGTGGCACCCAACGGGAGCTGCGCGCAATGCGGAAAGCAGACTTTGTGGGAATGCGAGAGAGCAAGCGAGAAAATGAGAGAGAGAGAGCAAAAATTAAAAGAGCAAAAGAGCGCTCTTTTTATTCGGCACGCTCGTTGCGCCACCAGGCGTCCGCTTTCAAAAGGGGTGGCAAATAAAGCGGCACAAAGTCCCTTTTTTGAATGGATCGCAACAAGAGTAAGAAACCTCAAAACAAGAGCAATGTTATTAATTAAAACGCGAACATAGCATCGATGGGATGATAGAGAAAAAAAAGCTGGGAATGCTCTGTCTGAGTGTTTATTGCGCTCGGCAAGGAGTAGCTAAGGAAGCAACCTTTGAAAAGACGTTTGACGGTGATGTTCGGGTTTCGTTTTAATGACCAATCAAATCACTTTAACAACAATTAAACGTGACCGAAGGAGATTAGGAAGGCTTCTAGCCCTTTTAATGCTAAATCAATGTCTCTGGGGACCAGTTTAAGGAAGCACTCATGTGATTGTTGTTCTTTAAGGATAGATCTTTTTCCACATCTATGTGGCTTGCATAATAAGTCGAAAAACCATTTGTGATTCGTAATTTGAGTTTGAAATAGATACTGTCGCAAGCATAAAATGTAATACTCAATAATGTATTCAGCAACCCCGCCTCAAAGTATGATCTGCAATATATAAATGTAAAACCAGCTCCATCACAAAACACAGCTACCTTTTTCCTGTATTTTATGCTCCTTCACCACATTTTCACGCTCTCAACGGGGTCCGTTTGCTTGTCAAGAGACGCGTGAAACGATTTTTCATGCGTCAACCGTTAGTGACGGTTGTTTGTTTTAGACCATCCGTCCACCCGTAACGGAGGTGGGTCCATTCTAAAACCAAAATTCCCATCTTTCTACAAGCAGCTCACGTAACAATAAACCCCCGTCGTGCCCTTCGTCCTGGGCGTCCGTTTAAAATCTACACCCTCGTTCGGTCGCTCGTTCGCTTCCTTTCACCGTGCTCGCGCCCATCGAGTCGGAATGCTATCTCATTAATCGTAAGATCATGCGAGGCGAGCGAAATCTCTCCGAAATGGTGTGATTCTGGGCACTTTTGGGGGCGATGTGCGAAGAGAGTTTAAGTATCTTTTTTTTGCATTTTTTTACACACGCAAAAAAATATCAACATTTTCACAACACCAAACTTCGAATGGCTCACTCGCTTATCTGCTCACCAGCTCACTAGCTCACTAAAGGATTCGTTTTGACGTTTGCTCACTCGCACGCTTCAGTTCTCACGCTCACGAGTCGAGTGTAAACAATCGAACCGCCGAATGGAGTGTTTTTCCGCACCCATTTTGCTCGCGGGTGGACTGGTTAGGAAAAACGGGTGCCCCTGCAGTAATCAATCTGCCTGCCGCCTGTTTTTTTGTCCACCTGCACACCACCGGGAGTCGCAAGTAAACGAATCCTTTCTCGTACTCCTCGCTCACTGGGAGCGTGCTCACGCGGAGAGGATGAAAATGCGAGAACCATTCTCACTTCTGCACTAGCTGCTCCATCGCAGGCGCATGTGTGCGTACGGGCGAACTGTGGTTTGGGGAAAGGATGGTATCGATTGTATTTTTCTCTTGTACAAGGATGCGACGACAGCTTGAAGCGCGCTCGTATGGGTGCGTTGTTTAAGGCAGCAGCGGAACGGAACAGGATAACGATTTTCAGCGTATGAAACTTCGTCCTGGCCCAGCGAACGTAGCTTCAATGAAACCTGCTTCTAAATCGCGTTTAAAACATCCATTAATCGATGGCCAAGTGGGATTTAAGGTGATTGTACATGTTCGTTCATGCTTTGTGGAGATTAAATTTAAAATAATACCCGCTGTAGGAAAATATTCTCCACCACAATAGTGATTTAAACCATTAACGACCTTTTGCGTGTTGGGGGAGGATAATAAATAGTTCCACCACGTTCTGTTAGCTGCACACACCCAAGCACAAGCTCAAAACGAGCCACAGGACACAGCGTGCACACGGTCGGGACGAATAGCTGCGACCCGCGAAGCAAACAGGACCACGCACAACCTTCGACTGGCGCGTTGCTGGTCTTGCACATGGAATGTCCTAGCAGCGATGCTCCCCAGCCATTAAAATGGTGGGGGAGAGCCAGGCCATCAAATGGCTCCTTCATGTCGTGGTGTAGTGTTGGTATGGAAGTACTTTTCACACTTTCTCTCCCTCTCTATCTCACATACTCGCTTTCTCTCGTTACTCTTGTACAAAGGACACTTACAGGATCTCGTCTGTTCATGGACGCATTCTCTCCACTGGAATGTCCTTGCGTGCGCAGAATGAACTACGCATTCATGCGTGACGTCACCGTGGAAAAAGACAAATAAACAGCAGGCAAATGAATACCCCCAGCAATGACGATGGAGCAGTGAGACAAAAAACATCGCCCATTTTGTTTGCATCGCTTTGCTGCGGTCTCAGCTGAAAAGCAGGGTCGCGAACTCAAGGCGACACATGCACACACATACGCACACCGGCCTCGTGGAAAGTGCATCGTGTGGAAAAGCACTCACGGCACGCATCGCTTGGGTTAGTGAACTTCACATCCCTTACTCGCGTGTCCTTGCGCGATGGCGGTCTGTGAGCATTGTTTGTGTTTCATAAATGTGGGCAATGGAAAGAGAGAGATTTTTTTATTGTATGAATGCATAATTTGCATGCAGTCGATTTAATTTAGCAGTTTGAATCACATGTTTCAATTTGATTTAATTTACTCATTCAATTCTCCGTAACGATGTTGAATAAAATAATGAATTTGAAACTATTCAGAACGACTGTTAAAAAATATCATAGATTACTAGATTAAGCTATAGTAAGTTTTCTAATATATATTTTTTTTTATTTATTGAAACAGACTAGCCGTATGGACGACTCCACATGAGCCACCAATGTAACATACAAAGGGCATTTACTCATTTTATTTGTCTTATCCCGTGTATACTCGGTTAAAGTTTTCTAATTTAATTTTAAAATGTGTTTTTACTATTTAAAAATGTCCGTACTGAATTCAAAAAAATAAAATAAATATACTTATGTTTTTTTAAATTATTGTGCCAAAATAATAAACTTTTTAACCTATCATATTTGATATGTTAATGTATTTAGTTGTGTTTTAATTTATTTTATCAATTATAGACTCAGTCTCAAAGGTAGTTTATCCACTCAGTCCACGGAGCAACAAATGAAACACATTCCTCTGATTTGGCAAGCGGGCAATAACGTTTATTTAACTTGACAAGCAATCGCGTAAATGCATGACCCGATCGTTCTAGTTACTAATTCATTCGCGTTTCAAATAAGAATAACAACGAAAAACTGCGACCCATTTGCGAAACCGACCGCATGCGTGAAAGAGAGACATTGAGATTCCACCCCCGAAAAATCACCGAGAGCGAACAAAAAAAAACGCGAAAAGAAATTTGATTTCGCCTACGAATTTATTAACCAGCGCGTCCCTCGATCGTGCCGTTCGCGTGCGTGCCGAGCCGTGTTTGTTGCGCTTGTTCAACATCAAATGTATCGTGTTGGGGCGTCATCACAAAAAAGAGGAAAAACTCAACCGAAACAAAACACACCACACCACAAACGTGAAGCTGCGTGACGATGGACATTTCGGCGCAAGAAATTTAGTGTGACGCGTGCAGGTGGGTGTGTTTGGCGTGCAAAATGGCGACGGTGAGACTGCTGCTGGCCGCTGTATGGCGTCCCGTTTGTGGCGGGCCCACTGGGATAGAGGGCGGATTTTTTTTATTAAAACCAGGTCGTTTTACTCTCGGCCTACGTGTGGGTTCATACGTTTTGTGTGACTCACTGTGCACTGATGTGAGATGAGAAGGAGCCGTCAGTTTTCCCTCTCTATTGCTTTCTCTTTTGCTCGTAGAAAGAAAATCGCCCGTAGTCCCACCGTGCGCTGCGTGTGCATCGGAATTTTGAAAATATTTCGTCTACCGCCTTCGCTAGCGGTTGGTTTTGAAAACCATCCGCCGGGCGGTTGGGCGTAGGGATTAACGAACGGAATGTATCCAAACAAAGCCTGTGCCGCTGTCTACGGTTTGATTGAACTGTTCTTCGAACAACACAGCAGTAAATCGACCTTCACCGACGAAGTGTTTGCGGTTAATAAACAGATGCAAAAATATTTCGTACCGGTCGATAAAATTTATGTGCCCAGCGCTTTCCTTCACAGCACGGTCAACGCTCTTTGTTATGATCCTTTTTTTTCCCCACCCTTATCACTGATCCGAACCATTGATCAATTCCGTATTCGATTTTTCGTGCCAATTTTCTCACCCTCGCGGATCGGTGGCTTGCCAATAACGCAATAAGTGTAACGGGGAAATAATAATATGTAAACAGAAATAATGAACCCAATTTCGTATCAAGGATTTTGCGGGTGGGTTGTTTTCAAACACCGTTCAATCAGACGAAGGACGACTGGCGCCGTAGGAAGTAAGAACAAGAAACAACCCTTCCCGCACGCACCTCTGCTCGACAATGGCACCAAAATGGTAAGAAAAGAAATGTACCGATCTATTTATTGACCATGGCAAGGAAACAGGCTTTATGTACAACGTTAACGAAGGGCGTATTTCTGATAAACACGATCTTTAGCGGTGTAACGGATTTCGCAATGGGAAATGGGAAATTTTCATTTTGATTTGCTTCCCTGTTACGTCGCTGGTATCATTTAGTAACATTTATATTTTGAAATGGATAAAAAGTACAAATTAATTCTTCAGAAAAATTTTCTCCGTGAAAGTACATTATTTTGTTTGAAATGCACTATTTATGAAGAGTACCAATAGAGGCTTGCTAAGATCATACTACAATCGTGCTAAATATAGGCATTTATGCCTGTTTATTATATTGCAAATTACATGAATGTAATATTATGAGTTCTTAAAAAAATAGAATGTTTTTAAAAAACTCATAATAAATTTGCATAAAAAATACTACTCAAAAACAGTGCAAAATTGAAATATTTTAAAGACAACAAAATTGATGCAATACAATAGCCGCAATCGTACCGTTGCTTGTCGCTGCAGAAACTATTTCTAGATGACACAGTTTTAAGCCTTTTTGTTGTCATGAATCAGCATGACGGGGGAGGGGAAAATTATGTGCCATTAAGCTATTTCGTTCTTTGATCCCGATGCATCGCAACCGGCCCACCGTCGGGGAATGATAAATGGAAAAATGCAATCTTGCCAATTCGCCGCCCGCGTGACAGAACCGACGAGAACAGCCACACGCTCGCCCAACGGTCTTAAATGTTGGGTGGTTTTTTTTTGCCTTGCTATATTAATAAAGTAATCCCCTGTAAAGGACGGATGATCGAGACAGTATCGGAGATCTTGGTGGCCCTTTCATTCGTCAATCGAATTCGCCATCGAAACGAATAAGAGTAGAAGCTGAATGAGCTGTGTGGGAGTTTTTTTTGTTTTATTTTAATTTCATTCAAAAAATAATATAAAACAAGAGTCTCAATGGCATCCCAGATGGCGAAGTCATCACGACAGATGGTAATAATGATTTTGGCATGCAACAGCCGTTCGTTTGGGAGAGGAAGTGAATTCTAACACTCGCACCGTCGATCAGCTAGCGCATTCGAGCGATCCGAACCGTCCCATGGCTGGGATGCAGCTACATGTACATCAGCTTTAAAAATATGTGGCCAGCGTTGGCGCTGATCCAGAATGAATAAAATGAAACGAATGAAGGGTGGTAAAAAAAACACACACACAACCTAAGGTATGCTCGCTTGCCCCTGCCAAATGGACGACGGTGGTGTTCTCGACTGACAGGTCCATTTGGCTGAGATCGCGGGAAACGATCCTGGTCGTAATATTTCGACCTGCAAGCGACCACCCCTTACGGTGTGTCTTATTGCCCGGTTTCTTCTCTTCGCGTTGCTGCAATCCCGTCCGCGCTAATGAAGCAGTAAGTCCCTGGCCAGCCCTGTCGGAAAAAGGCTCCCTTTATGCCGGATTTTACCCCGGGGTGAGATTAACGGCAAATAAATTGCTGTATATGCTGGCAGCTCGCGGGTGCAGTTGATTTTTCATCCCTTCGTTGGAGCGGTACGCTGTGGACGTGTTTAGTCAAATGATCCTTAAACGGAACACACGACTGCTTTGTCTAATGAGTATTTTATCCCCGCGACGATTGTTGTTGTGTTAATAAATGGTACGGTGATAAATATGATTTTTATTTTAAAGCTGTAAATCACATCAAAGAGTGCCTGAGTCACTTCTGCACACGGGTGGAATTTATTAGTTCGAATTGTTGTGACTTTTCACCCACTCTGCGGTTTAAAGAGATACCATGGATGTCAAACAGTGTGGTTGAAAGGCGATAAATGATGAGCAAAGTGCAAGCGATATGATTTTTTGTTTTTGTTGAAATAATTTTTTTCTATCCTCAAGATATAGTTATGGAGAAGATTCCCGAGGTTGGAGCAACAGAAGATTGACAAGGGACGTTATAATGTATTTTAAGCAATAATAGCCCGAAACAAAGATTTGAACGCTAATGCATCGAAGTGTTAAATGTTGCCATGAATCTCTTTTCATATTCACTCAAAAATAAGCTCTTAAGCTGTAATATACTTATGCACTTCTGCATAAAACCTCGTTTGAAAAATATTTAAATGGAATTATTTCATCGGTGAAATAATTCATGAAATATTTCATACAGTCAGCTTTACAAGAAGAAAATGGAAAGCGTAAGCTTTCCTTTGTGCACAATAGTCTTAACATCTGATTTTAGTCAAAAGAATTAAACGAATAATAAAATACAACTATTTTACATTATTTCTTTAATTTAATTACTTGCTATATATTGCGTCACCATCTAAAAGTGTCTACTCTTGTTTCAAACGATTTTTTTATTGATTTCGTATGTTTGTAAGTACAAATTTTCCATTGTTTTTCCATAAAAAAATTATCACTAGTTGTTGTTATTGATCCACAAACACTTATCCATACGCTTATGCGATAAATTGCAAAAGTACAGCCTATATCTATTTTTAATGAAAATGAATATCGTTGCGTCAAAACGGAGCACAGAGATAACTGCAATTCTGCCTCGATCTCCTCAACACCTTTTTTGTAGATTTCGCTTTTTAACTCTATAAAACATCCGTAGCGTTTGTTCTAGCAGCTACAAGGAATGTTGCATTATGCATAACGCTCTGTACTGGTAATCATTCCAGGCGTGCTAAATTGGAAACTGATTCCACAGAGCTGTAATGCGTTGGGGAAGAGAGAACCTATCCTGGCATTAGTACTTTGGATTCACTTATGATAAGCCCTTCCCTGTGGATAGTATAAATCCTACGTAAATAAGCCAAACAAAAGTGAAAGTCTACTACACTATCCCTTATGGAACTGATATGTAAAAAAAACAAGTCTTTGTCACATCATTGTCAGCTTGCGCACTGTGGTAGGCATTCTGCCGAAGTAAGAAAACATGCAAGCTTGTTTTGAGAGAAACCCAGATACGCATGAGGAAATAGTTCGCTAAAACTAAACTCTCGATCCGAGCGATCGACAGAATCACAATATGGTTTCAAACCAACGGGGAACGCCCCCGGTTTGGTACTCGATCGTGAGAGCGCCTTGGTGCGTCCTTTACTTGTAAAATCGCCTTCGCAGGCTCAGATAGCATACCAGCCGATAGAACAGTGTCATCGTGATCAGAATACCCAGCTCAAACAGTAGTGTTGTGTTGTCGATACGTACGTAGTGCAGCAGGACCTTCGGATCGTCAAAGTGGCAGTACATCTCGTTGCAGTCCAGCTGAGCCCGGTTGTAACCGAACACGACGAGTACGACCGAAACGACACCACCGCGGATGAACGACACGCGCATTAGCCATTGCATTAGTGTCGGGATTTGAGGTGCGAAATCAAACCCATAGATGGCCAGCCCGAGGAAGGGCGCAATTGTTAGTGGACCGATGGCGGAACCGTTCTAAAAGCAGACGTGAAATATGAAGGCACATTTCCAACAGTCAGTGGTGTGTTGCGTCTTACCATCACGTTAAAAGTGGCACCGATCATGAGACCGAATCCTTCGGCACATAGCGACACGATGATGCCGACGAGCGCAAACAGACTGTAGCGGAAAAGCTCGGCCGGTAAACCGGACAACCAGTAAACTAGCATTGTGAACACGATATTAAGGAAGAGCTGCACGGGCAGTCGAGAGAGCGTCAGGGCAAGATAGTACGGGAACAGTCCATACCAACGATTGAAGCATTCCTTCTTCACTAGCTTCACTTCTCGGGGATCTACAAAACATTCCAAAAATCCGAAAGCGTATGAGAAAAACCTTTCACCCCGTAACAAGGATTGTGATACTAACAGCTTAGAATCGGAACCATGACTTGCGTGTAGCAGAAGAAAAAGCACACCCCGAGGCAGAACTTCAAGTGATCAAACATTCGCGCTCCATCGTTGGCGGCGTTGAGAAAAATGAGTCCTGCAAAGCGAGCGAGCATCGAATTAAAGCAAAATTCCTGCAGGATTCTTCACCGACACTCACCAATGAAAATGCCACACGCGATGTGATGTATCAGCTGGATCCACAGCACCGTTCGGTTGCGTATGATCTTCGTCCACATCAACCGGAAGAGGACCCAAAACTGCACGAACCCAGAAACCGCGTGCCGGTTGTGGAAGAAGCGGGTGATCTGCTTCATTTTCTGCACCAGTGTGCTCACGTGCGGTCCCTGCCGGTCAAGGATCATCGAGGTGACGGTTGGCTTAAGGACGAACTCACCGACCGGTTCGAGCGAGGATGGTTCGTGATCGGACGAGATCGAAGTGGGACCGGAGTTGGTGATGCCGGTGGCTCCCGTAAGCTGTTGCTCGGAACAGATGGACTTTCCGTTCTGCATTGCGTTGGCAAGTGTTGGAATGAGCTCCTGGGTGTCGCTATCACAGATTTCAATTACTGCAGAAAAGACACGGATGCATTCGAAAAGAGATGTTGTAAGTATTGGTACAGCTCTAAAAACCTACTTCCCAAAATCACTAAAATCGTGAAATTTGAAAGCATTTAAACGCTTCAAGTACTCACTAAAGTCTGCCGGATTGTAGTGCCGCGGACACTCGATGTTCAGGTGCGATAAAAAGGGCACCAGTGCCTTTGGGTTGCCCTGGTAGACACACTGGCCCCGTGCGATCACGTAGATATGATCGAACAGTGCGAAAATGCTCGCCGATGGCTGGTGAATCGTGCAGACGACCGTTCGATCCTGGCGGGCGACATCTCGCAACAACCTCACGCAGTTGGCCGCCGTCACCTCATCCAGCCCGCTTGTAGGTTCGTCCAGGAAGAACACTGACGGATTGGCAACCATCTCAAGCGCAATCGAGAGACGCTTTCTTTCACCACCGCTCAGCCGCTCGGCCGTCACATTTCGTCGGTGGTTCAGGTTAAGGCTCGACAACACCTCCTCGATCGTCGCCTGGCAGTCTGTTTGATCCTTGATCTTAAGTTTGCACGCGATCGCCATCAGCTCTTCGACGGTCAGCATCGGTTGGTGGTGATCTTCCTGGGTAATATAGCAGGATGCCTTCTTGTTGAGATGCACTGTTCCCTGGACGCCTGATTTACTGTTGCAAACGGGACAAGATACAAAACACACACCACATTGAAAACTCGACCAAACGAAAGGGGAATCGAGCCCTTCCGGATACCATTTCGATGACCCAAATGCTGGTGTAGAAGTGGCACGAGAACGCAACGACAAATTAATTCTTCAACCTAGTTATTTGTATAATTAGTGCGTTGAATTAAACATGGCACTCTGGGGGTACTTTGTATGGCACGAAAAGCGAAACGCAAAGCCGATCAACTAACGGGACAATGTAAGGACTTCATGCTACGAAACTGATCGTGGTAGGGGTTTTACATAAACGGTATAAATTTATGTTTTCAAGAGGCATATAAACGAAAGTAATATCCTCGACAAGGTGAGTAAAGAAATATCTCTCAACGGGACTAGCAAACTTTAAAGAGTCTCATTGTGTTTTTAAACAAGCACAGAATTAAAAACACTCACCACATGACATCATCCCAGTGTGGGGAAAACAATTACTTAAAGTACTTCGCATCGTACATCCTTATTGGCGTGACTGTTTGTGACCTCTTTTGTCCACATCATTGCCATTATTGACAATGGACGATAAGTAGCAGGCAGTGTAATTTATCTTAAACTTTGTATACCTTCGAAAGCCAACTCGATCAGGAAGAAGCAACAGGTACCTCATCTGTACCTTGCTATTGTTCCACCACTGGCACGTTTTGTGTGATGCAATAACCGTCACAATTCGATCCCCGGTCGCATTTTAGCGCCTCTCAACTCGCGTGCCAATCAATTCCACGCGGACAGCCACAATTAGCGTGTGCATAAAAACATAAGTAATGGGTTCTCCACCATCGAAATGACAAATTACCTTCCATTTGTCATACGTCGAGCCAAGGGGAGCAAATAAAAAATAGCAGCAAAAGGGATGCAAATGCTGCCCTACACGGCAAATCTAAACCGCAGCTTTGCGATTGTAACCGACGATAATAGCGCGCGACTGCTCCGGTTCCGTCTCGCTGCACAGCCACCCGGTGCCGAGTTAACCAGATTATCATCCAAAGGCGCATGAGACTGTGGGGGTAGCGCGTACAACACGCGACTCATCAAGTCTGCGCCAGAGTTACCCCGAAGCGGTGACAACTATTGGTAACGGCGAAACGTAAGGTTCGCGTAATCGCAAACGCATTTGTCATTGCGGTTGGTGTTTCACACTTATGCACCCATTAAGCGGTGACACTCGCAAAAGGGAACGCCTTTCAAGGATTTTTTTGGCTTGTCATGGCGTTTGGATGAAATCGAAAGTATAAAATCACTAACTGACGGTTACTAGCGACAAATCAATAAACACATTTGACAGCTAGGTGCGTTGGTTGTTTGGTTTCTACAAATCAATTGATAGCCTACTGAGATTGGGCTCGGGTTGGAACAGAACTCACATAATTGCCCATTTAACTCAAACAATTCTCATTTAATTGTACCCTCCCCGCGAAGGCACGGGATGTTGATTATGGTGATCCTCATATCCCCAGCAAAACGTGCGCCGCGAGTGAGAATTACTTCATGTTTATGCACGCGGCGGGACCGTTTTCCGCTGCCACACCGGTACGTCTGTCTCGACGTATCGATTGAGCGTGTAATTGCTGGCAATATGCAACTCAGATTGGCACAGGAGGCGTGGTGCATTTCATAAGGAACCACTCGGGCGGTGGATGCAAGCGGGAGATGATGAAGAAGTTGGTTTTCGGGCGACCCTGCAGGCGTTGGGACGATTGCATGTTGGGGCGCTTGCGCACGCGATCGATGTCAGTGACCTGGCCAGACGACTTGCGCTGCAGTGCATCGGAAAAGCGCGTACACGCACTTGCGTATGAGCTCGCGAGATCGAGGGTGAATTAATTATAGAAGATTTAACCGAAGCGATGGCGAACTATTTGCAGTGGTAACGCGTGCAATAAACGATAATGGGTTCATTAGGTGATAATTGCGGCTAAACATAATTTCATTAACACCTCACGACTACAGAATGTTAAGTATATGGGTGGGTAGGTTATGTTTGTAAATGCTTGTTTTAAATTAATTTAAGCATTCAAAATGCTGTAATATGCCGATCTTAAGAGACAAGCGAAGATTTTGGCATGAGGTGTCTAACCATAAGCCTGAGCATGAACATTTAAATCGAGATCATAATTAGCTTCGGCAATCTTTGCAAATGCTCTGCATCTCCGCTTCGCATCTTGCAAATGTTTCGTGCAAATGATCGTATCTACCCTTTCATATTTTCCCCGGATGTGCGCCGTGGTTGAGGCAAAAGGTACGATGAAACGAAGCCAACATACTTGGCATCCTGCCATGGCACATGCCACTAAACCATCACCAGCGACAAAAACTATGCTGCACGAATACTCTATAGTAGAACCGGTTGCCCGAGTCAATCGAATGTGCCGGTAACGATGCAGAAATAAAACAACCAAAATTGCGGTACGCAATAAAACAGAAACACCCATTCAAGGTTGCGAAAACAAATGTACATTGAACCGTACGATAATTATGCTCCCTTTCTAAAATAATATTCCATGCAGCAGGAGCTTAGTTGTATAGAATTGATCATTTTACAACATGCTAAGACGCTGCAAAATACAAAAAAATAAAATGCTAGTAAGTGACACAAACATCACTAATATCTTTTAAATTTAAAATAAAGCCTCAACCTTCAATAAAATTCTATAGTCTGTATAAGGAAGTAATATCAAATGCATAGAATTGAAGTATATTTTTTATAACACTCAAAGCAGATAAAGGAATCACCAACCATCACTGAAAGAGCCCAGTTGGAAATTACAATGTTGAGCTTTAGATCAATACATTCGACCGCACAAATAGCGGTTAACGAAGGGCTCAGGGGTCATTCTTTAGAGCAAATGGCAAAAACGTGTCAGCAGAGTGTCAATTATACAAACGTGCAATTGTTCCTCAGTACAAGTGATGCTGACTAGTTCAGCTCGCAAATCGAGAGAATTGAAGCATTGCTCATTAAGCACCAACAACAATAGCCAGTTTGATCAGCGCGTGTACCTACTTCACCGTACTTGAAATATCTCACAAAGCGGATGTTCTGCTGGATGCAGGATTGCACAAGTGAGTCCTGAGATTTGAATATTTCATCGACCACTTCCAGCTGACTGCACGGGTCAAATATTCAAATGGGATCATGTAACTCCTATTTAAAATATCTCGCTGATTGCGTGGTAGCGTACTCGGCCACTGTTAGTTTGCTCCTGCCTTGTGTGCAATCGCATGCCATTTTTCTACACGAAAACTCTGCCTGTTCCCTCGGGCTCAAGTACGCCGTGGTCAATCACTTACCGATAGCCAGAAATTGCGTTCAGTAGACTGCTTTTGCCAGCCCCGGAGGGGCCCATAATCGCCGTTAATTGTCCATGCCGGAAGACACCACTGACGCCCTTCAGGATCGTCCGTTTGCGACTTTCACTTACTGGAGAAGGGAGAAAAAAAACGAAAAAAAGGAATGATTAAGTAACGTAACCGAGCAATGGATGAAATTTCATATGAACCTATTGAAAAAGGTGATGCATTCGGAGGGTGATCATGATCGGGTTATGAAATGCACCCAAACAGCAAGAAGTAACGCTCACATCTGGCACACATAGAGTGACATGTGTGTCATGGCAATTTCGAATATCAACAAAAATTGTGTTGAGAAGGTTAAGTGTGGCAATGAAAAGGTCAACATCAAAAGATTTTCCAAACTACGGAGCTTTAAAAAACCTTGACGAAGGCTCATTATAAACTTATCACAGTCGACAGCTGACAGAATGAAACGATAAATGGCGCTACAATAGCCCGGATATCAGCTGTCAGAGCGTACACTAATGGCCGTAGGATCGTCTGATAGTAATGTAGTATATCCGTTAAGTTAACATGATGGAAATTTGACTGGATATACGTCGTTAGCTACATCGTCTTGGGAGACGGTTGCAAAATCCGCTAATTTAATAGTTTACACTATTCACTAAATTCATGCATTAAATGATCATAATTAAGAAAACAAAAGTAAATATAATCTCCTCCATCGATCGCACCCGATTGGGGATTTAGATTATTCTACTTCAGTCCGCAAAGGGGGAAGAGAAATAATTCATTTAAAATTACAGTGCTTCGGTTCACCCCGCTCGACCGGTTAGCCTCGGATTAACCGCAAACGCTTCCTAGTGAGGCGTCGGTCGGTTCTACTTCCTTGCCGGCGTAGACAATATCCAGAACACAGCCGCACCCGATGGCCAAACAGACGCAGTTCTGCGGTACCAGTGACGAAGAATGACGCAAAGCAAAGTGCATTTGGCCGGCGGGCGCGTACTTACGGAAACTTTTGCGTACGTTGACCGCATACTCGATGTCTTGGAACTCGACGTCTTTCATCTTGAGCAGCCCCACGGTTCTCGAGAGCACTTTGCGATGAAATTTTCACGCTCACGTCTGGACGGTGTCGATGCACCACAAAGAAGAGGCTAGTTTAAATTGCGGATGCAGTTTGCTTCGGGTTTGTAAAATGCAACGTAGAGCTGGTAGCTTGCAAGACACACCACCTATCACGCTATACTTCGGACAACTTCTGGCTGGAGGCTCCGTCAATCCATGTCCGCGATAGTGCAGATGTTTTCTGTTTGAGAACGAAAAAGAAGACAAAAAATATTTTTTGATTTTAAATACATTTATCATTTGCATATAAAAAGGCGTAGTATAGTTAATAAAGGTATGTTTGATTTGAAATAAGATAGATGCACCTTCGAGTACCTTATATTTCCTAAACTTTAGAAATGCATTTCTTTGCACATATCTCATCGAATGGTTTCGCACCGTGTAATATTTGCGAATTTGCTACTAATTCGGCACTGGAACCAAACCGGTATCCAAAGGAAATGCCTTTATGCAGGCAACCGGTTTCCCCGGTGGCCGACATCGAAGATCAAGGTGTAGAAGAAACAACACCACCTAGGCAGAGGAATTTCGCCTTGATCTTGAACGAACTCTTCAACTCGAGGCTACAGAGCGAACGAACGAATTAAGGAGGATTTATTCGAATCTTCACGTTATCTTGCTGTTTTTGTCCGATGCTGGCGCAAATCTTCCGAATCAGCGCTTTTGATTGATGGTTTCGAATGAAGCCATAAATAAAGTCTTGTGGAACTGGCGTCACGAGATCTTCGTGCCGATTGTTCGGTAGATGGAAGGCAGAAGCGTGGATGGGTTGGTGATTATTATTGCGATCGGAACAACGATGGAGCAAGTTTTGACCGCAGTGACGCCTCACAAAAATAGGAAATATCCAAGGTTAAAAGCTTGTGGCGATCACAATACATCCCTAATGAACCTGTGGCTCGTTTTGAAGGATTTTTTCTGAAGTCGTTGTATGATACAGGTTTATTTTATAGTCATATTTGCTTTGCCAATAAAACAGATTATTTTATATCATAGCAAAATCTATATAGTTTAATATGTTCATACTGTTGTCTAGTAATATTGGTATATGATTGTATAAAACTAACTTAAATGATAGAATTCTCCGCCTGAAACATTATGAACAAAAGAGGTTTTGAGAGCGTGAAAGATAAATCTAAGAAGCAAAAGTGTAAAATAAATAATTTAATCTTCAGTTTAAATTTCCAGCACATGTTACAATCCTTGACACCGTTCTCTCGAGAAGCTTCCGAGGATTTCATTCTCTGCTCTTTTTTTTCCCAGTTCAAGCCGCTAGTGAAGGGAAATATTGGTTGCATCCAGGATCTTTTGCACCACACAGCGTTCTGTTCGCAACCATTTACGCTGATCACGACTTCAGACGATTCGATGAACGAAAACGACAAACGTGAAAAAAAGCAAACAATGCTTACTGACTGACAACGCGATGCAACGTTTCCGTCGATCGAAAGTCCTCCACACTGCACATGCGCACGACGGCGTCTCTCGAGATCGATAACGAATGTCGTCAATTCGTGTGACCTCAAATTGGTTCGTGGTGTCGATCGCCATACGTTAGCCTCCGCTCATGCCAATGATGTAAATCATGGTAAGCGATTTTTATTTCTCACCACAAGTGTCAGGGTACGGCACCGATACAAGAGACTGGCGGCAGCGGGTTCATAAACTCCCAGCCAGAGGAGCAGCTAGTTGGACGGCAGATGAAATGCAAATTGAAGCTTTATTTATGCACACCCTTGTAACCGCCACTAACCGTTGTCGATAGGGCGCTGAACTGGAGATTCTGCCGTGTTTCTGCCGTGCATCGGTGAATTAATCAAGCACCTTTTCCCGCGATCGTTGGTGAAACTATCGGAAAACGGAAGCGTTCGAAATGTTATATCACCCTTGCCGGCAATCCGGTTGTCCATTGATCGGCCACGATTGATCGGGAGCAAACGAACAGAACATTATCATTAGAACAACATCAAACCGGTAAATCCATAAACGAGTACAGGGGAAAAAGATCAAACTATTCCAAAGCCGATTCATCCCGATCGGATGACGAAGCCTGTAAGTAACCTTTGATCGCCGTTGGGGAATGTCAAACAACAAGGAATGTTGTCGATCGCTATCCTCGATCGATGATTAAAGCGATCACAGGACATCGGCATCGGGTTTTAACGGACGTGGCGTGTGGTAATTAATAAAAGAAAAATGTTCTGTTGGCGGATTGGGAAATTATCGCTAGGTATGCAATTTTCCTGTCACCGAACAATCTTTAGCGTCCGGCTAATTGCAGATTAGTGACCAGTGAGCAATAGCTGTAGTAAATTAACATTATTTGCTACAACAGCATGAGAGAGTGCTAAGTAATGTGCGTGATAATAAGTTAATATACCTATTAGGGGTTTACAAAATTTGTTAAAGACAGTAAGTTGACATTGTTTTTTCTATTTTAGAACAACATTTAGCTACTTATAAATATATTGAATTCTATCTAAAACTGATTTATTAGGATGGATTTCTGCTATTATGTTTTCATCACTTTTCTACTCACTCCTAAGCCACAGCGTCCGCCGTTTAGTGTACAATTTCACAACACTCAGCGACTGCGAATTTCGCACACGTTCGCATGGAGAACCACGTGGCTCAAGTGGGCTCGTATCAAATAAATACTCTCTTGGCAAACGGCAAACAGCTCATATTTTTTACAAATATTCTATGCAACAAAACCCGTTACTGCAGGCACCTGAATTCGAAAGATCATTTACGGGCGGGAGGTGAACGGATGATAAACGATTGCCAAGCCACCCAACGGAGGTTTTATTTTGATTTTATTTACTTTTTCTCTGCTTTAAACGATTTGAACCTGAGAGATGTTGCAACTGCAACATCAGCCATCGCCACCATATGGTGGGTCGGCACGACAATTGCAATCCGAACCACGACTCGAACCGGTTTTGCGCGTTCCGTATCCGAGGAACGGTTTGGTGCAGTTTAATGCTGCCACATTACACATTACGTTACATTACGGCTTCTGAGCATGCCCGTTCCGGTGGACGGGTACGATTCGGCGTACGCAATGCTACGCGATGGTGCATAGTGCATGGTGCATGGTGCACTTGCACCGAAGCTGGTTCAAGGTTGCACACGCTCAACTTGACTTTTACGAGCGGCTGCCCGGTTGGGGAAGTTTTTTGACCGCTGTACCTCGGGCTCATTAATCAGTGGTCACTTATAAGATGCCGTTAAGGCGCGAACCATAATTACATGGAATTGAACTCCAGCATATCGTATTGTTGTGAAAGCGATTTGTGCTTTGTACGATATGCTTGTTCTTTACATTGCTTAGTATGACGCTTCAATATATTTGTTACTTGAAAAATGTCCTACTCAAATCCCTAAGCTAAAAGCGATATGCGATTGTCGTGACTTTAGCATCAATGTACGACCAAAGCATTACTCAATCAACACCATCAAGCGATGTGTCGATTTGCAATGGACGTGACTAAGCTGGCAAAAAGCATTTGGAACGACGCGATGCGATGTGTTGCAGAAGGTTATTGAGGTAAAAAATGTTCCTAACAAGCTGAAGTGAACGTATTTTCTTATCGCGGATAAACACAAAAACTAACCAAAAAAGGGGCAGGGTATAAATGATCTGTTGTTTGCGAGCCTGTTGTGTTTGATGATGGTTTCGTTCTTCAAAAAATCATTTAATTTTGTGTACTAAGACGAATTTAATAGATGATTTGTAAGTTAAATTGCACTGCCAGGTACATTGAAATTGTGTAGTCCATGAGAGCGCTTCAGCGTGTCGTGCATATGAAAACATACGTGCATATGCATACGGAAAACATATTTTCTCCACCTTTAGCATCATCAGACAAAAGATAAAATAAATCTATGCATCGACTTCAAATGCATTTCCTGTAACGAACGAATACACTTTTTAGCTTTAAAGCACTTTACGACACTGAAAAAAGCTACATGTAACAGCTATAAATTTGAGACAAAAAAGCGTCATAACTCATCTATGCACCTTACGACAAACGAGATATATAGCTGACGCACACAGAAAAACGCTAATGTACGGTCCCGTGATCCCGTGCCTAATAATGAAGGTCGTCCAGGGGAAAATACCGGCCAACGCACGTGCGCTAATGAAAGTCCAAGGCAAAGGATGCTATTTGCTGCTAATTCCCGGCTGCGTTGCTGATGGAGTCATTTTCTGGATGTAGTATTAACATGCGGTGACCGGGCAAAAGCACGCTTCTAGCGCCGGTAATTAGGTCACCAGGTAAGGGCTGTTTGTGCGCGTGCCAGCTGAGAGAAGGGCTCATCAGTTTGTCAGATTACGTGCGGTATAGATTAATTATTTTGAGGAACGCTTTCTTACAGCATCTGGTAGCTTACACAACGATCATTCCTGTACAGTACTACTATAGGTTTAGTTCACTTAAATGGCTTATTTACACAGTGTAGTAGTACACTTTTGCACAACAAAAAAACATTCAAATAATACAGCTCTTTTCTCTTGATATGTATCCAGATATGTGCTTCCACTTACACGGTATGCGAATGAACATCGTACATAAACGGTTGATAGCATCCAATCACAACGCTGTACGAGACAAACTTAAACCGAGTCGTATTATGTCGGGAAAACTGATTAGCACAGCACTAACTGCCCACTACGACAAACCACAAGCCTTTGTTCAGAAGTTGGAGATAACGAGACGCTAGGCGTACTAAGGCTCAGCTATCGATGGTTGACAAATCCATACCACTGCATCCGAACGGACAACCGCCATCTATCGCAATGTGACCTACTTGCATAAAAAAACCTCCAATACGCCGACCGACCGGACGGCGTTGCAATGCACAACCGGACGCAAACGATCGCCGACTGATAGCGCTGTTTTGGTGCAGCAAAGATTTAGTGCGAATCCCCACTCGGCGCAAAATCGAAATGGCGCACGGTCGGGGTGGTCTGAATCGGACTTTGCCTTGCTGCCCCATCGATGACGTCCGAAGTACCGCCCACGGTGACTAATTGTCGCGTGGTTTGCGACGTTCCGGGACACCGGGATCGCGACAAAGCGCGAGAATGATTCGATTAGCATTTTATTGGCCATTTGTAATTGAAGCGGATTGTTCAATTAGCTGAAGGTGGACGCGAGCTTTGTGGTGTGGGGTTGCTTTTATTTTGCGTCACCCTCGCGGTGATCCATTGTAATCACCCGCGATCGAACGTGGCGTGATCGAGGAAGTGCAAGAACGACCGATCGAAGGTTGGATCGAGTGACACGTTACAGATATTTTAATCACTCCAGCCGGGTAGCGTTTCGTTGTGGATCAAGGCCATACGATCAAGGGACAAGCGACACCTGCACGTCCTGTAACAACGTGGAAGGGTCGAAGGGAGAACATTTTATTCGCTTCTGTGAAACCTTACCGCGATAGATGATGAAGTGAATCACTTCAAGAGAATTATCAACCAATGTGCGCCGAGGAAGAATATTTTCCCCATGAATCACAAAGTAAAGCGAGAACGATCGTCGGTATTTATCACGCATGATTACTAATGTTCAATGCAATACCGAGCCTATTCATTTTGATATGCCACGTTTATTTGCTTTAACACAAACGCTAGGCATTGATCTCTGGTTTATTGTACACCGTGAAGGACGTCCCTGTTCGCCGAATGCTCGAAAAACGCCTCAAGAGGCTAACAAAAATCACAATTATGCTGATTTGCGAACTGCGAAACAATCACTCCGTTTATTGCCCACTTTTCGCACCATCGCAAGGACGAAACGGTGTCACGTATACCCGGCCTCCCAAAAGTCATATTTGGCGTGGTGTAGTTAGCAATAAAAAAAAAGGTTTTCAGCAAAAGAATGGATGTGATTGTCGGTGGGAACGGTGCCGTGTTTCATTCGTCATTCGTGTGGCATTTGAAAGATTAAAAATGAAAATTATTTACTAATTCATTCATACAGCCATCGCCACTGAAATGGGGTCAAAGTTGAACCAAACAAAATGCCCAACCATCCATTCATTCGCCCGCGAGCTTGTTATTCGTTGCCACCGGTGAGCCATAAAAGTGCATTTACATGCACCGCTGCATCGATCCGTTTTGCGACCGCCCGTTCTGCTCGCCACCTTGCAGGCGTGTTCTCGGAATCAATACGAACAAAAAATCGAACCATCATGCGGGTCACCGGTGCTGTGGTGCTTTTTTCCGGGATTTCCAGCTGGACGCGTGCGCTTTCGTATTCGTTGTGCATCAGCTGCATCCCTGTCCCGTCGCACGCTGATGTGTCAATGTTTGCCTGAATTGATAACCTCTGTGACGATTATGGTCTTCCGAAAATCAATAAACAGCAAAGCAAGTGAAAAGAGTAGCTCTCAATCGTCAGCATTATCAGGGACATAAAGTAAGAACATAAAATATCCATGACGAACGAAAGGAAAGCCAATTTAGATAAGACGTATGGCTGCTCTGATCTCAGATCTTCAAACATTACATCATTCAAAAATAAATCAGCTAACGGATAAGCAACCAATGATCACGACCATTATCATGCTCTTTGTGTGCTTGCACCTAAAGTACGGACACTTTCACAGCGATAGTTTGGCACAAAACGCGCGTTACAACATCACAGAGACCTGAACAGCGACGGTCTGCATCGAACCAGCACGCGCGTTGATTAGAATACGACGTTTGACCCTGCACGTCACGGCCCTGTCCGAATGGCCCTTTACGCATAGCCGGAGTTTGTGCACGCGGAGTATGTGCAGACTGGCGGTTAGTGCTGATTGCCAGGGCCAAGTGCGCTGTTACGCGCCACCCAGTAACAGGGGCAAGGTTTCAAGGTTTCTTTGGCGGGTACTGAGCACTTTGATGGGCTAAAGACAACAAACACTGTGCCTGGATCATTCCTAGTCGATATGTCTACGACGTGTCCAGCCAAACTAGCCTCAGATTATCAACTTTCGATTGCTTGTATCTTGTTCAAACAACACTCACTGCGAAAACTTCTCCAACGATTCACGGACGACCCACTGAGACACAATCAAGGCTCTACGGCTGACGAAGCTAACTCTCTAATCGCAATCCCACGAGGCCAGGGAATGCGCCCCGAGGAACAATTCCCTTATCAGCGGAATGTTATTCAGCAAAACCAAGCATTGTGCCACACGTGAGAGTGTTTAGCGAGACCCTTAACGTGGCATTTCCTTGGTTCGAAACGTTGCCAACTAGAAATGGAGCAGCCCTGTGCGTTGGAGGACACCACAAACAAAGCTTTCGGTGGCGAACGTTAAGGATGTTAAGGATGTGCCGCGCGTTTAGAACCGGGTGTACGATAAGTGGAACTAGAACATCAACCACCGTTACGCATTCGCGCTTGAGCCGGTTTGAGCACGCTCTAAGGGCACTGGGGGGTTAATCAAGAACCAAACGCGCTAATAAGCACCATTTCGAAAAGCACGTGCAACGCAACCGAAGGGACGATTGATTACTTCCCTCGTACATGCAGTTCTTTTACAAAACATCGCGCACAATTGCTACGCCTGCACGCGGGAAGAACATTGGGCTCGGTGTACTACAAAACCGCCCATATTGCAAGCACGTTTAACCTGTTACGGTGACCTAACCTAACATTTGCCCCAACCAGCATTTGCTGACGTTCCGGGTGCTTCTGGTGCGCCGGTAATTGACGTGTCAACTCTAACGGATTCGCAACTCGCGAACAGGCGATCAAGCGATTCTAACCCCCCTTCACCGGCGTGTGTGTGTGTGTGTGCCTGGGTGCGGACGCGGATATTCATTGGATCTTGTTGATCTTTTGCAACGACACGCAACAAAACGCACAGGGCAAAACGCAAACGCTGCACGTGCAGCTGACGTGGCTGAATGCTCAAGAGTCTCCTTGCTGCCGGTAAACCTGCTCCACGCAAAACACTCGATCCTCGATCGCGGAAGGCGAGCGCCAGTTGCTCTACCGCAAAAACGGCGACCTTTCTCGCCTCGTGTCACGGAGCCTTGGTAGGTGCAGCGTTTTTTTTTTCTAATTGAAGTTAACTGTTCGGCAAATAATAGCGTGTGTGACTTCTGTACGATGGCTGCCGATCAGCTACCGGGGTTTGCCACCAAAAACAATGCTCCGCGCCCTTTGCGTGGAGTGCGTTTGCTTTCTTCGCGCCATTCGACACCCAACCGGAAACCGACCTGAGATACCGGGCCGGGAGATGGTTTGGCTTGGGTAAAGCGAGTGCAACGGTGCAGGAGGTGAGCTTGCAGTTTGTTTGCCTTCCGCTAATTGATACCACGCTACCAGGATCGGTGGGCTTGTTTGATCTGAAACCGTTTTCCGGAATGCGTTCCGCTGCAAGTGCTTTGTTGTTTCGTGCGGGTAAATGAGATCATTTTTGTAGTTCTGTAGATGATGGCAGGAGACTTATCGGCTCTGTTATCTACCGAGCTGATGCATTTGAAGGTGTTTCCATGTTTTAAGCTCGTTTTCAAACACCTGTGCTGCTTTTGTTGCAAGCATTTTCTTAAATCCTACCCGGTATAAATCCCCGGTGAGTAAGCTTATTAATTGTTTCTCTTTTTCACTGTTTTTTTTTATTTGAGGCAATTAAACCATGTTCTTTGTTATAGAAATTTCATCAAAAATAAAACAGCTTTTAACGTTTTTTTTTCCCTGTTAACATGTAAGGCACAATTGCATCATGACACACCTAACCCCTTTTTTCCTTTTTATTGCAACAACAAAAAAGGCCTGAAACATATCCAGAAAACCTATTTAGGCGTCTTTTTTCTTGTTCCTTTTTTTCCAAATTTGTTACACTATTACCTGCATAAACCACAAAAAAAAACAAGCGCGGTTGAATCACTAAGGCCCGTGTGCGGTTTGTCTTGCCTTTCTCGGAACAATTAGACACGAACATGGTTGAGCACATTTCTTTTTTTACTAACCAACATTAAACATCCTCCAATGCGTCAGCGCAACAACACACAGCTGCAGTTGAGATGAACAGGTTTGACGGGTTTTTTTATGTTTAATTTTCGGCGTAAAAAGTACCCTAAAGCACTTTTGTATTCCCCGCAGCCGACTTAACGCATGTAATGTGCTCAGTGCTGGCGAATGCAGGCAAAATGTCAACACTTAAACAAACAGGATGAATTATTGTGTTGTTTTTTGTTTTAAGATTAGTGTGCATTGCGCTCAAGTATTTACATTATATAAGCCGCGTGTAAATGCAGCCAGCAAAAGCGGCAAATAGACTCTGGTAACAGGCACTATCGCTAGAAGTAGAGCACCGATTACGCATCAGTGCTATCGCCAGACGAACTTTGATCAGGACGATGGTGTTAATGCATCGAACTAGAAGTGCACGTTTGATTGCAATAGGCATCGAGCGCAATGGAAAGTGTTTTTCTAAACATAACAGGAAACAACAAACAGCTGTTTAACCTTTACAAACGAAGCACTTCTTTTTGAGTTTCAAGGAACTGACCTATTGACCTTCCATCAATTATACGTCTTTGCTTGAGGCAAAGAAGAAAATGGGATTTTTTAAAACAATTTTCTCAACAGTCAGCAACAGTAAACGATAATTTATTCTAAGGTTTGCCAAGCCACCATTCAGAGACTGTTGTTGGGTATGAAGGCATGGTGAAAAAAATAAAAAAACCTTGAACTACCGAATGGCAAACAATAGGCGTGCATTCGGACAAGAGTTTCATCACGGCCATAAGCTGGCTACCGGCGGTGCAAGTGCAAGTGCATCGCAATCGACGCCGTGGGCTTGTTCGATCGTTTGTCTTCCTTCCAGTTTACAACGGGCGAAGCGTTGTTCTGCGCAATGCACACCGGCAACCGCGGTTGCATTCGAAATGCGAAAGAACCCATCCGCTCGGAGGAGGATGAGCGTTGTAAGCGAAAAGTGTACGCTTCCTTCACGCTCTAGTTGCAAACTTCTCGGCGGCGTGGGGGCGTTTTTGTGCATTTGGGGGTTTGTTTTGCTAACCTCATCGAAAGAGGAAACGGCGTTCCCGCAGTTCTTTCCAGAACAACCGAATTGCAACCGCAGGACTCACTGATACGCATCGACGTTGCATTAAGCTGGGGGGGAAATTGAAGCAACACCCGGTCCAACCAGGTTAATTACAGGCTTGTACCATCCCTGGCCTGCATTTCGGCCCGATAGATAACATCGAGTTAGATGGCGTGACTTCCATAAAACCGACAAACTGGTCGAAGCCATCGCCACGGCGCTGCAACTGCACCGGAATTGGATGAGCAAATCGGTCTCTGCGATCGGTGGAAATTAATTCCAATGACACAACGGAGCGAAATAACACCACAGACAATGCTTGGGGCTTTTTTGTCTGCAATCATTTCCCTTCGGTTTGGCTTGATGTAGTTTTTTTTCTCTTCTTCACAAACCCCACCCTCTGGTGTGTGTGCAGCTGCAATTTAATGCTGCATCAAGTGCATGACAACCGCGGATGGTGGCTTGGCTTGTTATTTTGCAGACTTTCTCGACCTTGTTTAGATCGAATGATCGATGCAACATGAATGGCATTGTGGTTACGTGCAGGAAGTGGTTGTCCTTGTAATTGTGCAGTTAAACATTGCAACTGCAATTTAAGATGTTATTTCTTCCAATGAAAAATCACAGTTTAGATGTCTTTTTTTAAATTCTAATAGAATGTCATAGACCATCAAAAGCATCTCACTTCATGTTTCTAATATTGATTTGTTCCATCGAATTAATCTATAATACAATCGCATTCGAAAGCCATTCCACCCTCAAGCACCTACTGATCATTTATTAACGCATTTTCCCTCTCAAACCTTTACAGTGCATTGCATTCAATCGTTGCAGAATTCAATTGTTTCGCTCTTTCAATACCAACCACTGCCAGCAAGCACGGAGACCTTGGCCACGGTGTTTTAATTATGATTTCACAATCGTCCCGTGCTAGAAGGCTTACCGAAGGTCCCTCTCGGTGGTTCGAGTGGCCACCGAGCAGCCAATTCAACCACACGCACCTAGGTAGTCTAGGGACCGGTTCGGTAGAATTTCAGCGGCAAATCTACCCTTTCGGTGGAAAGGAATTCTCTCAAGCACACACTCCACACGGGGCGCTATATTTGGTCAGCGCCAGCGCACGACCATTCTGAAGCCCAACCAAACCGCCCAACAGCCGAAGGACACCTAGAATTGGTTAGGTTTTGGAGGGTTCCGAACATTCCTGGCCACTTTTTGAGCGGGTTGTTTTTCGATGAGAGGGGTTGAAAAAACAAAAGGCAAAAAAAAGCTCGGTGAAGGGATGGCTAAAGCGAAAGCTCGCGATCGTGGCGATCGTGGTGGTGGTTCTTCATGGCCTTGGGGCACACGATCTATGGTTTTGGAGATGAGGACAGAGCGCCTATGGAAGCTGGGGGATAGAAACTCGACTCGATGAAACGATCGCTGCAGTGAAGCTCTTCGCCAGTGCTCAGCAGAGCGCAAGGAAACGAAATGATCAACCATCTCAAGTACGACCACATCTCGACGATGTTGATCTGGTTGTGGATCTAAACGGTGCAACCCTCTCAACGGGCACGCGTTTGGAAGGGTAGGGAAAGATACGCCATACATACATCGACTCTTTTTTGCCTTCTGTCTTGGTCGTCGTTGCATAGCTAATTGAACCTAACGGCATCATGCGTAGATTGGTTGGAGAGACTCGATCAACGAAACATCGGCACTGCCACCAGCTTCCAGCCCACTCGGGACGTTGTCCTACGTCTGGACCATGAAATTCATTACGACGCAGAGTTTTAGCGCAATGTGGTCTATCGCTGGTGATCGCGAAACCTACAACGAAGTACACAAACGATCGAGCTCGCGAGGTAACCTTTCAGAGTGACACTCGAGTGAGTTTTTATGAAATTTTGCAAAGACACCCTACAACAACCTCACGCCACTGTAAAATCGGAACAGCTCGGCAACTTCTAGACCTGGTGGTGGTGTACAAATAGAACCACCACGGCAAAGTCCGCTTCTGGCAAAGTCGTCTAGAAACGGCGACTGACCTCAGGGAGCGTGGCGGTTCCAAAAGGCACACACTGGGCCACTGGTAAGGCGGAAGACATTTTACTTTCAAATAACAAACTACTGACCGTTGGCTGACTTCTAGCTGTGTTGTGTCGCTGCACGCTTCAAACCAGCTTAGAAGACAATTTTTGTTTTCCCATTTCCGCTCATCCATCGCCTGCGGTTAAAGGGTGACGATGTTTCGTTCGAATTATCTTTGCAAAACTTTGCTATATCATGCACAAAAAATAGATAAAGTCGGGTTTTTTCACTTGCTTCTCTTCTCGCAAGCATGAACGGAGAAACCCTGCCGACATCCGGTCCGCCGCAAGATGGCATTTGTAATTCAATATTCAATCAAAGAGAGAACCAGAACTGACGGCTGGCAGCCAGGCACCTCGGTCGGTTGCGAACGGCTATTTACATTATTCTTTCCGGCTCGGTTGCGGTGTAATCTAAATCAGTTGTGATGGGATTTTTGCCCCGACGGGTGCTTGGGTGTTGCAAATGCAGAAACATTTATCGTTTCATGTGCCAGCTGGAAACGTTTCGTATCGATGGCATGGAAAGGCAAAAATATCCCCCAGATAGAATCTTTAAATGGATGGATTCCCAAGGAAAATTCTTTGTGAATCACGATGCTACGATAGGTGTACGATATATCCCTCTATACACATTGTAGAAATGTTTCACAGATTAAAAAAAACATATTCTTCATGAAAACACTATTGCACGTACCTTTAAGAGTTTGTTTTGTCTATTCGACACGACTTTTCGAAAAACTATCAATTAGTTTCGAACACGTGCTTGCAGCGAACAAGATCACACGTGGTGATCCTCTTTCCGAATCGCTGTGATCGAGCAATGCACTTTAGTATCACTGGGCGGGTTAAACCTCACACTTTACACTTGAGCACTCGAAACTCTTGAACAGCATCCGGCATGCAACCACAAAATAAAATCCGAAGCTGCGAAAGAATAAATAAACTGTACCCAATTACACACGATCACACTTTCACGAGCGCTGGGCTGCACACACTGCAAGATGTAAGTAGACAAAAAAAAAGGCACACATCTGACACGAAAATCTCCCGCACTGAAAGTGAACTGCACGCAACCGAACCATAACCCTTTAGGGCCGACAAAAACAAGCCTAACTTTCGAAAAACAACCAAACCATAACCACGCGGGTTGGTTTTTTCCGGTTCCGGCAACACAAAGGCACGGCAGTGGTACGGCAGAAGGTCGTCCAGAACTAAGATGAGTTTTTTGTTGCGAGTTTGTGTTTTTAATTCTTGTGGTAAAACATTTTAAGTTTAAGTTACACTATGTTTTCTCTTCCATAACTCTTCATAACCCACTAGTAAGAACCATATTAAGCCTTCTTTCAACTGACAGCGATTTGGCAAAGTGCATAATGGTATAAAAAACGTGGTAACTCATGGCTTACTGCAATTTTTAATTTCATATAATAGCTTAAATTGTATGTTAGTTTCAACGTCATTTATATTTGAGTTAAACTTCGTTTGGCTAAATGTCTTCCAGCTGGAGAAATGTTATAGTGCCGCATTAGAAGCCGCAAAAATAATAAAGGGTCAGAACAGCACGATAAGTAGGCCAGATATAACGACGCACACACATGGTCCCTCTATCTATATAGTGGTCTCATTCGCAGTGCATCAAGCGCAAGAACTATCCAAATTCAGAGCACTAAACCAGCACCGGATGCTGCCCGTCATCTAAACAGCCAGCTAAACACGACACATACACACAACCACGCGCCTAATCCTAATCCGCGATGGCGTTTTCGGAAGATACACGCGGTCCAACTAACGGTTTCCCTCTGTGCCCGAGAGCGCGCTTCACGACGACCGCGATCCGTACGGGTTGAGAACCAAAACAAAACTGAGCCGCCGTGTTCGAGCTCGAACCGAACCACGATGTGACGCGACCACTTGGCACACATACACACCGAACGGAACGGAACGGTGTGGTGGCCCCACGGTGGGGTCACGAGAGCGCATCAGGCGTTCCGGTGGCATGGGAAGTTGTTGGGTGCCCGTGTAACAGCTGGGCCCCTGGTATGGCTGGCTGCTTGCACGGCGGTTCGATCGAACGACGACGATCTACGGAAGCCGACCGAATGGAACGGGCAGCATGGTCGAGTAAATTATTGCGTGCGGCTACTGATTTGGAGCGGGATTGTTAAAGCCAATGTTGGAGCAATCAAACGATCTTTAGAACTTTTTTAAGGGATGTAAAAAATCAACTATGAAACGGATTAAAAGACTTAAAGAATGATTTGTATTACTTACTTAAGATATTGAATGCAATTTAAATAATTTTATATATTATTTTTGAAAATGAATAACTTACTCGTGGTGTATAAAACGTCCTAAAGCAATCCCAATATCCTTTTTGTATATAATGCATCACACGCCTTTTGTTCTAGCAAATAAATCCTGTTAAGAAATGCTGAATAATGAAGCACGTAAATGTTGAAAATAGGCATTTTTGGTTCGTAAAATTCAGGTACTATTTAACTATAAATTAACTTTGAAATATGTTAGGCATATTTAAAGCTAAACAGTATACTAAGCTGCAGTTTATAACGAGATAATTTACAAAATATAATTGAGCCACGTGCACACCTTAAACCCGTCCACTCCGAGAGCATCAACTGCGGTACGATATTACAAACAGTAGCACTGAAAATAAACTCATTTCCGTCGCGAATTTTCAACATTTGCTAAGACCGCCTCCACACGGCCAGTCGTCAAACGGCGACGCACATAAACATCGTTTCCTGCTCGGGTGCATGGACGGCTGGCTGCTGATAGAAAACATCCATGCGGTTGGACATTCGCAGGCGTGCACTATTTTAGTTGCATCTCATCGTACCGTCCAACAAAGGGTCTCTTCGTCGTGGAAATCTACAATCTGCACTCATCTGCTTGCACTTCGCTGGTAGGATAGGTCAATGTACTAGTTTTCAAACGCGAGAGTGCACGCTAATATGTACGGCGGCTTATTTAGCGCGAGTACACCAGGGGATGTTAGTCATCGTTAATGTGCTGGCTTCGGTTCTTTATCATGCGTTCCAAATGAGAAAGGGGCGTTTTGTACTGAGTGGTTTATCAATTAAATAGCACATAGCTGATTAAGCTCCAAAATCTTTGGTTTCAAAACCAAAATCAATCCTTTTTCAAATCTACTGTAGTTATAGCACATACTATTCTTAATTAGTGTATACTTTGTTGTAAGTATTAATTACAATAATAGTAAAAATAGTGTTTTCGTTACATTTATTGGAAAACAAATCGATTTAATCCCCGTATATTCTCATGTATAATAACTCGCTTCAAGCTTTTTAGCGAGTTTTAGAAAACTATTTCGAAGCAGAACATCTCTTTGAAGGTTGAAAATTTGAATTCAAAACCTGAATAACACGTGTCTCACACGTGCTAGCAGTCACATGGTTGGTGTATTGATTATTTATTATATTTAGTACAATGATACATGCCTAATCTTTTGTAAAAAAATAAGTGTGGTTATTAGTTCTGAAAATAAAGTAATAAATTGTATAAATAAATTAATCATTACTTAAATATAAGGTAATGCAAACAATTCAGTCTAGAAGATGTAACGATATGAAGCATCGAACTTTGTGTTGTAGCCGCATGTCGTGATCCAAACTGCAACGTGCCCCAAAAGCCGGTCATCGTATAACTGTCAGGATTGTTTTGATCTTAACACGTTATTCCATTTCGAATATTATGTTGTAATGAAATTTAAATGACTTAAAATATGTTTTAATAGCTCCTTAATACCTCTCCCGGTAATATCGTGCTCAAGAAATTATTTAAACTACATCAAATAGTAAGAGAAACACAGACAAAACAGCGTGCTTTAACTGGTTGTAGTTCAAATCGACATTGCTCATTAACGTGAGTTCAATTTATAGAAATCTTACACATATTTAAAGTTTATTGCATGAAAATCAATTTTTTAAATTCAACACTTAATCAACATAGAATACACGAAGTCCATTTGATCCTAATTCCATAGACAAACTCTTAAATGAGAACTTTTGCTTTCAGATTTACATTAATGCAATAAGCCGCAACTATACCACAGTTGACTAGATTTACAACCGCAATGGCCTCGCTTAACTTGCAATACGATGCGGCCATTGGCGGGAATGTGCGTTTACCGGACGAAATCAATGCGGCCAACTTTGCCGAAAGCAGGAAGGAGGAGGTCTGCCAGATGCTCCGCAACATGGCCAGCACAACTCACCAGCGCAAGTTAATGCACCAATCGTTGCCCCTGCATATGCGTCGCCGGGCCATGTCCTACGATCCGAAGCGTTTACCGCGAAAGTTTCGTTCTGTGCACCTGTCGCAGTTCAGCAAAAGCGGCGTTTCGGAGAAGAAAAAGCGACCCTCTCGAAAGTTTCGCCGAAAGCCGCACAACCTGCTAAAGGAGTACGAACGTCGCAAACGCGCCTCCGTTTGGTTGGAGACGCACGTTTGGCACGCGAAACGATTCCACATGGTGTCCAGATGGGGTTATAAGATTCCGCAAGCACCATGCAACAAAAGCTACCGATCGAGCTACCGTGCCTCATCGAAACACTGTCTGATGCATGACCTTTCTTACGAAGGATGTGTAGAAGTGAGCGGGAATGAAACCGCCCTGAAGGAGGGATTCCGGAGGATGTGTAGCGACCGAATCGGGCTTACCATGGGTGCCAAGGCGTACTCTGCTGGTCAGCGAGCCGGGTACGTTTGGTTGTACGAGGACGGTGCTTATCCGTATGGATGCCTGGGCAAGGTACGGTTCTTGTGGCGTCCGAACGACACCGCAGACGAAGATCACCGCACCGTTTGGATCTTCGCGCATCCAACGTTCTATCGTCAGCTTGTCGAGCAGCTGGTGAAAATCTTCCAACTGCAAAATGCGCTCCGCAAAACGAATTCCACCATTAAGGACATCACGAGGAACCCGGCTGAAATTCGTTTCCCTCGCTACTCATCGCCAGAGTCCACCGTCGAGGTAGTCGAATTAAAAGACACCCTTAATCGCTTTCAGCTTACCGGGCCGCTTTCCCACGCAACACTGAACAAAACCTTCCGGTTGTTTGTTCCGCCAACGCAAACCGATGTAGCTAACCAAACCTGGTTCACCGAATACAGCGATCGTTCGCCAAAGTGTAAGAAAGTGCTCACCAACCAAATGGCCTACTGGACGGACATTAAGGATCTTACCTCACCCGGTGAGTTGAGCCCGGGCGAAGTGATCGCATTGATTGTGCAGGATCCTCGGTTGAATCGACCATCGAGGCGCACTAAAGCCTTACCCGAACTACCGGCGCGGTACAATTTCGCTGAGTCAATCCTTCCGAGAGAGATGCAACCGCGTGCCATCCGCAGTATATCCCCCCTGTGGGATGAAACTATCCGGAAACGCATCGGTGAAGAAATGAAGTCAACCCACGAGCTAAACCAGCTGCGTAATGCCGAAGCGTTTGTCCCAGGGGAACCGTGTGCATCGGAACTGCTCCTGCAACCGGTTCCGGTAATTTTGCTGCAAAACCCCGGCTCCCAGGATGCCGACTACAAGCGGCTCGGGTATGGGTCCGGTTGGGAGGTGATCGTTCCCGCAGGATACGGTCTTGCCGTGTGGCAATCTCTCACGATGTGGGGAGCGAAAGCAGTCGGACAACAGCAGCTCAACATGATGGCGCTCGAGTCCGGTTACGATCGATACGGGGTTCCCGATACAGTTCCTGGACAGCTGGAGGCGACCCGTGTCCAAACGGAAGCCTTACAAAAGTACTTCAACCGACCGAGCAACAAGCGCGTGAACTACACGAAACTCTCAATCGTGTCACCATTTCGGTGCCCCTGGACGCAGCTCACGCGGGAGTGGAACAGCACGCTAAAGGAGGGAAACGACGCATCCCCTTTTTACGTCCTGCGCGATCAAGATTCCCTCGCAAAGCTTAGGATGGCGCTCGATCGGAAATTCAACATCCACTCGATCGGCCTGTCACCCAATGCGCTTGTGCCCGTCCTGCTGACACTGAAAACACGTGGCAATCCGGGCGATAATGCCCTCATTTGCCTGCCGAACCGAAGCGATTTCCGGATGAACAAGCAGAACCGCCTCGACGCGCAGCATGGTCCGGTCTACATGGAACCGTTGCAGCAGGATCCACACGCCACGGAACGGGCCACTTTGCGGGCGCAACACCTGCGGACACTTAAACGTCTCCGCAATCGACGGGTGCGGGAGAAAAAACGTCTCCAACGGGCCAAACCCGGGGCGCTGGTGCGCATTCCAAAGGCAAATAACCGCGCCCTGGTCGAGGAGCAGCTCAAAAGGATGTCCGAACTGTGGCTGCCGGCCACACCAGCCACGATTCGTAATCAGTGCACCCGTGAATGCTTTGGATATGTGACACAGTGCGGTTTCAGCCTGTCGGAGGGAAATGTTTCCGGCATCGGGTACGTCACGGCCAGGGGGCTGGAGAAGCTGTTTAAGATATGCACCAAGGGCACCGTTAAGGTGATGATCCGAGGTACGCAAACGAGGGGTTACCGATTTGCTACGATCCGGATAGCACACTGAGCGAGGTCAAATACTATAGACAAGGAGGAATCCTCGCAGAGATTTAAAATAAAACGATAGTGCCTAAAGAGATGTACAGCAGCGCCCATGTCTCATTTTACATCCATCCGAATAGTGGAACCACATTCAGCTCGATGATTTGTCTGCATGCGTTCTTCGCTGAAAAGAAATACATTTGTATAACTCCACTTCCGTTAGCATCAGATTGGTTTTGTAACCTAAAATATATTGTTAAATCTCTTGTGGTGTTTTCACGACCAGAAATACATTATGCTGATTAATATTTCAAATGGTTATCATCTTCCAATTAACTTGTCTCTAGCGAATGCGGTCTATTACATCCGTAAATTGTGTATGAGTGTGTTTTGTTTGTTTTCTCTCGCAAACGTCTGCCAATCGTATTGCATCCTGTGAGCATTTCGTAATATGTTTACGTGGTTAAGTAGATTTTGCTGGTTGCTGGTTATTTTTGCATTCGAAACTGTAAGCCTTCTACTACATGTCCTTTATGGAAATAGAACTGGATGCATTCGGTTGCGTGCTCGAAAGCATTCGACCATGCGCGAGAGTCTTCTCTTAACCATTTCAAGCTGGTTTCATAAGTAAAACGGTTCCTAAAAATGTTACATTCTCCCATTGAAATGTGCTAGCAAAATCGAAGGCTTCACAAGCCATGGACGTTACCGTGTTGATGCAGTTAGGAAAATCCACGCCTAAATTCGTCACGGAACAAAGGTTCCGTAAGCTTTGCGGAAAGGGAGCAATAAACAAACGCGTCTACAGAAACTATCCTAACGTGCTAGTGACGGATTTTGACACATTGAAAATAAGTGTTTTAGCTCTGAAAAGTTAAAAATTTTTCTCGCTTATTAGCTTCTTCGTAACGGTTGGCATTCTAGATTGTTGTTTTGATTATCAATTCTAACGTGTTGGCTGCTGTATTTGGTTGTTTACAACTAATTGATTTCAATTTTACTTCTCGAAATTCGGTAGCTACAGTTAGAGTGATAGATAGATGGATTTAACGGAATTGAAACGAACTGATAGATATCAAGCAAGTGAGTTTAGAATAAAATCATGAAAGAATCATAAGAAAAAAACATTCATTGATAATAAAAAAGAATAATTTGAGAAAGAAACGGATCATAAGTTTTCTTTACAGAACAACATTCTTCAAACGGTATAATAAGTGTATATAATACTAGCCGGCATCACTTCAAAGTCTGCTTTTTTGACTAAATAAAAATGTATACCTTTCCTCGCTCAGCAAGTTCACATACACTCACATTGTTATCGCCTTTCTGCTAGGTATCATTAATTGCGTTTAATTTTTCACTGGAGTGGAATACTTTTGCTTACATAAGTTGCCTCTTTTAATATTATCGTTTCATTTCTTTGAGCCCTGCATCATGTATTTTCGGTTCATTTACACCGTTTCTCTCATCGTGCACTAAATTTAATCTAACGAAGGACGACGAAGTGCAATCAATATGCTAGCAATTCATCAAACCGTACAGCTATCTAACCACTTCGAACGATAAGAGCTACGTTTGGCCACCGGGGGACCTAGTTATTGGAGACCTAGGGGAAACGATTAAATTTCCACCCAGCCATGTGGTTCGATTATTGCATGAAAATAGTTCATAACATTGACTCAGTTACAGGTTCATGTTGCAGATCGTTGCCGAAGGGTAGATTTGATCTGCTTTTTGGCCCTTTAACCTTTCACCTGCATTTATGATTGCTTATACGACGGACGCACGTTCCGTTTCAATAATATAATGCATAACCTAAGTGATCACCTTTCCGACGGCAAGTTCTTCGAGGTGAAATAAATTACAAAGATGTATAACAGAATACTAAAAAAAACTATTAAAACGAATCGATACTACAATCCTGCTGGCTACTATCGTTTCCCTTTACGTACGATTTGACGATTTTATTGTAAGCAAACATGCGATAGGATTCGCTAAATTGCCGGTCGAAGTAAAGAGCCAACCATTGGTTGTTCACTGGCGAGGAACGTGATCCTCGATGAATTTCTGTGCACATGGAAAGAAACCCAGAAATTAATAACATTCCATAACATTCTCCATTCCGTTCTATTCTCACCTTCATGTCGCTCAGTTCCGCATCACAGGAGCTATGTCCCAGTCCTTGGTATGTCTGAAAGTGCGAATTTTTCATGAACGATTTCAGCACGCTGGACGATAATTGACCAAACTTATAGAACACGATAGGATCACAGTCACCGTGGCATTGAAGAATCTGCAATACAATTGAACTTGCTTCAGTCGTAATCGTAACGCTGTGGTAGAAGAATTGTTACAAACCGGCACGATATCCGGGCACTTCCGCACTCCCGGGAAGCTCTTGTGCATCGGTAACCAACAGGAGAGTGCCATCACACCGGCCAGTGGTTCCGAAAATGTCAACCCCGCGTAAAGAGCGAGCGCACCACCCTGAGAGAAGCCACCGAGCATGATCCGGTTCGACGCAATGCCAGCTTTCATTTCACTCTGTATGAGCTCGTGAACCGTTCGCGTTGCCCGCTTGATACCCTCTTCATCCTCGGGGTCACTGATCGAGATCGATTTCAGATCGAACCATGAGTTCAACCGAAAACCGCCATTCATCGTGACCGGCATGTTCGGTGCGGTCGGGCAGATCACCTTCATGTCCGGCGTCCGGAGTGATCCCATCGAATTAGCCCACCCATGGCTGATTTGAATAGAAAAATAAAGAGATAATTAAATTTTAAAGGTAAACCCATCAACAAATAATGCTATATTACAAATTCCCATAGGACTGATAAAATATGCGCTGTGAACGGTCTTACGGACAAGCCCACAACAAACCAAACTACCAAATGGGGGTTCCCACACGTCGCACTCGCTGGGGTGACAACTAAATTACATAATTAAATCAATGTGTCCACACACAGCACCACGAAGCCTGTTAGAAAGCGCGCCACCTAAACAAGGACTCTGTTCTGCCGCACACCATCACCGATATTCTGAAGGTCACTTGGTTCAAGGGGAACGACAGAAAACATGTCCAAGCACCAGAATGACCGTAAGGAGGGAAGGAGACAAACTGTATGCATTTTCCATGCATGTGGGCCGCGGCCAGCAAAACAGGTGACTAAAAATCACTGGAGGATAGGAGGGATGTAACGTTGAAAAATTGATTTTTCCTTCCTTCACGCCAGTTGTCACCATTGTAGTTTCAACTGTTTTTTTTTCAACTTAATGTTTACAAGGATAAAGCAGGATAAAGCGATGATAAAGATGCTGGGAATACTTGGAAATGAAAACATGTTGATTTTATCGTGCTATGTTTAGATTATGCCTAACACATACCCGGTATCGCCTAGACCGTGAAGAAAAATTAGCTGCAATGAAAAACAAAAAAAACATGATAAGAACAAGTTTCAAAACAGCACTCGTTTGTGAAAAAGTAATCACGAAAAATAGAGAGATAAGTAGCTTTTTATAGTAACTAACACACCCGGAAGCAACGGAAGCCCTAGAATCTCGTGATTAGACTTTGCTCTCACTTACCGTTGATGTATGTTTTGCGATGGATGGAATGATAACAGGTGCAGCAGCCATTCCGAGATGTTTAACACGTTGTTTAGAGCCTGATTATTGGGTTGAACGCGGTATGCTGGCTCTGCAGATACTTTGCGTACACGACCGTTGTCGTGCTTAGAAGCGAAATGTAACGCACAACTTTTAATACCAGCAAATTATGCTTGGCATATGCTGCACCGAGCCGGGTTTATGTTTTTCACGACACGCAAACTCCTCGTTCGGCGGACAAGGTGTTCTTATTTCATGCTCATAGACTTACTCTTCTTTTACTTCACTCCGCGATTACACCGCGATTGAAAGCAAAAAGTTTACTTTCCTTTTGCCTATGACTTCTGGTTATATTTAATACAATTTACACATCAAACCGTGAGTGGATAATTGCTTTTAAATTCCTTTTTTGCTTGAAAACTTACGAAATCTTGCACTGAGAAAATTACCGACGAACACAATAGCACAGATGAACGCACTATGACATTACAAACGTCAGATGTTTCTGAATAACAAATCATTTCAATTCATCTGACGTCAAATGCATAAACGTTGGAATATTGTTTATTAAATTAGTATTTAGTAATAGTATTATTTAATTAGCATAAATTATGCTAATATTATACAGCTATTTCAGTATATGTTAATTTTTTACAATCCATGATAAAAGTGTAATGAATGGAAGCATGCAAAATTGCATATTGATCTCATGAACCAATGCTGATGTTTTGTTTGCAAAACAAACATTATTCTATTTTAAACGTATTTTTACTAGCATGAGTTATTGCAAATGCTTTAATAAAGTTTCACCTACGTGAACTGACACTTTTATTAATTTTGCTGGTAATGAAAACGCATTAAAACTATTTTTAAACACCATGCATAGCGCATAACATACCACCACGTGGTAAATTAACAAACCCAATCATTCGTATGTTTTGTGTATAACTTCTGTATCACAGCTGTTGGAGATCAAGTAAATTAATTTAAAGCTATTGTACATTATTGTTTTTCTAATTAAGTTGAATGAATGCATAAATTAACTACCCCTTTCAAATTATGCCATTCAGTAAGCGTGAATGAAAGATGCACTTGAATGAGTTCCGTTGCACATGATGCATTCCATTAAAGTACAGTCTGCGTTCGTTAATCTCCGCACGATTCGCATGTGTGGTAAATCACATCGCAATGAGCTCACCGCAGAAACAGCGGACTGTGTGTTGAATGAAACCAAGTCCTTATTGCTAGGATTCTCAGTATTCTTAACGCGAACGAAACGGCTGCATAACCATTCGTTGGCACATGATGCCGTGACAAACGACACGCAACTGCACGCGCTGGAAACAAGCTAGCCGGTGTTGATGTCTAAAATAGGAAAATCCACAGCTGCCGGCCGGTACGTCGTTCTTCGTCTTATAACAGCTGAACGAAATAGTTTCGCATTCGCATGAAATCACTCGACGGTACGGTGCATTAGCGTCGGGTGCCAATCATGAGCAAAAGATGGTGCAGATGTTGGGCATCGTAATCTCGTGCGTTTCATTTATTCTGAGAGTGAACCGTGTCCTGAAAATATGAAAAGAAGTATGCTAACATGACATTGCGAATGGGTCACCACCGTGGGACCTTTATGCTGCGCAATTGCAGCTTGAAATTGCAAACGCGTGCTTGCAGCTAAATCCGTTGATTAGAAAATTGTTCCCCCGTTTGAATGAGACGCCAGACGACACATCAAGAAAATTTAAATGGCTGCTCGTGGGAAGAGATTACATAAAAGCTGCCACGAGAGTGTGGCGCATTGACTTCACGACACCCGGTGGATAAATTTGTCCACTGGACAGCAGGGTTGATAAGAAAATTGGTCACCAGGCGCTCGCTAATTTAATTTTCATGCAAAACCGTGGAGTCGATCGTTTGCATTGATTGTGTTGAATTTTCCAGTGTCTATTGTCGAATGGTTTCGGTTTCATTGAAGTTGATTTATAGCATCTATAGAACTGCTTAGAATGCACCTTCCAGATGCGCTCGGGAAGAGGAGATACTGCATATCACTTCACACGACAACGACAGCAACAAATTCGGAAGCCTGCCAATTAGTAGGAAACAGATGCACATCTGGACGTTGGATACTACCGAGCGGAACCCTCTTGATGTCGGTTTAAGTTAATTGATTTAAAATTAATTCATCCGAAACAGCAGCACTTCCGATGCCCGAGAAGCGCTAATTGAGGGCAATACGTCGACCACTCAGGAACAGCCTCTAACAGTGGGGGCAATAAATGTGACACCATGTGGCAGATAAATTAGCTTAAAATCTTACTGCCGATCGAGATAAGAAAGTTTCGTATTTTAAAAATCCAAATCCATCATCAGTTTTATGCCCACAAATCGATGCACCTATAATTATGACCCACCTCGTGATCGTCGAAGAAGTTCGACGATGATTTCGACGTTGTAACGGTTTCGCGCGAAAGTCGCGTGCAGTAAAATTAGAATCGGAAGTGCGGTAAAGACAAAAAGCGACAGGGAGAAGGAAGTGAAATAAAGGGGGCCCTTCCCTTGGGCTTCTTCGACGTAAAAAAAAATCCTTCCAACATCTCGTTAGAGCTCGGAAGCTGCCAACTACGGGTAAGAAAAAGACGGCAGCTGCAACACGGTTGACTCTGTCGGCGTTGAGAAATGTTGAGAAGCATGTGAGCGTTTCTGCCCCAGACGGAGCATAAACATAAAATATATGCACTGGTAGGCGAATCAAGGAAACGGGAGGTGACGACTAACCCCCCCAAAAAAAACCAAAAAAAGAAACCTTGCACACGCCATCAGAACGGTGCTGTCCGATTTTTCTTTCGCTCGGGGAGGATCGCTGCGAAAGATCATCCCAGACAGCGGTGGGGTTGTTTCATCCCCCATGCGATTGGACGAAACCGTCCGCGATGGTGTGTGTGTTTGCGATCGCAATCTTACGATATATGTGGCCCGCTCAAGGATCCTCGCGTACGTGCGTTTGTTTTGATTCTAGACGGTACCCGCTCTTGGCCGGTGTCGGTGACTGCCAGTTGTGCCCGGAGTGTCGTTAACGGTGACGGTTCTTTACCGATCGTGAAATCTTCCTGAACGTTTTTGGGGAGACACTTTTTGAGGTTAATCCTACACCATATGTGATCCTCCTGTTGCAGAGAAAACGTGTGCACTAGTTGTGTTCAGTTGATGTTTAATTAAAAGTGAATTGAAGCATACGATCCATGCAAAAACCTGTACCGTGTAGATCCATTTTACCGTTCGGTGATGGGAAAAAAGACGCAAATATTTTCTAACGATAACAGGAAGTAGGCAATTTGTTGCGAGAAAAACAAAATCCACTGTGTGTAACTAGCTCTAAAGAAGTGCAAAAATAATAAACACCCACACGTACGCCCACACGGTTGTGTGGGGGTGGAAAAACTAGCTTAAGAGCGATCATAACACACTCTCCGACACCGCTGATGGTTACAAGATGCCAAATGGTCGTCACGTGCACTGCGGAGTCGTAAATTCGGATCATTTACCGTCATCTTTCTTTCCTTGCAGGTCGTGTTCGTTCAAACGCGACTCGAGAAAGGGTAGCGTAGTTGCGTTTCAATTTGAATTTTCATGCCTGATGCTTGTATTAAATCCTGCCCCGAATCTTCGTGTTCGTGTGGATGACAAAATTGGCAACAATCAAGATTTTACCATAAATTTCAATTACCAGTGTGGCAGCTCTTTGCCGGCTGAAATCTGTGCCCCAAGCCTGGCCATCGCCCGGCTGCTGTTGGGTTGACGATTCTATGAATGAATGCTGCCGTCATCTGGCGGTCGAAGGGCGACGTCAAGCAAAAACACTCACAAAAAAATACGAGTCCCCTCGAAAGGCGGTTTGCGTTTGCGTCCACCAGAAGGGGGATTTAATTGACGACACCAAACCACGGCGATCGTTTCGTTGCGCGATCCTCTTCCATTCGGGGTTTGCCTCATCCGGAAATCCTCGCAGCGTGTTGTCAAGCGGGTGAGATGATTTATGCATACCGAGCCGCGGTTTCGCCGTCACGGTATTAATTCCAACCGACCTGGCAGGCCTTAGCGCTTCTTGGCGGCAGAATAATCATAAAGGCTTGGGCCCGAGGAGGGCCATTTCCTTTCGAAGTCTTGTTGCGTTGTTTCGGCGAGGGTTTGAAAGGGGAAGATTTGCATCCGATCTGGAAAATGCGTTTCAAATTTTAGCACAACATTATTGTAAAGTGTAAACAAGAATACTTTGTGTGACAAAAGCTGTGTTGTATCTTATTTAATTAAATAATTAAAGGAGTCATATTTATAGATGAGCAGACGCAATAGAAGAACAATCTGTAGTAAATATGCAGTAAATCGAATGGAAATTTGAATTTAAGTAATTCTCATAATTCCGTAACATCTCCCTAACAACGCTCCTTGACGATCGTGTTCAATTTCCAAGTGAATGGGGGTTCTACGTTAATACTTATAGTCTAGCAGGCTGTGACGCCAATGATCGAGAGTGCATCATTTCGTACTGAGAATATTTCACACGCACGTACACACACACACACACACACACACACACACAAATACACATCCAGTGGGATGTCTCGCGGCTCAGAAAGCGGCCGTTTTAGAGCGAGGAGGCGGAATTTAATTTTTACTGAGCGAAAAAATATATTTTTAGCTGACGTATGTGTCTTTTTGGTGGAGCTGCTGCTGTTTTTTTTGCTGCTCCTCTTTGGGCAGCTTGTTGCGGTGTTGTTTTTTTTAGTTCATGCTGTTGTTGTCATCTTGTTTTCACCGTACGTATCCCGGCGAAAAGATGAAAATCTTGAATGCACGTGGCGGCGCGCGGTTTGTTGTGGCGGATAAACAGATTGTTTGTTTCCCTCTTTATTGCATGGCTCGTTGGGTGCGTGAGGAAGCGGCAGGGATCTTGTTTTTATTTGCCTCCCTTTTGCGGGTCGTTTATCTGCAAGAATGATCGATGCATCTGACCGTGCCATCGTGTAACAAATTCGTCCGATCATCGAACAAATGGCAAACGGAGAGTGGAAAAAAAATTGGCATCTTTTTATCGCTCTTAAGATGTCGAAAATTACTTTACGCTAATTCGCATATGAGTTGCATCATTTAAATTCACTTCTTGGATTACGAGAAAATAGCGACAGTAAAATATGAACCGACATATTTGCTCCTATAGCGTCACCAACCATGCGCCTCCATCACGGTTGTTGCCCCTTGTTTTATTGTGCGCTTTTTTTTTTGTTCGAAACGGCTTGTTTTCCATGCACTGATAAGAGATGTGCGAAAGAGAATCGGCTTCTCTTATCAGTAAATTCGAATAACGAAAGCAAAAGAGAGCCATCGAACGAGAGCACGAGAGAGAAAGAGAGTGGAAAAGTCGAGCAAAATGACATTACCTGGCCTTTACCGGGGAAGGGAAAGATTGCGCAACACAAACAATCCGGAATCGGATTCCGATTTGGAGCTTCCACTTGGGGGTTATTTTTAATGCTGCGTCCCTGCCCCCACCAGCGAGCTAAGGGGAAACTTCAATTGGTACAAAACCGATCGGTATGCGCATGAAACATGATATTGAAATAATTTACCGCATGGCGAGAAATGCCTTCAAACCGGGTTACGTTGTGCTGTAACTGTACAAAAGGCGTATCATTTTCTCGACCATAAAACTCTCCCCCAAAACCGTAACAGACGCGTAACACCTGCTTGCTGGCTGTTTTCTGTACTTTTTTTTTATTTCTTTTGCTTGCTTTCTCTCAATTGCCTTCTGCGCTCTTCCCGTGCACTTGAATGCACCCTCGGCTGGAGTCGCTTTTGTTGTGCGTTTTTCCACGAACTACGCAGACTTTTCCACCAAATTCCAAGGCACTCCCGGACGCGGCCAACCGGGAGGCTACCACCGGTGCGGCACTCACCTGCGAGCCACTTTCGGATGCTGTGGATGCTGCGCTCGTGAGTGCCTCGTCGCGAGCTTTCGTGTGGCGAGCTTTCGTAGACCGTGCGCTCTCCGGCGTTCTCTCCCAAGGGGTCTGCTCCGTTCGGGGTTTGGTTGCTGAGGAAGAAAAATAGGTATCCTTGCCCGAGTGAACGCCGTGTGCTCTCGTGGAGCGTAGCCGGTTTTTCTCCATCCCTTGGAATGCGTCCTAGCGGCCGTTTAGAAAGCTCACCGAAAGCCGCACAACACATCTCACAGCAGCCATGTTGGGGTGCGTTCTCTCTCTCTCTCACGGACAGTCAGGATAGATGTTGTATGGGAAAAAGAAAAAAATGAACAAAAACTCAACCCCCGGAGAGCGCCGTATGCTCCGGTCCGGCGTCCGGAGAAGCAACACACTCCAGCGCCACCGAAAGCTCGCGCAGGACGTAGTGCAAAAGTCGGTGTGGGAACCATTGCAGGCACAGAAGAAGTTTTTCCTGCCCACAAGGCACAGGCCACATCGCACAGGGCCCAGCTGCGCCATTCGTCGGCAGGTGTGAAACACAATAAAAGGGGCCGACCACCGGACGCGTGAAGAAGGGTGTGTGTGTGTGTGTGTGTGTGTGGGGAGGGATGGCCAGGGAGTTTTGTGACGGTGGCCTAAAGTTTCAGTATCCATCCGCGTCAGCAGCATCCAATGGAACCGATTTTGTAGCCGAGTGCCGTTTTTGCAGTGACGCAGCAGGAAAGCGAAACCGGGCAGGACCGGGTTGTGGGTGATGAAAAGTGATACGTGGTGGGTGGGTGGGCAGCTTCCGTTTCGGGTGTGGGCGAAAGGACAAAAGTCTCCGATGAAGTGGCCAGAACAGCCTGGAGAAAGCGAACGTGACATGGGCGCTCCAGCGCCATTACGGGAGCATTAGCGCGCGCGTGTGCGAGTGTGTGCGCGCGTGTGTGTGTGTGCGCCGTGCGGCGTACGCCCTGTTTTCGAAGGTTGAAATTTTCGGTCGCCCATAGTGTTTGGGAGGTTTTGGAAAAGGGTGAACAGAAGGAAAACGAAAAGGATCAAACTCGTCCCTCCGGATGCTGGAACAGATCCAAATAGGCGGATTCGCAAAGCCAGCAGCTCCTTCGATTCCTTCGCACAGGGCGTAGACGTGCATGTGTATACGTGTTTGTGTGTGTGTGTGTGTGTGTACGTGCAGGACGGAATTTTCCCCCAAAAGCGAGTGAAAATTCGCCCCCTCACTACCTACACCAGCGAGCAGCGGGTGGTGAAGCAGCATCCTTCGGCACGGGTTTTCATCAGTTTTTACTTCCATTTTCCGGCCATCTCGGGCAACACCCCACGAGGTTGGCCATTTTATATCCTGCCATTGGGGGTTGTCCAATTATACCTCCCTTTCTCCAAAACTAAAAAAAAAACCCAGAGTGCCATGATGTCTCTGCCTCATGCGTGCGTGTGTTGAGCGAGCGTGTGAGTGAATGAGTGTCATCCCCAGGTTTGCATCGCGCGCGGCCCTCCGTGCAACAACAAAAAGCTGCCTCTGCTGCCCTTTTGCGTTTTGGGGTGTATGCGTGCGTGCGTGCGTGTGTGTGTGCGCCAGTTTTTTTTTCACATCTCATTCTCCACACGTCGTCCTTGCACGGTACGAGGACGATATGCTCGCTTCACGCTGCAAGCAAAAGCAAGATGGCACCGCCGATGCGACGATGTGCATCTCTCGAATGGGCGATGGGCGCGACATGGCCGTTGAACGGGATGGGGAACGAGAGTGAGGGAGGGGAAGGGAGGGGGGGGGGTTATTACGTGCAACCCGACCGGGCCATGTAAGAATGTGTCGCGTGTGTGTGTGTGTTTTTTTTTTAATTTCATTTTCTATTCTTTTGTTTTGCGATCTTTCCCCAAAACAGGCAGAAAAGATTTTCACGCGCAATGAAACGTTAAAGTGACGCTGGATTTGGTGTTGGTGTAGCAAAATCACAATCAAAGTGCCGAACGCTAGGCGTGGTGAAAAGTGAAAAGCGCTCGTTGATAACACACAAAAAAAAAAACGTAGAAAAAGGAAACAAAAAAATCATGCACCCGCTCGGGTCCGGAGCGTTGTCGTGGGCCACCGGAAACCGATGCGCCCGTTTCCGGTCACAGTGCGCGATGAAACGATAACAGATCGCAGCAGCCCGCCGCGAGTGGTGAGGTGGCCGTATCCCTAAAAGGGCCAGAAAATGCGTTCTAGTGTCTAGCGTCAGCCCAACTAGCCCAATACTAGGAGTGTGAAACGTGTGTGAAAAGAGCCCGTAGCTCGCTCAAACAAGCCAGCAAAAGGCTGCTGGAGAGAATTCCGCTAGCGAAGTGACATTTTTTTTACTCCACTTGGTGGAGCTGGATGTTATAATTGTACACTTGCACGAACGGAACGATCGGAAAAGTGTAGCCCTTCATTTTACACAAGCCCGTGCAGGATCAAGTGAAACCTCAGTCCATCCTATTGGCCCTTAAAGAAGAAAAATCCTCCCACCCCCCAAATCACCGGTGGCAGGATGATGGTGAGGAGCGGATCTATCGAGCGGGTGACGACGTGCGCGGTGTGCGGTATTCCGTCGCGGAAAAACGATCACGGTGGTCCGGATGTGGGAGCCCCAGTATTTCGTAACGGGTGACCAGTGACCGAGCAAAGTGCAAAGAGCCAATCCACAGGGCGTGTGGGAAAGTGCAGCGAGGGTGAGCTCCCTCACCTCCCCCCCAAAAAAAAAAAGGGCCAACGAGAGGGGTGGCCACGTACCCGCCCCCGCCCGTCCCCCGTCCCCCACACGTCAGCGAAAAGCGTACAAGAGGCGTAGCGCGAACAGTGGGGCGCGAATCGAGGGGAAATCGCGAATCGAGTGAAATTTGCAGCCACGGCGCAGCCCCAAAGCAAGGTCGGGTTGTTTCCGCTTTTTTTTTTTGCTCCATTCTCTGCGATCCCTGTTGTTGTCGGTGCTTTTTCCCGGCCTTCCACCGTGAGAGCGAGCGTAAGTGAGTGCCGAGTGAAGCGTGAGCGCGCGTGAGAGAAAGCTGCTGAGCGGTCGGTGGTGAGCGTGAGTCGCGCGTGAGAAGCCGCTGGTAGGGCGATGAGTGAGAAAAGCTTTCGGCCTTCGCGGGTCTATTGCGACGATTTGCGACAGGACTAGCCGAGGAACGGGTGCCCGTACAAGGATGCAAAGGCAACACCAAATCGCCACTAGCGACCCGCTAGCTGAGTGAGTGCGTGCGTGCGTGCGAGCTGGAGTGAGCGAGAAAGCGCGAGAGCGTGTGTAACGAAACCAAAACAAAACAAGTGCACCGAACAAGTGCAGCGAGAAGAAAATGAGGGAAATGGAACCCGGTAGAGGCGACTCCACACACAACCTGCCGCACAGTGAGTTTAGCGGCCGGTGCAGACAAAATGGTGGCCGCACGGGTGTCCTGTTCGCGTGGACGTTCGGTTGGTTGGTGGTGATTGGGTGGCTAGCTGGTGGTGGACCAGCGGTTCACGCCCAACGGCCCCTCGGGAATTCGAGCTTTGGTGCGTCGCACAACTCCTCGGGGGTTATAAACGTACATCCGGCGTTAACGACCAGCACCACCTCAACGGAGGCACCACGCTCGGTTCTGCCGGCGTCCGTGTCCGGGTTCGAGGACTCGTTCGAGGACGATAGTGCTGATATGGAGGAGCATGATGAGCACGACGAACACGGCGAGCACGATGAACATGGGGAGCATCCGCGGCATGAGCATGGTGGACATGGTGGGTTTGCGCCTCCACCACATGAAGCCAATGCCGGTGCGAGTCGGAACGGTGGAAACGATGGTGCCCCGATCGGATCCCGGCAACCGAACATCCGGCTGATCAATCCGTACTTTCCGACGCCCGCAACGGCACAGGGTGGTTCGAAGACGACGGAGCCACAGAACGGGCGACGGAATTACCCAGCTAGGCCAGGTCGACGTAAGAACTCGCCTATCAACGAGTTGTGGAAGATGCAAAATAACATGAATGGGATCGAAAAGCCCGGGGAACCGATTTCGTACGGTTCGAAGACGCACCGGCGGGGTCAGACGGTGCATCATGCCGGGGCGGGTGGTGCGTACGGGCAGGAGACGGAGAGTGGGGCTAGGGGTGGAGTTGATCCGACCGAGGGGACGGTTCCGCAGCCTGGACGTGGTACGAGCATCGATCGAGGTAGCAGAGGACGGTCCGATCCGGGCCGTGGAGTTGGCGTCATTATGCAGTCACCTGGGTATTACCCGGTTGGATCTTCCTATAGTCGGCAGGGTGACGACCCGTTAAGGACGTTGCGAGCGCGTTACAATGAGGAGGTAAGCAGATACTCATATCCATTTACAAAAGGACACCTTAGATCTACAACCCTGTACAAACAGTGACATATTCCCTCTCAGTGCTCTTGACCTACCAAAGAGAGTATTCTGACGATAGTGGTTCGTGTCCTTTAACATATTTTGGGACCTCAAAAGGACTTATTCTAAACGTGACACGTCTCCTGGAGGTTGTCTCTTTCAACTCGCTGCGCAATAGTGACGCCATCACAATAACCTGTACTCGAAGTAGTCATCAATGTAACCTGTTACAGCAGGAGAACCCATTCTCGTTAAACTCTTCTTCTCCGAATGTCAAGGCCTACTATCTGTTGCTGCTCCATCACGTACATCCTTACGCTGCTGGGTGTGAGATTGAGTTGCGATGGAATAATTAATCGTTCACACCTCAACGCCACTCAGCAGCTCAACCGTTCCATCGGAAGTTCGGTTGGCCTTTGACCAAAATTTTGGTCCCCCTCAGCCACACCTTGTTGGGATGTGTTTTTTTTTTTGCAGATTGCTGATGTCGGTTTGCAAACCACGTCGCAGAACTACGCGCAGGGCGACGAAGGGTGGGAGTTATTTTCGTAGACGCAATCGAAAATAGATTTGCCACGATTTTCCACGCGCTACCGCTGCTGGATCAATCGTTTGACGTACTGTGGTCACCATCGCTTCCAGCGCGAACGGATGTGGCGGTGGCGGTTGGACATTCAATTCCACTCTCCTGCCGAGAGCGACATGGAAGCAGACGCAAAGTTTGCTTTTTGTGTGCCGTTTCGTTTGCCGTTTCGACTTGCGGTTTAGTCGCGCTAAACGAGCGGTTGTCTAAAAATAGCAACCCTCCCGCGCCAATCCGGGCCAAGCGAAACGGAATAGAAACCGGACACGAGAGTGTTTTTACTTCCAACCTGGGGTGGAAGAAAATAAACATGGCTGTTTGTGATACCGTGTGGCTATATTTATTTGGCGATGTCCTTTTTGCTTTTCTGTTTCCGCTTCCGATAGCGATACCACAACTCCGTCCCGGACCAGGGCTCGGAGATGGACGAGATCTTGGGCATGAAGTGTAACTTCGAGTCGGAGTGCGCCTGGACGTGGAACGAGAGTGACCCGCACGGGTTTCAGGTGGTGACGGGCATGAACCTGACAGAATCCAACCGGACGGGGTTAATGCCGGGCCCGGGTGCTGATCCGGTTCACAACGCGAACGGACACTTTCTGCATTTACGCCTCACGCAGGACAGCCCACCGCAGTTCCTGTCTTCGCCCGTGTTCGGTGCGACGAAGGAGAACTGCTATCTGGAGGTGTTCCTGCATCAGAGCGCGATGCACCTTGGCAGCATCCGGATCGTGATCGAGACGGTTGGCAGCCAGCAATCGAGCTGGGTACCGGCGGAGATGATGGGTAACGATCTGCGCCGTTGGCAACTCAACACGTTCCGGATCGATCGCGTGTCAAACGAGTTCAAGGTGCTGTTCGAGGTGGTACCGAACAAGCTCGGTGGGCAGGCGCGTGGTCACGTCAGCCTGGACAATCTGCGCATGGTGAACTGCTTCCCGGACTCGATCAGCACGCACAACTGCAGCTCGCTACAGGTCCAATGCACGGCCAGCAAGGTACGTAAGCGTTGGATCTTGAAGATCCTTTTTGCTTGTTTTTGGAAGGATTGAATACGTTTCTGTTTCCGTTTTCAGGTGCCGGTGTGCATTAAAACGCCCAAGATCTGTGACATCACTGTGGACTGCGACGAGAGTGAGGATGAGACACTAAATTGCGGTAAGCATCTCTCTCCAGAAGCTCCAGAGCTGATCATGTGATATAACGTCATATTTTCGCCTTGCAGACAAGATCCCGTTCGGTGGACGTTGTGACTTCGAGTCCGGTTGGTGTGGATGGCAGAACTACGGCAACGTGATCCTGTCGTGGGCACGTCACTCTGGTCCAACACCGACGGAAAAGACGGGTCCTGATATGGATCACACGCACGAAAACTCGAACGTGACCGGGTACTACATGCTAGTCAACATGAACCAGCACGCGAATGACAGCGAGAAGCGGACGCTCGTTGGATTGGCCAGCAACGCGATCATGAACAGTGTCGTCTTCAATCCACCACCGCTTGTGCACACGAACGCAAGCTCGCCGTACCGGAACTCCTGTGTGGTGAGTGATCTTTGCGCGAGGCTACATGATCTGAAATTAACCCACTGCTCTTGTTCCATTTTGGGTGTTGTCGAACCGATAACAGGTACGCTTCTACGTGCACCAGTACGGTATGAACCCGGGCAGCATCAACCTCTCGAGTGTGGAGATCCGTGAGAAGGAAAACTTCACCACGACGCTCTGGTGGAGCTCGAAGAACCTCGGCGAGGACTGGGTGCGGGTTGACATCATCCTGCCGAACATCACGACCAAGTACTACCTGCAGTTTGAGGCGCGCATGGGCATGCGCATCTTCTCGGACGTCGCAATCGATGATTTCTCGCTCAGCCCGGAGTGTTTCGGGTTGAACATACCGGCGGAGCATCTGCAGGGTTACAACTACTGGGATCCGCGGATAGGCGGTGCCAAGCAACCGCACAAGGACTTTGTCGGGAAGTCATGTAGGTTTTCTTTTTGATGTTGCGCTTGTTCAAACTGGCAGGATTTTTTTTTAATGTGTCTTGTTTTTTTTCTGCAGTCCTGGAACTGAGCACCTGCGGAGCGAAGGGTCAGCAAGGACCAACCCCAGCCGACTGTCTGTCGTCGTACAACAACACCGAGGCGTTTAGTGCGGTGCACGTCATCGATAGCCATCCGTTCAAGGGCATTCAGACGTGGAAGGTCCCCAACGAGGGCTACTACACGTAAGTGCTCCAGAAGACCATGCAATGAAGATCCTCAAAGTCCTCATGAATATCATTTTCCGGTTTCACAGGATAATCGCCAAGGGTGCCGGTGGTGGGCTCGGTTCCGGTGGTGTTGGTTCCTCCCGCGGTGCGATGGTACTGAGCGTGCTTGAGCTGCACAAGGACGAGGAGATCTACATCCTAGTCGGGCAGAGTGGAGAGCACGCGTGCATCAAATCGATGGGATATCGGGATGAGTCGTGCGAGATGCGCAATAAGCAGCTCAACATGGACACCTGGATCCACTCGAAAACGCAACAGGTGAAGAACACGATCATCGAGGAGGGAGCTGGTGGTGGAGGCGGTGGCACCTACGTGTTTCTGGTAAGTGTGACGTGGAGGTCTCCCTAGCACACCCTTCTTAAGCTAATCTCTGTTTCCTGATTGGCTCTGTTCAGCTGAATTCCGCAAACACCGCGGTTCCCCTGCTAGTAGCAGGTGGTGGTGGAGGACTCGGTGTTGGGAGGTACCTTGACGATGACATCCAGCACGGTAAAAAGTACCTATCGTACAAACGGGACACGTCCGGATCGGCCCACGGTGAGTCAACGAGACAAGCCGGTCCAGGAGGTGGTTGGCGTGCTCAACCCGAGTTGGCGTTGGATTCTCACAACGGTGCGTCCCTGCTGGAGGGTGGACGTGGAGGACTTCCCTGTTATACACCGCGTGGTACCCACGGACAGGGTGGTTTCGGTGGTGGAGGTGGAGGATGCGATACAGGTGGTGGAGGCGGTGGATACTCCGGAGGTGACACGATGATTAACTCCACCAATGGTGAAGGTGGATCATCTTTCATGGCCTCGAAGCGGAACGTTCCGGAGCTTTCGATGGAGTTCGCCGGTGGAAGTAGTGGCCACGGTGTTGTACTCATCATCCCGGCGATCCAGGGTTGTGGATGTGACTACCGGTGTGTGGCTCTGGATGAGTATCGGTCTACGGTTGGGTGCATCTGCCCGGACGGGTGGACGTTGAAGCCGGACAACTACACGGCGTGCGAGTGTAAGTAACCGCCGAACGGTGAGCGACCATGTGCATTGATTTTACTCCAACAGTTTTCGTTACACTTCCAGTGCCCACGGAAACCGTGGAGATGAAGTACCTAATCATGTTCTTTGTCGTCGTCGTGCTCGTGCTTTGTGCGGCACTCGCCAGCCTGATACTGATACTCTGTAAGTGGATAAGCGCTAGTGCTGGGGTTGGTGAGCAATATTGGTGATATGGAACCGATGTAGAACGAGGAAACTCTAAACATTTGATTATGATTGTCTTCCTCAGTGCTAGGCTTCATAGCTAGAACAACACGGGAACTTTCGCAGATATATCTGTAGTAATTTCGATCTAGTTCTGGCTATGAAGAACAGAGCCGGAGAAATTAACCGTACAACATAAATTTTGTATAAAGGTTCCGAATGTTCCGCTGTCACAAATTGCAACTACCTGCACAGTAGGCTGTGTTTTCAATCACAAAAAAAAATGATACTAATACCTCTTTCGCCCTCCAGATAACCGGTACCAGCGCAAGCGACAGGCAGCCCTACGCCACAAGATGCTGCTGGAGCAGGATCTGCAGCTGAGCCGGCTGCGCAGCACGGCCGATGACTCGGCACTGACCAACTTCAATCCGAACTATGGTTGTGACGGCATACTGAACGGGAACGTGGACGTCAAGAATCTGCCGCAGGTCGCCCGAGAGAGCTTGCGGTTGGTGAAGTACGTCCGCTGGAGTTACGTTGGTGTCGTACAAGGTCTAATTGCTGCGTCTTTTGCTACTTCTTCCACAGGGCTCTCGGACAGGGTGCTTTTGGTGAGGTATACCAGGGTCTGTACCGCCACCGTGATGGTGATGCGGTCGAGATGCCAGTGGCGGTGAAAACTCTCCCGGAGATGTCCACCGGCCAAGCGGAGTCTGACTTCCTGATGGAGGCGGCCATCATGGCAAAGTTCAAGCACGCCAACATTGTCCACCTGATAGGCGTTTGTTTCGATCGACATCCACGGTAAGTAGGCGCTGGAATTGACAATCTTTTGGCTGAAGAAAGTGAATGCAAACAACGTTTTATTCCTCTTGGACAGGTTCATCGTGCTCGAGCTTTTGGCCGGTGGTGATCTGAAAAACTTCCTCCGTGAAGGTCGCAACAAACCGGTATGTCGCCGATGGTTCACTCTTCCCCGAGGTTTTACTGACGGCATTCTTCTTGTTTTGGCTTTTTGTCCCACAGGAACGTCCTTCCCCACTGACGATGAAGGATCTGATCTTCTGCGCGCTTGACGTCGCCAAAGGCTGCCGGTATATGGAGAGCAAGCGGTTCATCCACCGAGACATCGCCGCTCGGAACTGCCTGCTCAGTAGTAAAGGCCCAGGCCGCACGGTGAAGATCGCCGACTTCGGTATGGCACGTGACATCTACAGGTCTGATTACTACCGCAAGGGTGGTAAAGCGATGCTCCCGATCAAGTGGATGCCTCCGGAAGCGTTCCTCGATGGCATATTCACCTCCAAGACAGACGTCTGGTCATTCGGAGTACTACTCTGGGAGGTATTTAGTCTCGGGCTGATGCCATACACCGGTTTACCCAACCGAGACGTGATGCAGTTGGTGACGGGTGGAGGTCGACTTGACGCCCCCCAGGGATGTCCAATGGCAGTGTACCGCATCATGGCGGACTGCTGGAACCCGACACCCGAGGAGCGACCCTCCTTCTCGAACCTGCTCGAGCGGCTCACAACCTGCACGCAGGATCCGGAAGTGATGGACGCACCACTTCCGAGCTTCTTCCGGCCACCATCGAACGAGCGTGACACCACGATCATGCGCCCACCCGGAAATGATGACTTCTGCCTGCAGATACCGAACTCCTCCGACTACATGGTCCCGCTCCCAGGACATCGGTCGGTGGCGGAGAGGTTGTTGAGTGAGGCGACGGGTGTCACCATCCCGGACACCCTCATGACCTGCACACCACCCATCAACGCCCTCCCGAGGATGGTGAACGGACACGCGGTTGTGGTGGCGGGTACGTTGGTAGGACATGCCGCCCCTCAGGGCGCTCCACCCATGCAGGCCGTCGCCCCCGATGGCACATGCTGGGAAACGTCCTTCATCCGGCAACATCCGGGTCAACAACCCTGCCCAGGAGGTGTTCCATTGCCACCACCACCCGTCCTTGATCCCGCCCAAACGATCTTACCCCCGAACGGTGGTGGTCCACCCATGGTTCCGATGCCCGTCCCCGAGGTGGCTGATAAGCTGATCTCACTGGACACACCGCAACAAACTCCGACCGCCATCCAACCGCCCATCTCCTTCGGCAATCCACTTCCGGAACTCGGAGATGGACCACAACCGGTGGTTGGGCCGGGAGGAGCGGTTCCGATGACGAATGGGAACGGACATCAGCATGGAGGTGCACCTCCGACGATGGTAGAATCCCCCATGGAAACGGCTAAGCTGCTGAGTAGCATACCACCACCAATTACGCTTGATCCAGCCGCACTCAGCATGCAGCAGAACCACGTGGGTGGAACGTCGTACGCCAACATCCGCATGATGAGTAACGCTTCCGGTGGGCACGTGAATGGAAATGGTTCCGGTCACGGGCATGGAAACGGTAACAACAACAACAACAACCACGGTGATCATGGGGTGTTGGTGGAGAAGCTTGGCGGTGGTCCTGGCGGTATGGTGATGGGTGGATTGGCGGGATACGCGAATGGACCCACTGGGAACGGTGGTAATGGTGGTGGAAATGGAGTGCACAACGCGAACGGACACCATGGGCATGGACATGTGCACGGACATGGTGGGAATGGTGCGGGAGGACCGGATAAAGGAGCTAATGGGCAGGATCCTTCACGCCAGGCGGCTCCATTCACGATCCAGACGTTCAGTGAGCGGTACATCAGCCCAGAGAACCACTCCGAGATCAGCTGCTAAGCGGTATCGGTTTATGTTTGCGGGTAGGACACTTTGCGGTAAAATAAGGACATCCCCACGACACAGGGTGAGACACTCACACACGATACACGACACATCTGCGCATATATAATATAGAGCGGCATCCATTGGTGGACATTGATTGGTCACTAATTTGAAAAAGTATTTCGTAACGAAAGTTAATATACATATATATATATACCTATATACTTATAGACATTATGAGGGGCAGCACACAGCTCAAGCCAGCCTCACAGCTACACATAATGCAAAATGTGTACATAGTAAAGTGCGTGGTTGGTTGGGTTCGGGAAAGGGAATATATTTATACATAAAGCAACCAAAAAGAAATGCCCATTTGTTCCATGAGACCATCTCTTGCTCGAGCAGTAGGCAGGACGCTCATTCGTAGTCATACAAAAATCCATAGAAGCATAAAAAAAGAGAAAACAAACTCCCCAGAAGTTCACAATGTCAAACAGCTTACAATAAGGACGATTTGACAGCAGGTGGAACAGTTGACAGAAAAAAAAACTCACGCAGTACACAAAATTCATCACATAATCGGAGCCTCAAGCGAGGCCGAACCAGCAAAGCTTAACGGGATTAGAAGGGCGTTTGTTGGGGAATTTTTCCGTTGCGCTGCGGTTTAAATTGCGGTCGAGAGAAAAACGCCGCCACGCGTAGAACGTAGGACGATTAGTTAGGGACGAGCTTATCCCAATTTTTAACAACGACAAATTCACACCAAGTAGGCGCTTCCCAGCGCGAGCCCGAGTGTCATGGCTCGAGTTGATGAGTTTTTGTTTTATTGTTGTTGTGTGTCCGTAAGGATGATCTCTGGTGCATTTGTACGCATTTGAATCGTGTGTTTGAGATAATGGGTCGTTTTTTTTTGTCGATTTTAAGGTTTTTTTTTTCAAATTAATTTCCTTTACAAAATTGCAAACGTTGGCGTTGCGTTCTCACCCTCCGGGGGGTTGATTTATGGGGTGTAAAAAAAAAAGCTAAAAGAAATAATTAACCGTAAGTTTAAAACGATTTACTCAAGCGTGCGTGCCGGTACGCTTGGTGTATGTAATGGGTAATTCAAATATACAACCGTTACGTTTTCTGGCCGTTAAAGGTTGTGATAATTTAGCGAAACAGCGGGAAGCCATCGGTTGTGTTTATGGTTCTGTTTCGTTTGGGCATTTTAGTTTTTGCTTCTGTTCTTTCGCCCTCTGGCGCAATGGCCAAAAGTCGGAAAACCGAAACCGGCAAAGTGTTAAATTTGTTGTAAATCGTTGTTTGGAACCGCCGAAAGGTCCCGTCCCGTCCCGGGGCGTCGAATTTTCCGGTTCAGATTTCAGCTGTCGAATAAGTACATGAATAAGCGCACGTTGCGTGCTGGTAGAGGTATTGTTGATTCTATTTCCTGCAGCTAAACATTAAGATAACACACGTGATGTTTTTGATCGTGCCACGCCGCAGCATAGCTGACGAAGAGAGGCGATCGAGAACACCGCGTGGATCAGGTTAGTGAGAACGCTCCAGCCCAGAGGCTTCGGAGACAATGGGGAAATGTTTTGTGACTTAGCAAGGGTGAAGGTGTTTGACTTTCTCAGCAACAAAAAAAAATACACCCTCGCGAATGTACGAGCTGTTTCGTTGGTTCATTCGAGCGTATTGCAGACTGCGTTTTTAGGCAAAATTATTTCAATTTACCGAAGATTGTGAAACGAGAAGAAAAGCAAAAAAGCTCGAAAAGAATCCGGAATGAAACCTTTCTTCTTGCTACCCAGCTACGTCTAATTCGGTGTGTCTCTGTCAGGGTGGCAATGGAACGCCCTCAACGGCCCTCCATCTCATATACCGTCGTGTGAAATGTGTGTTAAATGTTACCGAATGCCGGTGATAGAAGTTAAGGGCAACAACGCCATTGCGCTAAACACCCCCTTTAAAGTACCACTCGCCATACGGGGGTTCCGCACCTTCCGTATGTTTAATTCCCGTTTTTTTTTCTCCTGCTAGCGACAGAACGCGAACGAGAGCAAAACACGTACACGTATAAGTAAGGATGAATTCTCCGTTGCCAAAATGTAAAACTCACGCTCATTAGGATGCCGCGGTAAAGAAGGGCAAGTAAGAAAGCCAGTTAAACTAACTGTGCCCCAATATTGGCGGTCGGCCGTGTGTGTGTACAACAACCATAAAAAAAACAACAACAACAAACATAAACGCGATAACAAATAAATGTAGAGCAAAATGAACAGGGACGCCAGTGGAGTGCGGTGAGAATAAATGTAACTTTGTACACAACTTGAACATTGCAGATTATTTTGATAGAATTGTACAGGATAATCAGTTTGTAAATCGACGTCCCCGCCGGTGTGGTGGGGGCGCGGGATTATGCGAAGTATGAAAAAAAAACAAAACCGTAGGATGTTTGGATGCGAAAAGTGGCGGGAAAGCGAACGATGGAGGCGCGCGTGACACGTGTTTTTTAATGTATACAAGGCAACACCTCCTGGAGTGGAGCGAGTTGTTACTAGCTACTTATAAACAAAAAAATAAATAAAATGGATGGATATATGTAAAAAAAAAATCCAGAGCCTTCGGGCCAGCGTGTGATTGTGTGTGGATGTGTGTATGTATGCGCGTGTGAGCATGTGTGTTAAGTGTTATTACATGGTTTTGAGGAGACGCGCCAAACCGCAAGGGTGGCGATAGGATTAAGGCAATTAAAATAAACTCTAAACTAAATGGCACCACCATCAGCTGCAGTAGTAGGCAAGCAGGATCCCCATCCCCCCCCAGAGTATAGATGTACATTGCGTGTTATCCACTTTATATTGTGCCGATTAGGACAACAACAAAAAAAAACAAACACACACACACACGAAAAGAACACAAGTCTGAGAGGGCACTCGGCAGGCTTTCAAAAGGGTGGGGTGAAGGATAAAATAACGCGAGAAGGATAAACTAAACCGGAAGCCGACTCCTCACGACGGTGGCAGGACGATGGCACGGTTGTAGTGTGGACGCCGTTGTGAAAATGCTTTAGAACTGGACGCTTTTTTCGTATTCAAGCTGTAGCGGAACTAGGCAAGTAGCATTATACAGGATACTGAACAAACAAAAAATCATAATGAACATAAAAAAAACGAGAGCAAACAGAAACGGACAGAGGAAAACAGCACAACCTCTTATACATAAACGAATATACATATACCCACATTCTCCCAAACATACACGGCCCAAGGGAATTGAATGGCGAACGGTGAACGAAAATGGCTTCCCGTCCTGGCCGAAGGATTGACTCTTAAGTTCGGTTGTTTCGGGGATCGTTTCGAAAGAGCTCCAAGCCGTTGCAGTAGCACAAGCGTAAAGCAAAACAAAAAAGGGTATGCCTAGCCCGATAAGGCTAATAAGGGAAAACTCACACCGCACAGTCTCAGAGATGAGATGAAATGGCGGTGTATCTACTGAAAGTTATCGACGTGATACACGATAGAGCAAAAAGCGGGGAATTGCTTCCGTTTCGGTGCCACCCGTCACCGGGTCCCTTGTAAAGGGGTTTGCGGAATAAACCCCGGGGTGGGCGCACACCCTTGGGAAGGGGAAGGTTACATTTTGATAATTTTAGCCCATACAAAAAAATAAACTTGATGGAAACCAGGGCCAGGAGCAGGTGCAGGCAAGTCGGGGCACTGTTGAAGGAGGAATGGAATGGATGCGACATTCAAGAATATATAAATAAAAAAATATATATATACACACATACACACATATATACATATACATATAAAAGTAAACTTATATTTATTTTTATATATTAGAAAAAACAACCAATACGAGCCAGGGCAGGTGAATGAGAGGACATTGAATGTTTGACAAAATCAAAGGAACTCCTGCGAGCAGGAATGTCGGAAAATCACGCAGTGAGACAACACACAACCAACCAAAAAACAGAAAACACTAACAAGGTATCCTAACGATAGAGCCATCGGGCGCCAACGAGAATTGAGAAGAATTGAGAAACAAAAACGCGATCGTAAAAGAACAAACTAAAAAACAAATGGAAACAAACCAACACAACATGAAATAGAGCTAAATGTAAGTAACGTATGAGAATAATCTTTCGTGTAAACAAACCAGCAAAGCTCCACCCGGACACGGGTGTGGAGAAAAATAAAGAAAGCAGAAGTAGACATGTTAAAACAAACAAAAAAAATATATATACATAAATAAAAGGAGAAAAAACGGATCCAAGTGGAAGTAAAACATGCTTTAATGACGTATGTGTACATATTAATGATCTAGTGGAACATTAAAACAAGAAACACAAGAAAACACTCAGAGATGAGATGAGGCGAGCAAAGCAAACGAGCGCCTGGCAGGACGGAATGCGCTACGGAACGGCGCGCGGTATGCTAGGGAAGACATTCCGATCCTTGCGATCGCTTGCACGATCACGTCAGTCAAGGGATTGTGTCGATCACGAGATCGAAGGTAAACGGGAGATGTCCCTGTGTGTTCTCGCGACAACCGATCGCTTCGTTACTGCTGGGATTTCGTTTCTGAAGTTGACGTCGATGTAGCAAATACAGAAGCAGGTGAAGATGATGATGAAAAACAAAACAACCGTCTAAATAAAAGAAAAAAAAGTATGTAACTAAAAATTGAACCCTAACTAAGCTCATGCGCAGGTGTTGCGAACGAAAAGATGATAAAAAGAACGGAAAAATGTAAGGAAAAATGTGCGGAGTGAAACAGGCATGAGACAGAAAATATTAATGTTATTTATTTATTGATATTTATGTAAAAAAAAGAAAAATAAAAATACAAAAAACAACAAAAACCAAAACGAATGGAGCCAGATGAATGACACAAAAACCAGTGAATACATTCACCTACCACTACTAATAGGAAATGGACTGAGGATATCTCCTTTTGGACGAATGAGCATTGCAAAAGAAAAAAAAAAGCCGGCACATTTCGGAAGGATGGAAACCAAACCAAAAAACGAACACACATACTTACACTTGAAATCAGCTAAACACGTTTAGGTGATCGCATAAGGAGGGGCGATGCATTGGAACATGAAGATGGACGAAATTCCGATCGAACACTCGAAACACGGACAGGACCTCACAGAGAGGTCCTACACACGTAACACACGGTCCCATCGTAGCAAAAGGAATGCTCACGCCGGGGGGAGAGAAATGTTGTACGGAATCTTATCATAACTGACTAATAAACAAATAATGACAAACGAAACTACCCAGTGCAGCTGATTTCGCGTTTGAGGGCAGCATTTGATTTATGTTATAATTTGATTAAACTTATCATTGTGATAACGGATATGTGACAGGTGTCTAAACGTCCGCCAATGGTCATAAATCATCAGATGATGGATTATGATGTCACGGTAGCGAGTATCGGGATGCTGCGCCTCTGCCACATCGGCAGAGAAAGATTCTTTCCAATCCAGGCATTCAAGGCGAGCGGTCACATTCGAAACAAGCTGGAGAAAGGTAAAATTCTGATACGTGTAAAATATATCAAATTTAAATTCATGTACAGTATTTCTGTGTTTTAACTAATTTTTATTTGCGCAGGACAAAGGACGAACAGCTAAACGATACACGATACCCCTAGAACTCCGTCAGAAGCAGTAGCTTGATCGTGATGAAAGGTTTTCCTGTCACGAGACGGCAACGCCCACAGTGACTAATAACTTTGTGAGATCACCCTACTTTCGCTTTGAAAGCGTTCAACAGGAAAAGCATAAAACATCTTTATGTTTCTGAGCAATTTTTAAAAGTAACGACGCTAAACGATCATAAAATAATCTACGTATAAAAAGCCTTCAACGTCCATCGAAAGCTTCGCAGTCTTTTGTAACACGTCGTGAAAGATATTTCGCATACAACGCCTATCGTTTGTTGGAGAGAATGAATGTCATTCAGGTGAACGATTCCAATGACGACTCGCGCAAGTCCAATGAATTTAACTGTAGTACAGATGGTGATAATTTCGAGGAGGTTAGTGTGTTAGAAAACCGATTTTGTTGAAGCTGGACAGTAAATATTCTTGATCCATTCCATCGTAGATCAGTGGCGATTTCAGCGCGCTAAGGGCCTATTGCTTATCGCAGGACAAGCTGTACGAGGATCCCGATTTTCCGGCCAACAACTTCTCGATCTACCGGTCAATGCCGCCAAGCGATGATCAACAAGTGATTGAATGGAAACGCCCAAGAGAGATCGTCGAGGAACCGAAATTTGTGACCGAGGGATTCTCGCGATTTGACGTGCGACAAGGATCATTGGGAAATTGTTGGTTCATCGCATCCTGCGCCAGCCTTACTTCTCATCAGCGATTGTTTGATCGTGTTGTGCCAGCGGACAATGGTCAATTCGAAGATGATACGTATGCTGGATTGTTTCGATTCCGCTTCTGGATGTACGGTCGTTGGGAAGACGTAGTGATCGACGATCGTTTGCCTGTCAAAGAGGACAACACGCTACTCTACATGAGCTCTTCGACGAAGAACGAATTCTGGGCTGCGTTGTTGGAGAAGGCGTACGCGAAGCTCCATGGTTCATACCAATCACTCAAAAGTGGCACCGGACTAGAGGGCATGGTTGATCTGACCGGTGGTATCACAGTGGACTACCCATTGAAGGGCGCCGAACCGGCGAACATGTTCGAGATACTAGAACGAAGTTTGGCCCGTAAATCGTTGGTCACCACCGGGATCAACCAGGACACCCAGGATAGACTGAAGTCCGTCAACTTGGTATCCTCCCACGAGTACTCTGTGACGAAAGTGTCTCGCTTCGACGCAAACCTGCTGAACCTTGGCCATGGCCTCGTACCTAACGTGAGGCTAATCTGCTTGCGCAACCCGTGGGGAAGCAAGGAATGGAACGGACCCTGGAGCGATAGTTCTCCCGCGTGGAAACTGGTCAACGACGAGAAGATAAGTGAGCTGAACATCGTCAAAGAGGATGGCGAGTTTTGGATGGGTTTCGAGGATTTTGTGACGTATTTCGACGACATCAGTATATGCCACCAGTGCCCCAATGATTTAGACGAGCTCCAGAACAGAAACTTCCCCTGGGAGATGCTATGCTACTCGGGTGAATGGAAGCGAGGATCCACTGCAGGAGGATCAGACGCTTACAGCTTCTGGAGGAATCCACAATTTGTCATCACACTATCAGCAAATTGCTCTAACAGCATTAAAAGCAACTCTCTTCAAGATGATGAAAATGTGGATTCAAACACTGCAGTAATTATAGGGCTTATGCAGAAGCACAACCGTGAGTTGGGAACAGAATTTTTACCCATAAGGATCCACGTTTTCCCGATACCTGATCATGTGGTCGTCCGCCAACGACTCCTGTCGAAGCAGTTCTTTGATGAAGTCGCACCAGTCAATGGTGGGGCTCGTTTCGCACCCGAGCGTGAGGTTGTCGCAAAATATTCGCTGCCCGCCGGCAGATACGTGGTGGTCCCGCACACCTGGAAGCCAAAGCTGGAAGGCGAATTTTTCCTACGCATCTTTGCCGAAGGATCAATTGTCAACACTTGCAATTGCGATAACGAATAGGAATGAATAGGAATTACGAAACTCTCAATGGTGTATGGAATCGGACGCTAACGTTGATTTGTTTTTGCATGTTTTATTCTATATCATTTATTCAAGCTAATATGCTGCCAGTATAACCGTATGTTACCAATATTATAACAATATCAATGAACGAAATAAAGCAATGTATCGTTAATCATGCTATCTTGTAATTTATAAGAAGTATAACACCCTGAGGAATGCAATATGTTTAACAAGTGTGACAAATTTCGGACCCCAGACACACAGTGATGGGCTTATCTGCTTTAAATTGTTTTTAAGATAAGAGCAGTCAAATAAAAAAAAACGCGCTCTCAGAACCCCGTCAGCTGCATAAGCTGGAATGTGGCTGTGGTTTTTCCTCGCACGAGACGTCTACTGCCGCAGTGACTCATGATCGCGTGAGAACAGATCAACGCCAGTCAGGTGCGCGGAACGAGTTTGCAAGTTGCGGTACTTTCCCTAGCACGTATTTTTATGCGTACGTCAGGAGAAGCATAAAACAAATCTCCGCGTTCCGATGCACCGGTTTAGATACAGACGCAACGCGATCATTAAACAGGCTACGGATAAAAAGCCTTTGCCGCGCTCCGGAGGCTTGGCAGTCGAATGTGATACGTCGCGAAGGGTATTTCGCATACAGCGCCTTTCGATTATTGTGGCCAGCGATGGATTTCATTCAAGTGTTTGATTCGGAGGACGACTTGTGTAGTGCTGATGAATTTAGCTGGGATGCAGATAGTGATTGTTTCGAGGAGGTTAGTGTGCTGATAAAGGCGTTTTTTTTTCCTACAAGGTTAAGTCGTGACAATAACTAGTTTTGATCGATTCTTTCGTAGAACGAATGCAACAGTAGCGATTTTAACGCGCTTCGTGCCCACTGCTTATCGCGAGGCAAGTTGTACGAGGACCCCAATTTTCCGGCCAACAACTTCTCGATCTACCGGTCAATGCCGCCAAGCGAAGATCAACAAGTGATTGAATGGAAACGTCCAGGAGAGATCGTCGACGAACCGAAATTTGTGACCGAGGGATATTCTCGATTTGACGTGCAGCAAGGATCTTTGGGAAATTGCTGGTTTCTCGCATCCTGCGCCAGCCTTACTTCCCATCCGCGGCTGTTTGATCGTGTTGTGCCAGCAGACAATGGCCAGTTCGAAGATGATACGTATGCTGGATTATTTCGATTCCGCTTTTGGATGTACGGTCGATGGGAGGAGATCGTGATCGATGATCGTCTGCCTGTCAGTGAGGATAACAAGCTACTCTTCATGAGCTCCTCGGTAGAGAACGAATTCTGGGGTGCGTTGTTGGAGAAGGCGTACGCAAAGCTCCAAGGTTCGTACGAAGCCCTCGATGGTGGCACTGGGCGTGAGGGCATGGTTGATCTGTCGGGCGGTATCACAGAACACTACCCGTTGAAGGGCGATGAGCCAGCGGACATGTTCGAGATACTAGAACGAAGTTTGGCCCGTAAATCGTTGGTCACCACCGGGATCAACCAGGACACCCAGGATCGACTGAAGTCCGTCAACTTGGTATCCTCCCACGAGTACTCCGTGACGAAGGTGTCTCGCCTGGATGCACAGCTGCATATGCTGGACCTTGGAAACGGTCTCGCGGTCGATGTGAAGCTTATCTGCTTGCGAAACCCCTGGGGTCAGAGAGAATGGACCGGTGCTTGGAGTGATAACTCCCTCGAGTGGATACTGGTAAACGATGAGAAGATGAGTGAGCTGAACATTGTCAGGCAGGATGGCGAGTTTTGGATGAGTTTCGAGGATTTCGTGACGTATTTCGACGACATCAGTATATGCCACCAGTGCCCCAAGGATTTAGATAGCTTTCAAAACACACACTTCCCCTGGGAGATGCTATGCCACACGGGAGAGTGGAAGCGAGGATCAACTGCAGGAGGATCAGACGCAAAGAGCTTTTGGAAGAATCCACAATATTTCATTGAACTGCTCGCGAACAACTCCCACACGGAAGAGCACGCAAGCGAACCAAGCATTAGCGTAACTGTAGGGCTAATGCAGAAGCATCACCGTGCGGCGGGAACGGATCATTTGCCTATGAGGATCCATGTATTTCCGATTCCTGACCATGTGCTCGTTGGTCAACGGCCCCTGCCCAAGCGGTTCTTTGATAATGTTGAACCAGTTAATGGCGAAGCTGACTTCGAAACATCCCGCGAAGTTGTTTCGCGTTATTCGCTGCCCGTCGGAAGATATGTAGTGGTCCCACATACCTGGAAGCCTCGGCAAGAGGCTGAATTTTTTTTACGGATTTTTGCCGAAGGACCTCTTACCAGTGTTCGCTACAGCGATGATGAGGATTGATTTCGGTGACCTCAAGGACGTGTAGGGGCTAACCTTAACACGTTTTGTATTATTTTATTACATTTTTAACCATTCAAACGAATCTCATGTTACCTCTTAGATTACGAATATTTTAATGAGTTTATAAAAATAAACTAATGTATTGTTAAATCTGAAACATCTGTGTTACGCTTCCATGTAATTTAACGTATATTATAATTCGTCATAAGGTCAACGATCGAAATAAAAGCAACGCATCGTTAATTCTGTAACATCTGTTTTATGTCTCCACGCAGTGCGTGAAGTGTACCACTGAGTGGAATGCGAATAGTTTACCAACAATGTTCCATCCCACGCGACGAGTGTTAACAGAAAACCTTGTCACGTGGTGCAGATTGTAAACCGGTTCACGGAGGCGGCCAAATTTCGGGCCAGACCCACAGCGATGAGCGATGGAAAGAACGTCCTCCACCAACCGGTCGGTGACATCGGGAATTTCTCAAACTAAATTTGTCCATCCTCCTGCACCTGTGGAGAGCACGCAATGTTTTCCCCCCACGTGGGCGTACAAGCACGGAAGCAACTGTCGCAAAATGGCAAAACAGCATAAAATTATCATACGCGTAAAATCCCTCCTAGGGTACCTTTGCGTGGGCATAGTAACCGCGGTGGGGAACTTTTCAAGTTTCTTGTGTTGGCCACCCCGCGACAATCTGACACTTAGCGTGAGGGTTTAGTATCTCACCACGGCACTCAGCCAACCGGTTCATATAGACCCGGCGCGGTAAATTTCGCTCGCAGTCCGCTCAGTAGCGCTTCTCCGTTGTGGCGCTAAAGTATTCCCCGGTCGCGGTTTAGCGCGTTCGCAAAAGAAAACAGTTGCCAACAGCACACACCCCATTCGTTTGGTTTACGTGCGTGAGTCATCTCGTCGAAAGGGAGCCAACCCAGCACCAAAACATCTGACTGACAGCTCATCGAACTAGAAAAACAAAGCATAAACCAGCGCCAACACGCGGCGCAGTTGCAGTGAAATTTGCGTGATAGCCCGTGAATTCAGTGAATGCTGCACCCTTTCCGGTCTAGGAAACTATCGATCCGATGCTGTGCTGCGCAAGTAATTAGGGATTGCGTGTAAAAATAGCCCTAACGGTGCCAAATCATTCGCGTTCGTTGTGCCAAACGTGCTGTGTTGAGCATATTATCTAGTCAACCTGGTTAGTGTTGTGGTTTTTTTTCTCGCGCGCGCGCTCTCTCTCTCTCTCTCTCTCTCGCTCTCGTGTGTTTATAAACGCGTGTACGGGTCTCGCGTCGTGACGTTTCGTGTTCGCGGGTGCGTTTTTTGTTTCGCGGTTTCAAGTGCGTATCGAAGGTTAACACGGTGACCGGCCTTGATCGCCCCGGACGGGACACATATTTCTGCCTTAAAAGGTAACCCTTTCGACATAAGCAAAGGCAAACCCTATCGTCCTCGACGATGGCGTATTACAACCAGAACTACAATTACCCGAAGAACTGGAACGCAAACGGGCTCGGGTGGATTAATCCGGCCGCGTTCGCACAATCGCCTCCAGCCTCCCAGTGGCCAACCGTTCCATCGCCGGTTTCCTCGGGATACTCCAGTCTCAATCCGTCCATTTCCGGCCAATCACTCTCGTATGGGTTTAACCCGAACGTCATGCCACCATTGCCGGGTAGCGATCCCGGCTATCCGCCTTCAAATACCTACGTTCCCTATCCTACGATGGGATTTGCCGGTTTTGGATCGCCGTCGGACTTTGCCATGCCGGACCTGCCTCCAACCGTGCCTTCCGTGCTCCTGCGGGACAGCGAACCTTCGCCCACGTGCGAGGAAATTCCGTTCCAATCTATCAGCATCCCGATCGCGGAGGGAATGTTCTCACCGGTAAGTAAAGTGATGCTGCGTGTTTTTGATCACAATCGAATCGACCTTTTGTCAACAATATCGATGGCAATCGTTTCCATACCGGGTAAAGCACTAACCTTTTAAATGACTCCAAGATCAACCTCCAGACATGATCACGTTTGCCAGAACACGCGTCTTTGTTGTCTCTGCGCGAAATTCATATTTGGTTCAAGGAAGTGACTTCGTTTCGGTGAAGCGGCGCGAAAAAGTAGACAGGGATATATTTTTAGCATCAGTTCATCCGTTACAACTCGGAGTCGCCCTGAGTGGAGCTCGACGTGTCGTAAATTTCTGCAATTTGAACCGCAAAAACAATATCTGGAAATAATTATTTTTCCCGCTGCACACGTGCCACTCTTTGTGACCGACTGCGTGTTGGTTCTTTGAAGCTCGTGTTTGTTGTGGCTTTGGCACAAATTTATTGGCGCGACGGCGAGAAAATATAGTTATGGGCCGTGAGGGTCTACTGAGTACACCAACAAATAAATTGATTCTGCATTTTGCGAGTAAACGAGGACACGTTAAATGCTAATGCAAATTTAATTTACCCAATTGCCAGCATCCGTGATCGAATATGTTCGTTGTAAGCTATCGCAGATGATACAAACCTTATATCTCTTATCTTAGCACGTGGTCCAATGTTATCTTTTTGAAAGTAACCGTAACCGTAAGTTTAATTTTATCGTCAATCGTAAGAAATGTTTCAAACACTTCATTAACTTATACGTGATAAGATTACCGGAATATTTTTTACAGAGAATGCAGATAATATTTTCAAGGTTATGTTTGATAAGCATACTTTACTGTACATTAAATATCGCTAAAAATATCGCTCGGGGAACACTTACCTGCCGTGTCCAAACATAAGTTGCGTCGAATGCCCCAAGGTCTCATAACTAGGTGAGTTACCCGATTTCATTCGCGTCATTCAAAGAGAGTATCATCTACAAAGGGTTTGAGGGCCTGTTGTTTTTTATTTTAGCGTTAATAAGCTGCCATCGCACGGCTGCCATTTTGAACATCACTTAATTATGCTATGTTTTTTATATTGTTATTTTTATGTTTTATATTTAAATTTTTATCTTTCCTTATATTTTAAAACATTACGCATTGAACCTTTGGTAATGAACAAATTCTCACCATATTCACTCACAACATCCTCACATTGCTTGCGTTTGTGGGTTCCTTAAGGGGTCGTGTAGAACAACAAACTCATTTGACAGCTGCCGTGTAGCGCTGCTAGTCGGGGTTTGTTTGGGCTCTTCGTGATTTTTGTCAAAAAACGTGTCTAGTGCGTTCTGGCTTAGGTAAATTGCAACACAACATAAAAGTACAAATTGTTCTGTGAAAAAGTGTGCATAGTTCTGTGAAGTTGTGAATGGAAAAGCGCTAAAAGTGCGCTATAGTGGCTCGCCAAGCGTGTGTGCGATCAGATTCCAGCTCATGTGGTGACGTTCTTCACTCCCGCATTGGATTTTTTTTCGCTATCCAATGCTGATCCCATTGCGAAAGATGATGTCATCTACTTCCCTTGCGGCAGCTTCGGTGTCGTAGTTGCCGTGGAATGTTGGAACGTATCCAACGATTAGCAATTAGCTTCAGAAAAAAGTCGTCGTTAAACCCAGGGAATCATCTAAGGCCATTGTAATCGCTGTAAATGTGCAAACGCTGCGTTGTTTCCATACGCGCGCATGCTGTGATGTGTTTTGCGCTAGATGTAAACAAATCACTGTCATTAACTCGAATCAGCCGGAGAAATTGAGCAACAGGAAAAGAAATTAGAAACCAAATATCGCCCCGCAAAAGTGCCTAGCAAATCGATTTCGATGGGGGACAAATTCAAATTTTTCTACCCAACGCCCAAGCGTTGGTCGTTCTCGTTCTGTTCGTCCCAGTGCGTGTAAAAATTGGTTTAAGAGTGGATTTTATTTATAGCCATCTTCCCTCGATTCTGGCCCTCAGCGTTTGTCGTGTGTTGTGTTTTCGACGATCGGTTCAGTTTACGTTTCTTATGCCGCTCCCAAGCCGTTAAAAGCAACTTTACTGCCATGCGCGAGGGACATGGAAGGGCCACATTTTCACCCTCCTGTAGCGTGGGGGGTGTGGGATGAGTCGCTTTCGGGACCGGAAATAGGTCATCGTCTCCCTCCCGGTCGGGCTTTCTGTAGCTGGAGGTGAAGGTTGACATGGGTGTTGGGCAGGGCAGTTACACACCGCTCCAGATCGATGTTTCAGTTTCAGCTGACTCTGTGGTCCGGGTTACGGTGAAGCATGTTGCGATGGTAACGCCTCCTTGTGCTACGCATTCCTCTACGCAAGCACGCCGAAGGGTGTGCTGCGCTGTATCAAGCGCTGATGGGGATCAACATTAGTCACGAGTTATAATAGTTGCCGCTCAAATCGATTAGTCATACCGCAAATGCCATGAAAGGGTTGTTTGGGGCTACGTAAAATTGCTATATTGATGTTTAAATTACTCCTACTATATCAATTACTGTACCGGCTCCTTTGTACCTGTTTTTTCGTATTAATTGTTTGTCTTATATATCTTGCTGATAAGCGTTTTCTCACGATCCTTGAAATCAAAGACCTCTTACAATGTTTTGCTACCGATAAGAGCTGAGTGTTATTTGATTGCGAGCTTATCTGGCACGCGACCGAAAATGAACTTTCGTTTCATACCGATGATGGATGGTCGATTTGATTTGCTATAATTTTGCGGGTATTATTGTAAAGCCCTGCTGAAATGGCGAGAACGTGCCACACTTTGCGAAACAATTGCACGAAACACTTGTTGCCCATCGTACGGTTGATGTATATAGCTCACGAGCGTGTCATTACGTCGATGTACTAATCATCGATTACCGTGCCCCTCCTCTCACGCAGTATTCCTGCCGAACCCGGCCACGTCACGATAGAATAGTTCTCCCCCCACCGACCACCTACCAGCCAACCAGCGCACCACCATGGACGAGCTTAAGGTACTGGATTCAACCACGAAGCCGCCGAAAATTACCCCGCCAATGCTAACACTCTCTAATCCGATCCACATCGCAGGGCCTCCTGGGCGGGGCCGGAAGGCAACTGTTCGACGCGGCCGGGCAGGCCATCACGAGCGCGGCCACCGAGTACATCGGCAACGTCATCAACGAGATGTTCGTGAAGAAGGAATCCGACACCAAGCGCTTCCTGCCGAGCATTAAGAACATGAAAGTGGTAAGTGGGATTGTCGCCCCTTCTCGCACCGGCTGCCCGCGAACCAAGCCACGATGCGAGATGACCGTTCAATGTCACGTTCATTGGCGCATCATAAGCAGCAACCGGTTGACGGTCACATCTGCGCTCCTCTCCCACGGCAACAATGAACAAAAACCGGGCCCGTCCAACGTGCGATCAACCATGCCGCGTTCCACGCCACGCGCAGGTTCCTCGCTAGCATTGGCTCGAATTAGCATCCATTCGGAATCCAAACATGAAGCGTGCAGGGCTACGACTCGGGGCTACGAAACAACATCAGTCATTCAGCGAGCAATATCGTTCTCGTTCTCGTTCATAATGCAATCCGCGCGCTGCGCAATCGAATCGCCTTGGAATGTTTTTCAACAAATTCGCCAGGGAAGGACCTTCCGTTGGGCGACCTTCCGAAAAAAAGGAGAATGCATTTGAGTGAAGGCTGGGCTGGGTGTTATGCATTCCTAGCTCTAGCTATGCTATTGCGGGGGGAAAACAAACGAAAACTTTGCAAACAACGTGCCTCGCATTTCCGTCAGCTGCTGGCGTTACAGTTACGGGCGGAATAGTTTCCCCAGGCAACTCACACGGAGGTGTTCTTCTGAAATGTTTGCTAATTTTTAGACAATTTCCTTCCCCGTTCTTCACGAATGGTTTTCTTTGATTGATAAGAACTGCTGTGCATGAGGTGAACATTAATGCTTTTTAAAAGTAGCTTTCTTCGCTTCTTCATGAATGAAATTAAAAAAAAATCATCGTTTAGGCTCCGTGAGAAACTTCATTCTTTCCTTGCTAATCGGTAATGTTTTTAATTGCCAAAGTTTTCTCGCACGAAGTTCATTTTGCCTTCAACGGCCGCGTGTTCCTCGGACTGCTGTTGCACATAAGTTGTTACTCAGCTAGCAATAGATAGTCCTTATCGATTATTGCACCTCGATTAACAGCCGCTCGGTCCGTTACGAGGACAACGGCAAACGACGGGGCGCCCATTTTCGAACCGTTGATAGAAAGTGTGATTTTCCCCCATCTAGCGTGTCAGTTTGGCTGCCGCCAGCAATGAGAAACGTTGAGCCACAACCGGGGTGTTCTTTGAAGGCGAATAGTGATTGGATAACACTTCGAGCGCTAACGATGTCTACCGAAGGTGAAAGGATTCATAAATCCTGCCGTGTTGGTGTCGTCAGCCGGCAGGAATGTGTTGCTCCCGGTGGTAGAGATGCAAAATTGGACGCATTGTCTCCCGACGGGCTCAAAAAGGACCCTGAAGTAAAGGATACCCTGCAGAGTGTTGTTGAAGAGATTGCGGAGGTTTTGCCACATTTTAGTCGCCGCGGACGACGAAGGCGAAACAAGTTTAAAGATGTAACTGACAAGGTACGGTCGCAAGTGCTCAGTACATACCTTCAAATCCTTCTTTCTCGCGCTCAAGACCGCTTAGATTGACCTTAATTGTATGAGAGTGCCGGATTGGAGTAAACCAAACTCCCAGCGTGCCGTAACATCCGAAGCTTTTACTGCTCCACATGGTATCGATGTATGCACAGCGGGAGAAAACCGGATGTACTGCCGGAAAAAGGTCAACCATGTTCATGTTGCCCTAGCGCGATGTTTACCCAGCAGTAGTGTGTGTCGGTAGTTGAAACGATGCACCGCTCCGATTTTCATCCACACCATCCTCATTATAATCATCATGATCATCATCATCGCCCTGATTGCAGGGCACATCATCGTAATCGTCCTCGTACGATTCGTCCTCACTGTCCTGTGCATTGTCGACGGTTACCCCAAATACCTCCTGCAGCAAACAATCATCCTAAACGAGATGAGAATCGCGTGTGCTGGGTCAGGATGTCTAAGAAAAGTCGATTCGATGTGATCTCTGTGTTTGACGTTTTACCGCCATTTAAACATGCACTAATTTAATCATTTTATATTTCATTCTTCCCCCCGAATGTAGCTTGGAGACAGCAGAGGTGGACATCGCTCCAGTTCCGATGTGCAAGATTTCTATCAAATTCGCCAGCAGTGCCTCGATAATGGTACATTGTTCGAGGATCCCGAGTTCCCGGCCACGTCGGCTTCGTTGTTGTACTCGAAACGTCCCGACCGCCACTACGAGTGGCTGCGTCCACACGAAATCTGTGACAGTCCGGAGTTTTTCGTCGAAGGCTTTTCGCGCTTCGACGTGCAGCAGGGCGAACTGGGTGATTGTTGGTTGCTGGCCGCATGCGCTAACCTAACGCAGGATCAGCGGATGTTCTTGCGCGTCGTCCCAGAGGATAACAGCTTCGAGGACGGGTATGCGGGAGTGTGCCATTTCCGCTTCTGGCAGTACGGCAAGTGGGTTGACGTGGTGATCGACGACCGGCTACCGACGTACCGGGGGCAGCTGATCTATATGCGATCCTCCGAAAACAACGAGTTCTGGAGTGCGCTGCTCGAGAAGGCGTACGCTAAGCTGCACGGGTCGTACGAATCGCTACGCGGTGGTACCACGTGCGAGGCGATGGAGGACTTCACCGGAGGTGTCGCGGAAATGTACGACCTGAAGGACCAAACGCCACCGAATCTGTATGAGATCATCGAGAAGGGCTTCAAGCGCAATTCGATGTTTGGCTGCAGTATCGAGGCGGACCCGAATGTGCTGGAGGCGGAAACGCCCGAAGGTCTGATCCGGGGACACGCGTATTCCATCACCAAACTGCAGCTGGTGGACATTGAGACGCCCGGCCGGTCGGGTAAAATTCCGCTCATCCGGCTGCGCAACCCGTGGGGCAATGAAGCCGAATGGAACGGACCATGGAGCGATAAGTCGCCCGAGTGGCGCTTCATCCCGGACGATCAGAAGCAAGAGCTCGGTTTGAACTTCGATCACGACGGCGAGTTCTGGATGTCGTACCGAGATTTTACGCGGTACTTCGACCGGATGGAGATTTGCAATTTAAGCCCGGATTCGCTGAGCGACGACCGGGGCAAGATACGCTGGGAGATGTCGATGTTCGAGGGCGAGTGGGCCATCGGCAGTACAGCGGGCGGGTGCCGCAATTACCTCGACACGTTCTGGCACAACCCGCAGTATGTGATCCGGCTGGAGGATCCGGACGAGGACGATGCGGAAGGCAACTGCACGGTGATCATTGCGCTGCTGCAGAAGAACCGTCGCTCCCGGCGAAACATGGGAGTCGAGTGCCTGACGATCGGTTTCGCCGTGTACCGCGTGACCGAGCGCGACTTAGCGCAGAAGCCGCTGAAGATGAACTTCTTCAAGTACAACGCGTCGGCCGCCCGATCGCCCTCGTTTATCAATCTGCGCGAGGTGAGCTGCCGGTTTAAGCTACCGCCTGGCACGTACGTGATCGTACCGTCCACCTTCGAGCCGAACGAGGAAGGAGAATTCATTATCCGCGTGTTCTCCGAAGCTGCCAACAGTATGATGGAGAATGACGAGAATGTCGGTGTCGGTGACATCGATGATCGGGTAAGTTGTCGCGCAATCCACACATATCCTTGCGTGACTCCAGGGACATGTATTAATGTGTTATCCTCTTTCTCTTCTCTCGTAGATTGCGCCGGATGTACCCGGTTATGTCCAACCGTCCCCGCAACGGCAAGCCATGGAGCGTCTGTTCCTGGACGTAGCCGGCGAGGACGGTGAGGTGGACTGGGTCGAGTTGAAGCGCATCCTCGATCATTCCTTCCGTGACGGTAAGTTTTCAGTGCTCGCTAGAGCACCAGCCAACCGGGTTGTCTTTTCCACACTCCTTAGTAGATGTCTGAGTGCACCGCACTTCCTTGGTTCCGGAAAGGTACAATCGTTAGATTAAGCGGGATATATTGTTTTCCTTGCATGGAGACTATTTGTTATTGATCCGGTAAACGGGAGCGTATCGTGTGCTGCCGGGCACGATTGTCAAAGCTATTGTCCAACAAATAGAGACAAATATGTTACTTTGATAAAGGTAGATAATTCAATAATTCCACCCACTGCTAAAAAGGAGACAAAATTTTGTTATCTCACAGTTCAATTAGCTAAGGTATAGAAGTACCTCTTATCCTGCTGCACAAAGTAACACGATTGGATTACAGGTACTATATATGAAGTAATCCTTCACTCAGGTGGCATATGTTTCTAATGAATTAGTGAATTTGTTAGTGTTAGTACAACGTTCAATTATAAACGGTGTTGGATAGAAAATGTGTCTTATCGAAAGATATCCCAAGGAAGTCGTTACTTTTGAGTAGTGCTGCTGTATTCACTTTGATAGTCCATTGATAATTGATTTCTAAAGTAGCGTGACTCGCATGATTCGTTACATTTACCTAACGTACTAGCAACAAAGCATGTCACGGTAAGCTGAGTGTCAACTAAGCTTTACGTCAAGACCAAAATGAACCAAACGTATCCAACTACTCTAAATTCGAAAAGTACATGTTAGTTACAGAAGTCATAAGATTAGATAACTAGAAAACCCTTTTTTATGCTCTGTTACAACGGCGTTTAAATTTATGAATTTATGATAACGGTTAAACTGATAGAGCTGGGGCATGCTTTAAAAAAACTTATGTTTTTTTGGAATAGAAATAGTTAATTTGAAACTCGACCTTCTGCTACATACTCCTTTGTATAATCCAAAATTGGTCTTACTTTTTACATTGTCATCATTGTCCAGAATCTGTACGTTAAATTAGAAAGCAAGCGATAGAGCATATGCTAAACTAACTAATCTGTGTTCGTAGCCCATCCAGTCCGGTTCTCATGATATGATTGTGTCCTTCTTTTCTTTTTTAATCGTCACTTGTTTCGTCACTTTTATAACCATATGAAAAACATATATTCCTTTCTCATTTTACTCATGTTCCTATTGAAAAATCGAACTAACTACCATTTTGAATTCGCAACCGACATTTAACGCCATTATCAACCCGCTCACCCATCGGTATATCTCTGTTACTCGTTGTGGTGTGTACGTGTGTATGTATTGCACCTGGAACATCCATACGCACGAAACCCGCCCAAAACCCCGTGTCCCTTGTGCGGGAAAATGTTATCTACGGTGACCTCGGCGATGGGAAAACGAAACGATCACATAAACCGGAACAACCTAATCGACGCACGTGTCCCCGGCATCCGCTGCTTTCCCTGCGCCATCCTGTCGGGCTTCTCGCTTCTAGATCTACCGAAAACGTCCTCCCTGAATGGGCTGAACCGGCAGGCGTACGCATCGCAGCAGAACGCGGAATCCGGCCCGGCAGGCGGTGGGCCCGGTGGCATCGAAGATCTGCTGGGCATGCTGATGAACCTGTGCTGCAAGAACATCCTGGGGGCGGGCGACGGCGATGGTGGCGGTGGCGGTGGTCGCGGACCGCATCCTTCCGGTCCCGCCCCGCTGGATAGTCAAATCATTACGAACCAGGCGCTGCACGGTGAGAGTACATTGCAATCTGTATACGTTTTCCGGGCGCGTTGTGTCCGCATTTGCCCTGCTTCGGTTGAACGGATTTCCCATTTTCCGACATTCGGGAACGCGCTTTGTCTCGTGTTGAGGTCTGTAGGGATTATGAACTGTATGTAGACGAAAAAAAAGTGCTTAGTCACAAGGTGTGACGTCCTTGTTTTTCCTTCCAATCGGTACTGTTATCAGGGTGTCAGACAGGTATATTGTGCTGGTTCCTAGTAATTTAAGTTTTTATCACAAATCAATCGAATTTCTTGGAAGGATACCTTCCTATCTTGGTTTCCTATCTTAAGGAAGACTATCGCTGATACTGTGCGACGTATTGGCAATTTTAAGTCAAGACACGCGTTGTTCAATGTTGTGTGTGCTTTCTTTTGCTGGCTTGCTAACACAAAATGCTTATCTTATAATGTTGTGTGAACATTTCTCTTTTCCACGTTCAGCTCAAAACTATTGCATACCGCGCACAAACGTATGATCTTTTTTTATGTTTGTGTTTTTTTTTTCTCTGTGTGCCTTGCACCAAACCATTTTCTGCCTGCCATGCCAAAGGAGGCCTGCTTTTGTGTATTGTGTGTTTTGTGTAATTTCTGTATTTTTTTCTCGCTACTCAATCTACACCGTAGGGCAGGTGTGTAGGGAGTATTTATTTTATAGTTTGATCTAATTTTAGCTTACACCAGGTACGCTTAGGTTGTAATATGCGTGGGATTTCGTGTGGTTGAAACACGCTTCACGGGCAATGTGGTAAACGGATTTGCGCGATGCAATAAATCGTTGTTTTTTAGATAATTTTCCAACTTAAGGTTCCTTTGAGCATTTGTAAACAGTTTTCAATTGAATCAGGATATACATAAGTCTAATCAGCTGTATCATAATCTTATCTTTTCATAAAGTCCTTTATAAAGAGAGGTGCAAAGTTCTATACCCCCGATCATATGTTGCTGCCTCTTCTGATCCCTCACGAAACATATTTTCATTCTCGTTCAAATGCATTCATTTTATTTCTGTTTCATTTAATTGTCGTGTTATGGCGATGCTCGGAATTATCAACAATTATTCCAATGCGGGCGATAGTTTTCTGATAAAATATAATCACTGCCAAAAAGCTCTGCATTAATGAACAGGTAAAATGACACTCGATGTGGCGTTGTTGTTTAGTTTCTTCCTACCCAGTTACTGTCTAAGATGCTTACCGTGGGTTTAGGAAACTACCAATATAGCTTAATGAACGATCTTTAAGTAAAATAATTGTGTATATTCGAAATATCGGAATGAGTTATCAAAATACGCACCAAATCAATGTTAAATTTTAATTGAAGAAAAACAAACCAACTCATGGGTAAGCATCTTGCATTGATGTGCAAGATCAATGTACTATTTTAAGCATGTTTTTGAGTTCGTTGATTAGTTCTAAGCCTGTTTTAAACTCTGATGTATGCAAAAAAGCCTTGTATGAGGAAAACATTTCTTCTTCTATGCTCCAGTTGCTCCAGCTATTCAATCATCCTATAGGTGTTTTACGGAATTTAGTACTCCGACGTGCAACGTAACATTTGCTTCGTATATTTCTAGCCACCATCCATGATCCAGCACACACATAGTAGCAACGATCGTTTGACAAGTATTAAGCCCATGATCGTCACCAAATCCACTGTGATTTCACGATCCCTGATCGAACCCTATAGTTGCCTATCCCTTCTGACCATTGCAGTTTTATGATTGCACGTTCGAGCTGTAAAGATCACCACAACTAACATGATCCTTTTGCTTTCCATCACCCACTTGGTGCCTTTTTTTCCCACACTCAGATAATATCTCCTCGGAGGGCTTCTCGAAGGACGTCTGTCGGGCGATGGTCGCCATGCTGGACGTGGATCACACGGGCAAGCTCGGATTCGAAGAGTTCCAGCAGCTGTTGACCGACATCGCCAAGTGGAAGGCCGTGTTCAAGCTGTATGACACCGAAGGTTCGGGCCGGCTCAGCCCATTCCAGCTGCGTGAAGCTCTCAACTCCGCCGGATACCACCTGAACAATCGCATCCTGAATGCGCTGGTGCACCGGTACGGCTCACGTAGCGGTACGATACCGTTCGATGATTTCATCATGTGCGCCGTGAAGATCAAAACCATGATCGGTAAGTGGCTGCTTGTTTTTCTTCTAACCTAACCCATCCTAACATAATCGTGCGTTCGTCTTGTACAGAAATCTTCCGTGAGCGTGACACAGAAGGCTCGAACCAGGCGACGTTCAGCATGGACGAATGGGTCGAAAAGACGCTCTACTCGTAAAGCTGCGCTGACGAAGGGTCTCTTCCGTTTTGCATTTTCTACGCCTTTAACGAACAAACAAAACATGAAACATTATCCTTCCACTGTGCTCGAAAGAAAAAAGAATCTATTGCAATCGCATCAGGGCAACTATCTGTTAGCGCATAAGTTATTATTTAAAAGCACCACAATTATTGGTTTACACAACTCGTGGTTATCATGGCGATAGCTTGTTCTCACCGTACGACGGTGTAATTTATTCTCTTAAGATCTGCCCGTAACGCAGAGAGCAAATCAAATTCCTCGAAATCATAAAAGCTATTTTGGAACTTTTCACCGAAATTTTCATGTGTATGAAACTTATCTGAGACGCGCTTCACACCAACGGGTCCGTTATTTCACCTTGCTATCAGTTTGGCTACCTAATCGATAGCGTAGCGTTGTGATGAAATCGATAGAAAACTAACCCTAAATTTTACCACCGTACTCGAAAGCGCGTCAACGCGCTACAACTGTACCCTGGTGTAGTTTATTATCTCAATACCTACTCGGAACGCAAAGGGGTGAAGCGAATTCCTCGAAATGATAAAAAGGCCATTTGGTAAATTATAATCGAAATCTTCGTCTATAGGATACCTACGGATAGTTTTCAAACGCGCGCTTCTCGCGTAAGAGTCCGTTCACGATCAGGCTAGTTTCGTTGTTATACCCTGCTATCGGTTTGGCTACTTAATCGAAACCGTATCGTTCGCAAACGCGGTAAATTTGATAGACGATTAACCCAAAATTTATACTACCACGCTCGAAAGTGCGGCCACCTGGACGCGCCCAAACCGCACCTTGATGTTCACGTTATTCAAGCGTCGTTCATGTTTTAATTTTGTTACAATAAAGTTGTATTTATGAACTCTGCAGCTAATTTACCGAGAGGTTTTCGTAGTGCGTAAAATCGTTCATGGTGACATGGCGACCTGCAAAGGTGCATAGAAAACATCGTCTAGCGTTCAAACCACCAGGCGTCTCCATGCAAAAATTGGCGACAAAACGTGATCAGGAAGGTTAGTCAGGGAGTAGCGTTAAATTTCGTTTACGTTTCAATTACATGTTCATTTACATTCATTTACTTTTCATTTACATTACACTGCGCATACATTTCGGTAGGGTAAACACTACTCCGGTACTTAGTACATATGTCATCGCACCGAATGCCGTGTTGTGGGGATAAAACTAAAACAACACGACACGGGGAAAGAAAATATTTACATTCATCCTACACCCTGTGGCTGTGTCTTCCGCGGCTTTGAACAACGATTTATCGTGCCCGTACGAGTGACGGGAAATATTTCGAATTGTTTAAAAATCAACTGCCTAGCTCGTACGGTACATTGAAGCGAGTAAATTTATCGCTCTACCCTGTGCCGTGGGCCCTTTTAGAAATAATTCGTCCATTGACACATCCCATGGGGAGAGGGGTTGTAGGGCGTGGGTCGAGTTATTTTTGCGCTCGAAACGCTCCGCCATACGGTTGCTGGCACATTTGCCAGCAGATGTGCGCGTTTTTCTAGCCAGATTGGCGATCGCGTAAAGGGAAGGCTCGCATGTGCGCTGAATCACATCGATGCAGATGTTTGCGTTTGAATACGATGCTAAACATTACGCTGGCATATATTAGATTTAATATAATAAATGAAAGCGTACAATTCCCCTATTGTATTCAAATTTCAGAAAATTTTATGATTGGTAATATTGCTGAAATAACTTTCTTTCGACCAGAGCGTCTTCAGCCGTTCGAAGGTAAAATATTCTCCTGCCATCGAAGGAAAACTCGTAAAAGAAACTTATATTGCTGATGTTTTCCTTCCGGCACGCCTTTAATGTTCTATTTGCGTCATGAAGGAGCTCCTGGTTCTGGTTCGCGTCCCTCTAATACCTCCTTCCCATCCGCCATTGACGTGCGATTATGACTGGCCATTTTGGTGGTAGATTTTCTCTCTCAGTGGGGGCTTCCATCGCGTCAAGCGCGTCGAACTGTGAGCTCATCCGGCGATCTATCACCGGTTCCTTCACCGGTTTCATCTAGCGCATTGCTAACTATCTATCGATTTATCGATAAAAATTTCAACACCACCCCCGCCTACTGAGAGGCCTTGATTTTGACAGATAGCACAGGAAAGCCGACCGGCGTCCCGTGGCGCGTCAACACAGTGCAATCGGCCACATGTTTGCTCGTACCGTATTTAAGATACTGACCTTCGGGTTCAGGCCACACGATTTTCGGAAGCGAGTGAAATTTCCCTTCGCAAAACTCGCACAAAACAAAGCCCCAAACCACCAACCGGCCATATGTGTTCACCACCGGAACCGCAGTGACACGCATCGACGAGGAACGACAACGTTCGCTGGGAGCGGGTTATTTAAATTTAGCGTATGGCGAACAAGCAACCAGAGGTCTTCCTCGCTAAACTGCTCTGTCGAATTCACCACACTTCTTGGCCTCGGATTTCGCCAGATGAGTTCTATCCCGTTTGCGTTCTTTTCTAGCTTTGAAAATATGAAAACCTTTCGGCGTCTCCATCCATCCTTTGTGCCAATCCGATGTCAACCAACAACGCCACCCCACTGGCGATGGAGATGGCGCGAAAATGGAAGAAAAATCACGAACCAAAACCGAACCCAAAGATGGGGCGAACCCCACGAACGAGTCGACGCCAACGGCCGCAGGATGCAGCGTATACGGTCGGCTCCATTCATTGGCATCCGAACCAGCCCCCCAGTCGGGCGCCAGGATGATCCGTGAACTTGAAACGAAGGAAAGCGGCTGCTGGCAAAAGGAAAGGACAACGGAACGAAATTTATGACAGTCGCATGTCGGCTGTCGCCACTCGGTTTCGGGTCTTTTTTGTTGTTGTTGTTGTACGGTAGCCAACAATGCATCGGGGGAAGATTTTGTGCAGAAAGCATGTCTTTGTAAGAGGAGCTGGTTTTCGGTAAAATTGATTGCGATCAAAGTGACCATGGGATAAGGAACGTGTGGGCTGTTGAGTGCCTTATTAAATTGATAATTAATTTCAATTGGTGCCTACCCAAAAGCAAGTGTTAGTTTAGAGTAAGTGTAGGAAATCGATCCAATCGAGAGTGGTATTAACTAAAGAATTTTCTTAAACATCTCCAACAAAATCGAGCTAGATATCTGTGGGATTAATATTCGTAGCTGTCAGGCCATCGATGGAATAGTTTGGCCCAGTTTTCCGTCAATCGTAAATTTCCCCATACTCAGGGCCATAATTGCACCGGGTAAGCCCGGTGGTGACTGTACCACCCTCAACGGAAAACCCACCACCTGGCAAGTCACCCAATATGAGGTATTAGAAACAAAAAATCTTATCCACCGCGAGTACAAATGAATGTGACATCTCTTTTTATTTTGCACAAAAAAGAGACCCATTCGGCGGATCTATACGCAACTCACGTTTACTTTTTCGGCGGTTCGGCTTCCGCGGATAGATAATCGCCGGTTAGAATCGGTGGCAAACGAGCGCCGCCTAATCAGGAACCGCGCGATAGTGCGTTCAAACGAAAAGGGAAAATATAATACAAAAAAAAACAAGCAAATACACATACACAACGGAACCACCCGGGCACCATAAAATCGTTGACCCGTGGGGGAGGGGGGCAGGACAAACCGGTGGCCAGTGGGGGGCCACACGTCAAACAACCGCGACCACGAGTCGGTTCGTCGGATCGAGCGCCACAAGCACCCGAACGATGAATGCTTAAAAGTATGCGCACACGAATCGCAGGCCGCCATTCGGTTCGCGAACGTACGCCGGATCGCAAGGAACCGCGCGCGGAAAATTCGACACGATCGTCCGTGCGGATTTTGTGCGATCCGCTGGGAGCGTTGCTGCAGCACGTGGTTTGATCCTGGTGCAGGGAAGAAAAATCACCTGCCTCGTGTGAGGACTTCCAGTGGTGTTGGTGGTGACAGTGGTGATAAACGGAAAACCTAGCACACCCCCACTAGGATGCCGGTTATCGCGCGTGGAAATCGGCCGGATGAGGCACTGCTGAAGGCAACGCACACAACCGGCCAACAATCGCGGCAAACGCACTACACGATAACGTCGACGAGTCACAAACCGACACTTCATCAATCCCGGACGCGCTTCCTTCCGATCGAGTTTGATCGTAATGGCGTAAGTGAAGTGGTGAAGGTGTATTTCGGGAGTGTCCGATGCGGGACATTGGCGTGCACAAGTGCCGTGTCATTACGGGGACAACAAACGGGCCGTGCATAAAAACTGTGGGTTTTTTGATTTAAATTTAGCCTCCCTTTCGGTCGGTGTTTTCTGGTCTGGTGCAAGTGGCAAGAAGCTTCCTGCAGGTGTACCGTGGGCATGTGTGCAAAAGCGGTGCATGCAGAAACATGCGGAAAATGCGTTCAATTCCGTTCAATCGTGCTGCAGTTGTTAGAACGGTGCATTGCGCCACCAATGGTCAACCTCGATGGATAACCTTCCGAAAACCGGTGACCGTGACCGGTAGGAAACGAAACCTCAGGAACACAATCTACAGCACAAACAAGAGCATGCTAACCGGCTCTCGGATGTGATATGGTGGTGGAACGGAACAGCAACAACAAAAAAACCAGAGCAGCAATGAAGAAGAAACAAATCGAGGCTTCGTGAGAAACATGCGGGCGCCGAAATTTGGTACCGTCTCTTGTGCGGCCGCTAGAACGTTACGGAACCGGTTTATGTTGGTTTTTTGTTTATCGCGGTCTTCCGTGGTGTGTTCTGTACAATGCGTTCCCTTTCACAAGGAAAAAAAACCGCACGAAACACAATCGAGCGAAAAAAAAATATTTAAAGCCACTCGCGGATGCTGAGGATGCGATTAAATGGGGATGTTTGGTTTTGTTTTTTTTTTTTCGTGAAGTTGTTTCTTATCACAATTTTTGCGATCTGTTCGTAGCGCGCAAATTTATTCGCGAACGCTCTTGGCGAATGATCACCCAAAAAAAAACAACCGGTACGAACAAATGGGACCAAGAAATGGAAGACAATTATCATTTTGTCCCTGGTTCAGTTGTGCCTCACGCATGGGAGCTATTATGAAAATGTTTCATCAAAACAAACCCCATTTATAATTCATGAAGAACCATCGATTGCTTGCCACTATCTCAGCGAAGCTTTACGAACCGCAGTTAGCACGATCATGCTAATCAATATGGCACATTGATTAGTAACTGTGTAGTAACGCAGTAACCCGGTTGGGGAGGATCGTGCCAGTGCAATGGATTTTTTTTGTCTACACTACATATTTCAAATGCTGCGCTTTATATCAGCTCTGTAAAAGAACGGGAAACTCTAGGTGGGAATTTCGATGTCACGGTTGGGAACGTGATTAAAAATTAGGAAATTAACGCCGGAAAATCCCTACCTACTGCGACAGTTCAGCTGAGTCATTCGGCTCGCTAGAACCCAATGCAAAAAAGAAAATCCACCAACGATTGCCTCGAACAAAGCGCTTTATTGTAACTTCAACGCGGAACAAATCGATGTTGTGTTTTACTCTTCTTTTTGTTTGGGTGAGCTTTTTATGCCGTCATGTTTATCATAAACAGGGAAATGCGGGTTTCATTCCCTTTGGCTCAACAAGTGGTTCACGTCGCTTATCGGACGGAGTTCGATAAAGCCGTAAAGCAGCAGCTGTTTGCCTGTTTTTTTGCAGGCAGGAAGGACGCTCGTCACGTCGTCACAGACAAATCGATATTGTGCCGTCTGGGAATGGATGGGAAGCTTTAGTTTTGGCTACCGACCTACGACACAAAGAAAGTTCGAATTCCCTTGTTGTCGTCGGGCTGGATGCAGTTTTATTGAACGTGCGTTTGCCTTTGTCGAAATAAGCGAGGTATTTACCGTCGTTCAAGAGCAAAATGGTAGATAATAGCGCGCGATGGCTGAATGACTCGCGTTCAAGGCCAATTGGGAGCAACGGATCTACAAATTAATGTAACGCTTTTCACCTTCATTTCAAGGTCACTCAACAAGCGTTAATCTAAGTTGGTTGCTTTTTTTGGCCAACTTTGAGATAAATGTTGGAAGCAGGAACACGTTTTCGGGATTAACTGAGAGAAAGTTAACCGTGCGAAACAGTTGCAGAAGTTTCAGCATTGCTACAATGCGATGGTTTACGACATAGAGAGAATTTTCTTATAGTTTCCTTTTGAATGCAAATAGTTCAAAAATTGTAAGCTGAATGAACTGATCAGTTCAAGGATCTTCAAGGATTAACATAAAATGTATAGATATCGACCGTGAAAACAGGAACAACAGTACTGCGAAGGTCAAAAAGCACAAAAGCTTGACTGTCCGTAAAACGGTCACAAGGGACTAAGCGGATAGCGAACTTTAGGGCATATCCTAATTAATTAGCAGACACGGTCACGCGAACGTATCCGGACACTCCCCGAAATCGTTCACCTCCGAGAGACCGGCCGGCAAATATTAACGTTTCCCCATTTCGTTGTAGAAAGCTTTCCCAACGCCCGACCCGACACGTCCGGCCGACATTCAGGACTACTACAAGCTCCGTATGGAATGTCTACGCTCGGGAAAGTTGTTTGAGGATCCAGAATTTGCGGCTGACGACTCGTCGCTGCACTTTTCAGTCATCCCGGGTCAACCGTCGGCGTACAAGTGGTTGCGACCGCACGAGATCAGCAAGGATGCGGTGTTCGACTCCGATGGGTTCTCGCGGTTTGACATCCAGCAGGGAAAACTGGGCGACTGCTGGCTGTTGGCAGCGGCCGCCAATCTCACCACGTTCCCGGTGCTGTTTAGTCGCGTCGTGCCAGACGACAACGATCAAATTCAGGGCGGTCGAAAGGGTGTAGACTATGCCGGGATATTTCACTTCCGTTTCTGGAGGTTTGGCCAGTGGTACGACGTAGTAGTTGACGACCGGCTACCGACGATTCGCGGACAGCTCGCCTACATCAAGTCCTCCACCCAGCATGAGTTTTGGAGCGCCCTGCTAGAGAAGGCGTATGCGAAGCTGTTTGGGTCGTACGAGGCGCTCTCAGGTGGATCAGCGAGTGAAGCCATGGAGGACTTCACGGGTGGCCTCACGGAAGGATACGAGATGCAGGGCGCCCCCAGCAACCTGTTCGAGTTGATCGAAAAAGGTTGCAACAATTACGCGATGTTCGCGTGCAGCATCGAAGCAGGCGCTGGTGAGATGGAACAAGAAACCCCGCAGGGTTTGATAAAAGGACACGCGTACTCCATCACAAAGGCGCAAGCCGTGGACATCGAGACACCCCGAGTGAAGGGCAAGATTCAGCTGCTGCGTCTCCGAAACCCTTGGGGCAACGAAAACGAATGGAACGGAGCATGGAGCGACAAATCCCCCGAGTGGCGGTTTATCACGGAGGACACTAAACGCACGATCGGGCTAACGTTCGAGGTGGATGGTGAATTCTGGATCTCGTATCCGGACTTCCGGAAATACTTTGATCGTGTTGAGATGTGCCACCTCAGCCCTGATTGCCCGATCGCGCTACAGGAAAGTCGGTTTGCTTGGAGACAATCGGCGTTCGAAGGTGAATGGGTGCTGGGAAGCACGGCTGGTGGATGCCGGAACTATCTGGACACCTTCTGGCACAACCCGCAGTACGTGATCCGGTTGGATGATCCCGATGCCGATGATGACGATCAGATGTGTACGCTGATTGTGTCGCTGATACAGAAGAACCGACGTTCGAAGCGGAACAAAGGCATCGCATGCCTAACGATCGGGTTCGCGATCTATCGCATAGATGATCCGGGTGATCTTCAACGGAAACCACTGCCGCGGGAGTTCTTCGCCAAGCATCTGTCTGTGGCGAAGTCGACGTTCATCAATCTGCGTGAAGTAACGTGCCGGTATCGATTACCTCCCGGTTCGTACGTTATTCTGCCATCGACGTTCGAACCTAATGAGGAGGGCGAGTTCATGATACGCGTGTTCTCCGAGTGTGCCAGCAACATGCAGGAGAATGACAATGAGATCAGTGTTGGCTCACCGGCGGTAAGTATAGGCATGTTGGAGTTCTGCACCCCGCATGTTGTTACTCAGTAGGCTGTGAGGTTATGTTGTGAGAAAACCAGTTTCCATCAGTACTATCTCCATGTCAGATAAGCCTGATGCAAACGGTGGTACAACGAACTTCCTGGCTAGCAATAGCTTAGTAGATGAAGCATCTTATAGCACATGCATCATTCTTGTAAATAACACTGTTTCCCAAGGATTCGTCCACTAAACCACGGGTCGGAGTTGGTCTTCCTTCAAAACCGCCTTCGAATGTAAGTGTCTTTTGTGGAGGAGTAGCCTACGAAAATCTAGCTAGACATTTGCACGACGTTTGCTCTCGTCTAGTTCGCTGGATCTACACTAATCAGTGATCTGTTGTTGCCTTTTAGGAAGTCGAACCGGCCGTCACCGATGCCCAGAGGGCCACTATGGAGCGTCTGTTCATCGAAGTAGCCGGAGAGGATGGAGAAGTGGATTGGATGGAGCTGAAGCTCGTACTTGATCGTTGCTTCCGCGAGGATATCGCGAAAGCTTCACGAGGAATCTCAAGGACATACCAAACGCGCGCTCTCCCCATTGAGAAGTCGTCAGTTTCTGAGACTCGGACCGCGACACCGCAATCAAGCTTTGATCGAGCTCTCTGCGGCGCGTGGGCGAGGCTGCATGAGCTGTTCCGGGACATCGCTGGCGGGGACAACAGAACAGTTTCGATCTCAAATGGAGCGACCGGATCAAGCGAACAGGCGGAGCTAATGCAAAGTGAAAACGTTGCATCTGTGCTTGGTATGAAACCTTTTAAGAACTCAAGTTGATAGTACAGAGCACTGATGGTTGATGGCACCCTTTTTTTCAGCCGAACCATCATCCGTCGGTTTCTCGAAGGACGCTTGCCGCTCGATGGTCGCCATGCTGGATGAAGATGGCTCGGGCAAGCTTGGATTTGCTGAGTTCCAAAAGCTGCTTGCTGACATTGCCCGTTGGAAAGGTGTGTTCAAACAGTTCGACAGTGATCAGAGTGGCCGGATCAGTCCGTTCGAGTTGCGAGCAGCGCTGCAGTCCGCAGGATACACCCTGAACAACCACATCGTAAACATGCTGATGCACCGATACGGTTCAAAAGAGGGTGAAATTTGGTTCGACGATTTCATCACTTGCGCCGTCAAGATCCGCACCATGTTTGGTAAGTAGAACGATGAAAGGAGGAAGCACATCGTTTCGAAACGTCCTGCTAATAACCACCGTCCTTTTTCTTCGCCGCCAAAACTAGACATTTTCCGAGCCCGTGACCTGAGCAACCGAAATGAAGCTCGTTTCACGCTGGAAGAATGGATCGCTAAAACGATTTACTCGTGAGCTGTTCTGGTGTTGTTGGTGCTAGTGCTAATTCATTATTGAAACGGCAGAATCAAATATACAATTTATGTGTATGATTTGTCCCATAACTTTCTCGGTAACTTAGGGTCGTTTTTGCTTTTACCCGAAAGACTCCACAACAATGAAGCTTTAAAAATAGATAGTGATACCAGTGGTTTTGCTATAGTTAGAAGACTTCTCGAGTTTTATCTTAAGGCTTCACCTAGGATTGCAATTTTGCTAAATAAAAGAGTAGCTATTCCGATTTGATTAATATTTCTGCGAATGACAGATATTCCTATTCCCCACAATGTTTCTGCCGCCGTACTACTTCGTTAAATTTATATCCAAAGATTGCAATGTAAGTTGGTCTCGATGTTATGCTTTTTTAATACGCCCTACCAAACTACCTTAAATATTGGAAAGAGTAGAATAATGAAAGTAAAGCACACAAACACAAAATTGGACTTAGTGGTTCTTAGAATCACACTCCATGCATCCATCGGTTGGTAGGTACCCTATGATAAGTTGATAAAATTCATAAAATAAATATTGATATGCTTTCCAGGACGGCTTAAGATATATCGAAGTGTCGTGGAATGTGCGCACCAAACACAACAGAAGCACGATTGTTACCAGACCATCGAGTTTGCGGTGTTCGCCTGCAGCTGTAATTTTCCTGTGTAATCCAGAGCACTGATGTTTATCATGTTTCTATTGATAAATTCTATTTGTGTTATTTAATCAACAAGGTAGGTAAAATAATTCCGTGTATTCGTCTTGAGGTCAGATGTTTTTTTGATGATAGTATCACAAAAAATACCTTACAATACCAACATTTCGTTAGAAAATTCTATGTCCCTTCGTGGTTAGGTAATCTCTAGAAAAAGTTTTCAAATGCGAAATACTAACTGAGAGATTCCAATTCTTTAGCCATTTTTCTTGTTGTATATGAGAGGATTGATAACAAGATTTTATTATTTTATTAAAACACTCGCTATTGTTTTATTCACATTGATTGCTATGTTCGATTTATTTGCCAATACTAATCGTATAAGAGCAACATAGAATGCCGTACATAATGTTGCCCGATCGGTATCTGGTCGCATTAGACAGCAAACCTTGTCTAGGCTTCCTTATGCAAGACGTCTGGAATTGAGAAGTATACATGGTCATTTCGGTTGATTGTTACGGTGATTGACACATCGTCTTACCTATCGCATGGCGGCACTCAGCCGCACAGAGCACATAATCTATTAGTTCAATCTGCGGCTGGTTTAGCTCTACCACCAACCGGTGCAGCTTACACAATATCCGATTGTTGATGTTAAAACCGGACGATCGAAGAGCCTGTCGAAGTTCACGGCGATCTAGCGTGCCACTACCGTCGGTGTCGTACAATCGGAACACCGTTTCCCACTGGTAGACATCACGAGCGATGGTGCGGAACTGCTCATATCCTAGAGTGTCCTTTCCGTCGGCAATGCGGCTCGTCACGAGCAGCACGATCCGTTCCAGCTCGTTTTGGCGTGATTCACTTCCTCGCAGGGTTCGTTCCTCTCGATGATCCTTCCGTGTGACCGATCGCATCCAGAAGCAGGCGCACAATTGAAGCAGACACGAGTAGAACTTCCGTAGAGACGAAGATCCAGCTGTACGCTTATCTTTCGGTCCCGATCGCTCACTGCTGGTGGCGATTTTACGTTGATCAAAGAACTGCTGCCACAGGATGTCCTGGAGCTGGATGAAGTCTATCAGTTCCGTCGGACCGGCATGGTTGTAGAAAGTGTTCGCGAGCAACGCCCAGCGTGGGGTTTCGTAGAACTGACCCTGACACTGCTCAGTGAGTCGATCATCGAGTGTGCCGAAGCACAAAATTGCATCATTTTCGCACAAGGTGTTGCCACGTGCTGTGAAGATCCTCAGCAAGTACTCGCCTTCCTCACGTGGTTCAAACGTAGACGGTATGATCAAGTACAAGCCAGGATCGAGCGTCAACCTGCAGCTGATCTCACGTGCATTGATGAAAATAGACCCACCAACGATCGCGTGATCATGCTGCTGGAAAAACTCTTTCGGGACCGGTTTCTGTCGGAGATCCTCACGCGTCACACGGTACACGAGGAACCCGATCGTGAGACTTGGCAATGCGTCCACCCGGCGGTACTTCTGCATCAGGGCAATGACGGCACCCGAGCCGCTAGTTCCTTCCTGCACATGGATCGTGTACTGCGGGTTCAGAGGGAACGTGTCCAAGTACGAAACGTTTCCTCCCGCTGTAGTATCGCTGATCCACTGACCATCCAGTGCACTCACTTCCCAACGGTACCGGTTTGGAGTTGGCGTGGCCGTTTCGTCCTCAACACTGTGCATGTCCGGTGAGAGATGACAAACTTCCAACCGATCGAAGTGTGCCATGAAATCGCTCAACTCTATCCAAAACTCACCGTCGTTTTCGATCGTAAGTCCGATGCGCTTTCGATCCGCCGAATGGAGGGCTTTCCACTCACGGGACTTATCACTCCACCGGCCATTCCACTCGACACCGGTGCCCCAAGGATTGCGGATGCGTAGCAATCGAACGTGGGCACCGTCCTGCTGCATTCCTGGCACGGTGTGCACCTTGGTGATGGAGTATGAATGTCCTCGCAGCAGCCCGTCTTTCGTGGACACGTTCTGCCCTGTTGGATCACTCTGCAAAGAAACCTGTTGTAACTTCCGGTATCATGCAGATTTGTGGACTTAACCTACCTTGAGATTGCACGCGAATAACGAACCCTGTTCGAACCCACCGCACAAAACGTCCCAAAGGTGTTCCACCCTGTCGGTCATCTTTTTGGGTTGGTAAAACTCGGTCAATCCCCCGGTGAGATCCTGCATAGCCTCACGTGCTGTCCCACCGTCCAGCGCCCCGTACGATCCGTAGAACTTGGCGTAAGCCTTCTCCAACAGAGCACTCCAGAATTCGTCCTCATTCGCGGATCTTCCGAACAGAAGTTTCCCCGCGGCATCCGTCGGAAGTCGATCGTCAATCACCACATCGACCCACTGGCCGAACTCCCAGAACCGGAAGTGGCAAATCCCCGCGTACCGATCACCCGTCAGCTCGTTGTCCTCTGGAAGGACGCGCTTGAACAGCCACGGGTGGGATGTTAGGTTGGTCGCGGCCGTTAACAGCCAGCAATCGTTAAGTGCTCCCTGGCAGATGTCTAGTCGGCTTGCACCATCGACAAAGAACCTGGCTGAGGGCGTAATTTCTGCAGGGCGTCGCCATCGGACGGTTGAAATTTTGCTCATTGCAATGGACGCGTCCGTCGCGGGAAAGTCGGGATCTTCGAAGAGGGTAAGCTGGGCGAGACATTGCCGACGGAGGGTGTGGAAACTCTGGTGGGTTGGGGATGATGCCTCGTATTTAGGCTGTCGAAAAATGGGGCAAAGAAATGAGGTGAAATTGCTATTATTTGTCTCAACAACTCCTATTCGCTTAACACACAATTGTAGTGAATGTGAAAATCAACCCGATCAAACATTCCAAGTATCGATCACACACGTGCCATTGCAATGTTTGCTCAATTGTTAATACTGTTTACGCTGTGTTCCTATCCTACGGTGCAGTTCGTTGAACAAGTTTTATAAATCATTTACCTTTACACATGGAAAATTCAGTCTTGGGAATACCACAGGACATTCAGGGCATCTGTTTTGAGAAACACAGTTTCTATTCACAGTACTAATTTCTATTATTATAGAAATTGAATTTATTTCGTTCACATTTCCCTTTTGAACTCTTTTTTGAGCGGATATTTGTTATATTATTAATTCATTGCATTGATTAATTTAAAGCCCCAATCCCTCCCATGATTGCGCATTACTCATAAAAAGGCTAAGCACTAAAGACCGATTGTGTATTTTTTTGTTTTATACTCGAGATGGCACTGTGCGATAAGCCTCAATTACGGCAGCCCTGACCGAGTATAGCATTGACCTTTTCGTAATAAAAATCGGTTCAAACAGCCAATTGATAAAAACCGTTCCACTGATAAGCGGTTTAGCGTGGGGTTTTTTTATCACTTTCTACCCGAGCTGCGATTACTGAAAAAGCAACGCCGCGATGGGCGTAGGTTGTTTTCCGCTCACTGACAATTACCTCATCGTTTTCGAATGTAACCGGCAAAAATCTGGTTGAAGTTCGGACTCCACCAAACGCCGTCGTAGACGTGCTCCTGTGTTGGTCAATTTGCGACATACCGGCGACCGTCAATTATTAACCGTCTATTTGAATATGCCACATGCTCCCAAGGGGCGATCTTATTATGTTCACTGTTCACACACTTTCTGTTGAGAGAATTAGGATCGCACCAGCCGATCGGTTGTTTTTCGTACGATTGTAAGTACAGAAGTGTTTCGCACGGCGCGTCTATTGGCACTACGCGCTTATCAGGCAGTTCCCTATACACAGAACAGGCGCGTTTTAGAAACTAGTTCTCGTTGACGGCGTAGAATATGGAACCGTTCGTTTCCTTAGGAGACGTTCTTGAGTGTGTCACGCCTAAAGCGTGGCAGAGTCTACACTTCCGTCGGCACAAAGCCGGATCACCTTGGGGAAGCCACAACATACGCGCCTATTGGCCCTGAGACCCGTTCGGTCGGTTGCCTATTGGTGCACCGTGCATCGGTGCCGGTGGAAACGGTGCACCATATGGAAGCCCTTTATGGACCCGTTTCCTATGCGATATCCGTATGATACGTTGAAACCTATTGCGCCTCCATCTAGGCAGGTGTTTTATTGCACTTCGATAAACGCCACGCGGCTGGCGATCGGTTAGAACTAGCGGGGATCGGTTATCATACTTGAACTCTAGCTAATCAAACTACACTACGGCGGAAACCGAGACGATCCACAACACCGACCGCAACCACGACCACGGTCAAATAATGTTGCCGTTGTTATGAGCAGTATAAAGCGCGAGAAAGAGCGAATGCGTTTAGCATGCGAGAGAGATTTTTTTAGAGAGTAGCATCACTCTCGAGAATAGGATAAGGGTTGATTATCGCGATGACGGCCCGCGCGAAGGTTCGCGGGATGCATGTTACTTGAAAAGCACTATATTGCCTAAAAAAGTTTCACTCCTTTTTGCGCGCATTTGAGAATCAATTAGAAGAGGATATGCAATTACCAGGAATATCACTCAAGTATCACATGTCTATTGTGGCATATACTTTCATAATTTGAAATTGGTACTTTAAGTAATGGTAATTTTATCTGTTCTTCTAAAATATAGAATCTAGTTATAAAAACATGGTTGGTTTATATTGTTGGAAAGACATATATTTGATATTTTATAGCAAAACATAATAGATAATTATAATTAAAATTCAATTGTTTGTAGCCAAAAACCTTTTTGAATTAATAAGTTTTCTAACTTAATTTTTTAATCCAGCATATTTTTTTTCAAATATCAAGCTTGAGAATAAAGCATCAAATAAAAGGCTAATAGCAATAATTTTGTCTTGTTATGCTTGTATTTATGTTACGGTGTTTAAATGTGATAAATGTTGCTATTTTTATCTGCAAACAATAATTATTTTACAATAGTATGTTTAATTAATAAATAATAATAAAGTTCCTGTATATTTTATATATTATATTTAAAAATAGCAAATTAACCTATTATTGTTCTAACATGTGCTCTTCTGTCTCAATATCTATTTATATTAAACGTTCGCCTTTAAATCATATCATACGACAGTAAATATAATTTCATCTAATAAAACTACAATTTTATTTTATTACAATTTTTGATAAGTATAATTATAGTTGAATAATATAATTTAAATTTTAATTTAAGTTTTGACAGTGCCCATCGTGACACGTGACAGCGAAAGCTGTCAATTTGAAAAAAGACAGCACACAGCTGGCATTGGGTTGGACATTTAAATTGCGATGCTGTTAAATCGCTTTTTCTTAGTCGAAAGAGGTGCCCAAAAAGTGTACTTCGGCTTATTGCAATCCTGTAAAAATATTTCAAAATGTAAAATTTTTATTTTAAACAGAATATGTCGTCGGTAATTATCTGTAAGGTTTGAAACACGTAATGCACGGTGCCAGTGTGCCATCTGCTGTCAGATTGCTCATGTGTGTTGGTTAGCGCCGAGGTAGCAAGCCGTGTGAAAGCAAGAAGGCAACATTTGCTCGGGATCGGTGAAAACAAAATGTCTACTTTTGCGGAGCAGCTCGTGTCGCCGCGGGTATTTTGAGAGCCTTTTTCCCTTCACGGTGAATAAAAACGGTGATAGTGCGTGAGTTTCCGTATGTGAACGATATTTTATCGGCTGCGTGGCTGACTTTTTGGGCCGGGCGACCAAAATCGGTGTTTTCGTGGTGTTCCCCGGGGCAGGCGTGTGCACAAATCGGTGGCTTTTTTGGGGTCTCCCAGCTTGCAGTTCTGTCCTCACTCGTGCGTTGTGTGTGATGTGCCCGTGTGTTCGGTGTGGATTCGCGCACTCACTCTCATCCTTCTCCATTCATGGTTTCCTTTCTGTTGGTCATTCATGGTTGATGTGGCGCTAGTGTGATATTTTCACCCCGCAGGAAGCCCCGTTGGCTGTTTTGGGGAAAACTGCGGGCATACAAATCATCTTAACCAAGCCCTTTTCAAGAGGCGCTGCGAGCCTGGCCCAGGACGGCCCGCCCGCAAAGAAAAGCGATGTGTACGTTTGTGAACGTGTGTGTGCGCGAGTTTTGTGTGCTTACGTATGCATGTGTACGCGAGGCTCCGTTGGTGCGGAATCAGGCCGAGACGGTTTTGCGGTGCCCATAAATGGAACCAAATGCCGCCACCGCCGCACAAGCCGTCAGTCTCGCTTTTCTAGTGCATAACGATTAAGCATATCCTGCTGGGAAAATCGACATTAGTGTATGAGGAATGGCTACGAAACTGAAAATCGAAACGTAGCCTGCTGGGCCACGTCCTGGACCTATTCTTCGGTGGTGTCCCCGTCAAGGCAATCGAGTAGTCGCCGTGTTTCGTTGCTGCGAGCAACGGGGCCGATTTTTTCTTCCCCAGAAAAGGGAGCTGCTTGCCCGCACTCACACAGGCACACACGCGCGCAGTCGAGTGTCGGGGGGAGTGCTGTTTTCCGTTGGAGAAAAGATTACCTTCCCCATCGAAAACGCATGCACACGTACACGCCAGCACACACACGTACTCGTGTGGATGGTCAAGCAGCAGCAGCAAAGCACAGGCAGGCTGCAGAAAAGCAGAATCCAACCGCGCCGCGGTGTTTACGGTGCTAGTGTGCGTGAGATCATCGGAGGTTTTTGAGGCCTCACGAGAGAACAGCAAGTGATGAAGGAAAGAGAGAGAAAGAGAGGGAAAGCGAGAAAGGGTGAGCGAGTGAGCGAGAGCTAGGCAGAAAGGAGCCAGTTCATCTCACTTGGATTTTGGCTCTTGGCGTAACGTGAGGGAAAGAGCACGAAAGATGCTAAACGTTGAGCCCTTTTCGCTCTGTCGTGTTCCCTTGCTCTAGGGCTAGGGACGAGTTTTCCTCCGGATCGATACGCGGAGTTTTTCTCCCGCCGATTGTCTTGTTTGCTTTGGCGAAAAAGAAGAAAAAAACAACCAACTCGCTGGTGTGGATATGTGACAGCCTCATCTCGTCCTAGTGCACTTTGTCCACGGGTCCTTAAGCGAAATGTGCATTTTCCGATCGCGCCGGATGGAGTAGGGATGAGAATAGGTGGGAAACGATGCGTAAATGTGAGACACGCCAGCGAAGATGCACTCGCTAAGAAACTAAATTGCTTTCCACCTGGCTGCCTTCTAGAGCAGGGTGTGCGTTCTTTAGGGGTTTTATAACTGCATTTCGAGCGTATTCCGCGTGCGTGGGTTGAAGTATTCTCGTGGGTGTGGGTGTGCGCGTGTGTGTGCTACTGCCCTGAGGAGCGTGTGGAGCGAAAGGTGTGAATCAAGCTGGCTCCCAAAACCCAGGAACGAAATCGGTTGACAACGGACCGACAAAACACCCTGTCCGGTCTGTCGCGCCTCAGCAATTATTTTAACATCTAATGACGTCGAAAGAAGAGACAGGCGAAAAAGAGAAGCAAGCAACTGGCTCCGCAAAACACCGAGATATGGACACCGTTTAAGCCGCAGTTGGAAAATGCATTTTCCGGACCCTCAGTTGTGGTAACGAACCCCATCCATCACTCGCTCCAAATGACCGTTATCAAAGCGAAAAATGAAATGCATTGTTGGCTCTCGAACGGCGAGAAACACTGTTGCGCCGAAACGTTCGCTCGTCGGACCAGTAGTATGCGAAAACCGTCCCATCCCGGCTCAGCCGCAGCCCGCTTATGTGAAAGCAGTTGAAAATGATGGGTTACATCGGGGGAAAACCTCACGCCCGACAACACCGTGGAAAGTAACACCGCTCATGCACCACTCAGCTCCGTATCGTTCGGCTCGGGTGACGGAAAAATCTGCAATTCAAAACCATGGTCCTTCGCGGCAAGCGCAACAGATAGCCCGGTGTTGTAGTTTCGGAAGCAACCAAATATACAGGTAAATACATTTTTTCGCAATTTAATTTCGTTTGTTTTCAAAATGCAGACAAATTGCACGAATTGTGCTTATTTAAGCAGTTTAATATTGGAAGTTATTGCTGCAACATATATTTAACTACATCATTGTATTTATGGATGTCACTAAAAATTAAAAAAAAAATCTGACCAAGCCAAAAACATCCTAAAGGTTCATAAAGTTAGGTCATGCCACAGAAGACAGTTCAAATTACTTGATGTAATGAAGAACCTGTGTCATTTTTGTTTGAATCACTAACCAATCAATTTTAAATTGCTTGAACTTGTACACCTTGATCAGATTGTGATTTTACTGCCGTGATGTTATCTCATTACGCTCAGAGAAGTAGCGGTTATATTCCCTTGTTCCCATCCGCGAAAATGGATTTTCTTTGCGTGTGAAAATAAGCGCATCCAACCCTCTTGGCGCCGTGCGATTTAGAAGCGCCACACACGACGGGGTATAGACACACCGAAAAGCGGTCACGAGGGCATATTTCCACGCCACATCGTCGTGAAGCGGCGGTAGTGGCATTGATCTGTGGCCATTCCATCGTCTCCGGGTGGGAGGTTACCGTTTTTAGGCGTCCTGAGCCGGCACCACACTCCGTTAGGTTCGAAGGAGAAGCAGTAAAAACCGCCACACCCGTGGGCAACCTGTGAACGCGGGATTTATCGGGTCCCAAATAGGGCAACGGGAATAAAGCCCAAAATAAATCGGATGAATCACATACGCGCGTAAAGTTGTATTTAAACGCCGGCGTGTGTCTACGCACATCCGGACTGGTCTGGCTTTGAAATCCACGGCACTGTTTCGCGCTAATCCATTCACGCTCTGTCAGGAGGATTGCACGAGAGAGAGAGAAAAAAATGTTTTACGGGATTGTGTCTAATTTAAGACGGTTCAAAAAATGTGTCATAATCGCTCTAGAGGACCATATGTGTTCGCCTTATTGCTACGACAGATTATTTTGCATCATCCTGCGATGCCCATGTGTGCTAGAGAAGCTTCATCTAATTGGTGTGTCGCCTATGGCTCAATGTGCCCGTTTTTATATTTAATATGATTTATAACAGCTGCACGAGACACCTTTCAGCATAGAAAGTCCTATTGAAATTAAGTAAACAACTGATTTACAATTACGCTCTTATAACGCTCAATAAACATAAAAAGTATGGTATATAAAATCTTGTTTTGGGAGGTTTTTTTTTTGGTAAAATCGAAACCCTTCCTGCTGCTTCGAAAATTATCGTGCAAAAGCATAAATTCAAATAGCTCGGACAGCGCCAGCTGCGGCTTCTACTCCTGCCCAGCACATACGGGAAATGGGACGACAACTCCGACCCAGATGTTGTTGCATCATCCGCACGCATCGTCATCGGGTGCAACCCCCGGTGCAGAGAGCAGCAGAACCCTGCTCCCGCTTTCCCAAGAGCCCGCGCGTCACCGAAATATAAATCACACCCCTTGCGTGCGGCGTCCCGACCTACATTTTCGAATCCATTCGATTAGGTTGTCTGTCGTTGGGTCGATTTGATAAAAACACACACACCCACACGCACGCTGCCAAGGGTGGGATAAGGATAACGATCAAAGGGCTTTGTTGGCTTCTTTTATGCTGTCAAAAAAAGAAAAAGAATCAGCATAAACCTGACGCAAAGCAAATGCTCACACTGACACACCCTCACCGGGGAGGGTGGGAAAATTTGTATAATAACATTTTCATCTATCAATTTCCTTCGACCTCCTCTGAAGCGCGGGGTGCAAAAGGAAAAGCAAAAAATTGTATCCACGGATAGGTCTTCCGTTTGATGTGGAGCAACAAGCCGTCCGTCACTGCATGGTTGGTGTGTTAGAGCATGTTGATATGTGTGTGTTTGTTTGGTTTTCCCCCCTTTCGGTGGTTTCCCAGAGGCTCGTTCTTCTGCCAACCCTCGAACGCGGTGCCCAGGTGCGCCTGAATGTGCCATGTGCCGTACGAACAACCCACGTTTTCCCGCACATAAGAATTCTGTGTCTCTGTGTGTATAGGTGGTCAGCATACACTCTTCCCCAGAGGATATGCTCCCCCACAGACGGCGGATAGTTTGCGCGATCGGGAAGATGGTCGAATCCACGGGAGAGAATGTTTGTTTCTGCCGTTTGCCTTGTACACGAGCCCCGGGCTTCTTCTGGGGTTTTCTTTTCGCTGTTTTTCTTCCACAGTCGGCTGCTCTCCGCATCAGCATCTACCCCCCAACCTGCTTTCAAGGGTGTGCTTTCAGCGGGCTCGAGAAGGGTGAACATTGGTGGCCGTTGCGCTTGATCGCATCACCGCGCGAACGGACGCGTTTCGTTTCTCAAAATGTTCCCCAGACCTGCGTGCGTGGAAAGGAGTGCCAGTGTGTGCGTGAGTGTGAAGGTTTATGAGTCATTGCTCTAAGTTTTCCGGGCTGTTTCGCCGTTCTTCTTATGCTGCTCTTCCGCTCGAAGCATGCGAGGTTGGGAATGCTCGTGCTGTATAATGTTCTTTTAGGCCGTCTTCCGTTTCTGTTGTGTTACCGTCCGAAAGGGAAACGGCACAGAAGAAGCACCAAACGCCCCAACCGCGAATAACGGCCCACCGATGGTATCGAACGTCAAGAGAACGTAAAAAACCCCGGCAGAAGAAATGGCCACACGAAAATGGCCTCTTGGCAAACCAGACCCAAACGGCGCTAGATTATTAGACGGATGGATGTGTTTTTTTGTGCGTGTGTGAGCGCTTACTGCAACCCCAGGTGGAAAATCTAATGTTCTCTCTCATACTTTCATACCCGCTCCTTCACGCCCTCTGTAGACTCTTTTTTGTTCTCCTCCGTCAGCGTGTGCTTCCTGTTGCTTGTGCTTGTTCGATGGCAGCGTTGGTTTTGCATATGCACGAATGTTAATGTACGTCTCATTTGTACATTGTCAGCGAAACGTTCAGCAACGTTCACGTTTGGAAAACCGCATCTAACGGCATTTATGTTGGGTGTGAATATATTTTGGGTGTTATTGTACAACGAGCTAATGCAAAGGCTCTTTGTTTTGTTCAGATAAAATCAAGAGGACGAAAGGTGAATTGGTGTACAAAGCGCGACATAAACAAAGAGCTGTCAATTGAGTAAACCCGAAATGGCAGCTGAATTTTGGGTTTTCTATGATACGAAAATGATTTAATGTTTGGTTTAATTTATCAACTTCATCATAAATAAGAACCGTTGCTGGGAATGAATAAAGAAAATGTATTCACTGTTTGTCAAATTTTTTGAGTATTATATGCATTGTCCTTATGATTTTCCTTCCAAAAAATTGTTTTTTTGGGGCATATCGTTCAAATCGTTTAGAATATTTCTATATATTTATCTCGATAAATCACCAAGAAATTAGCATTTGACGAGCAGACACCCAACGAATCGTCGTCACTAAACGACGGCTTTTGGCCCAGATGTGTCACAAATTATGCCAAGTTCAATCCCTGTCAGATGGATAACGAGCGAGACGAAGCCGTGCTTCCTTCATGCCGGCTTGAAATATTCGCCGTCACCGTTGTTAATTGGTTCCCCTAGAAAAGAAAAGACAAAACGGTCGGGTATGCGCCGATGTCGCACCATTTTCGATCTAATTGAATTGATTCCATCGTACCCTCCGGGTGGAAATGACATTCCGAATTTGCTCTCGCTCTCTCTCTCTCTCTCTTTCTCTCGTTTCCATTCGCTCGATGTGGACATGCTGAAAGCCCGTACAGGTTGGCCGTCATTTTCATTAGCAATCGAAGATCGATCCTCTACTTCGGTGGGGTATGCAAAACGAGGAGAAAATCACCCCGCGACTCAACCTTCGCTCGAGGCCGGTTTTCTGTCAGACTAAGCAACGACAGAGAGAGCAAGAGAGAGAGAGAGAGAGAGAGGATGTAACATTCGTGGTGACGTACAAAGCGCCACATGCGCCCGTTCTGTAGGGGGAGTGGGTCACCGAAGGGTGAGAATGGTGGAACTTATCACCCACAAACGCCCCATTTAGGAGCCGTACTGCCCGCTCGGTACCGTTCGCGTCGTGTTTTGTCAGCGGGCGTTGTTTTCCAACCCTGGTCTGGTATGAATTTGCGACGCTATTTTCTCCTTTGACGTCAGCGGAAAACTCACGGTCATGTTTTGGGACTGGGATGAGAGGGCTTTCCACTCCTAACCTGCTGATGTTAGAAAAGTTACCACAGGGGTGAAGGTGGGGTGGGGGAGGAAGGGATGTGGAAAACTCGGGGCAGTGAAAATGAGAGAGTCAGAGAGAGACGGAGAGTGAGAAAACCGTTCACAGGATGGGAGAACAGAACAAAACTAAAGGGTGCACAAAAGAGAGAAAGAGAGAGAGCTAGAAAGCGGAGTAATGCGTTTCCGTTTGAAGTTACAAATAAAACGTTAACTGCCCTCGTACTCAGCTGCTGTTCATCTTCTACTGTCTCTCTTCTGTTACACTCACAACCCCCGGGGGGAAAAACCTGTGCGTTTCTCTTTCCCGATCGCGCCTACATCAACGGCGCCTACATTGAGTGTGTTGCGGTTAGTACTTGAACCTTGTGCTGTACGGTGAGCTTCGGCTTCGATTCGATTTTTCGCTATCCCCGTACACTTACCCATCTACCGCCCACCCATCACCCCCATTTACATCCGTTTTGGTTGCTTGGTTTTCCCGCGAACCACCCGGGAAAAGTCTCATCGCACGCCCAGCTTCGGCTTCTCTTTTTTACTCTCGACGATTGAACCGATGCTGCTACGAGATATGACGTAAAAGTGGAAGCTCATCTTGCACCCACTTGCTAACTCTCCGCCCTTTTCCCTGCCCTCCGCCATCCCCCAGGGTGGTACGCGCAACCTGCACGACTTTGCAAACCCCGGCCGAAGCTGAAATTGTACGAGAGAGAGAGAGAGAGAGAGCATCTCGCGCTGGCATTTGCAACATTTTCACGCGGCCCCCAACCCGGTTAAAGGAGCGCATGCAGCTGAACTTAGCATCTTCCTTTTGGGACGGTTGGTGGTTTCTCGTTTGGTTTGTTGTTGCAATTTTTACCTTTACAAATGGCGACAATTGATGCAGGGTTGGTAAAAAGTAGCATATAAATAAAACATGCCTGGCGCTATGTAAATGACGACAGGAAAAAAAAACCCGCCGAGGGATATTCCATGTTAATTCACAATTTTGTTGTGGCATTTATGAATTTTTTAATAAAGTTTTTCATACATTTTTGAAACTTTCGGTGTTGTTACTTTGTGATATAAATTTTTTATTGTACTTTGTTTCGTCCATTTCGTATGTCTTGGGGAGTAGTTAGGGCTTTTCCCGCTGAGCACAGTAATCCGATCGAAATTGCTCGTACTTTTCCCTTATTTTTCTTTTCGCCATCGCTTTTTATTCCTCCACCAAAACACACCTTTTCCATCAGGCAAACCTGTGGATGCGAGTTTTCTTCATCGCGCGTTGGCTAGCGTGAAATCGGAATCGATCCCTCGTTTGTCCGCCTATCGACCGGAGCGGGAAAATAAAATATATATTAATAACGCCGACCGACCGCGAACCGTATTGGTTTTTTGGGGTGGCCGTGAAAAGCGTGGGGGAGGAGGGAAGGGGGGGGGGCTACCATGGGAGATGGAGAATGGGGCCACTGACCTCCAGTTGTTTCCAGTCGACCCTTCCTCGAACTGTGTGGCCCCTCCTGGGGTCGTTTGAATCGTTTCGTCGTGGCCTATTTATTCTCGGCTCGATTAAACAACGCTGTTAAGCGCGAAGGCACAAAAGAAAAAAGAATCGAAACCGACCCGAGATGCTCCATCAGCCCTAGATTCTTTTGCGTAGATGTTTAATGCATTTTCTAGCGTATGTGTTTGTGTGTGCGCGAGATTATATTAGCTTCCTGCTTTATTTTCTTTCAAGCTCTATGCTTTACCCTGACTAGATGGAGAGCATACGGATGCCGTATCGTACACACATACACACGCACGAGATGGTCACACATTTCCATCAAAATGTGATTGTTTTTTCGATTTTTATGGCCTTTGTTTTCTTCCGTTTTTCCGATGTTTCCCCGCGTGGAGCTCGCGTGACCTAAATGCCCTGTGATAAATGGTTTGAAGGAGCGTCTCGCGAACGGTGTCTAGAAGATGGGACGCGGGCAAATACTACTGCTCCTTTATAGCTCCTTTATGCAGTGATTAATCTGCATGATCTCATGCCCTCGCATGAAAGCATGGTGATTGCTGTATGTGTATGCTCCGACGCCTCGTTGCCTGTCGAAGAACCGATAGCAAGTGGCTCCTTTCCGTTTCCGATAAGTCAGAGACATGAGTGGCACAAAACAATCACCCCAATAATGGCTGAAAAATAATTCCCGCTCGGTGGCGAGCGATGCAGGGCCTTTTTTTGTCTTCATTAAGCACCATCGATGCTCATTTTGCTGGCGTTTATCAGCCAATCGATGGCATTTCCACGCCCCCATTGGGCTGTGGGGGGGGTGTTTTTCCTTGCGCGCTCGCTTTATGGTTTATTCGGATCGCTTCTTTAATCGCAATCATGCGTTCGATATGAGTTATAATATCTGCCTGCCCTCGTCGGTGGTGCTTAATAATAATATACGCCGCTCCTGTGCTGCCCTTTTGTTTGCTTAGCTCTGTAAACACTCGTTCATAAACCGGGCGTGCGATGTCAAAGGAGGTGCGGAAACCGACGATCCCATTATCTTTCCGGTAGAGTCGGTTGCGTAAACGCGAAAGTGCTGACTTCAAGCGTTGGAGACCGGTTTTCGATGTTTGTTTGTAATGCTACCAACCCCCTGGCGATGGACTGGTTGTGAGTAGAGGTGGAGGTAGATAAAATCGTGTATTAAACAAACAATAAGTTTCGTGTGAAAAAGTATTATCTCATCGAATTGTTTTCGAAGATTATTTTCTACCAAAAATGACACCACAAATCTTGTCATTCTTATAATTGGCTACCAGAAATTTTCTTGTGTGCGAACGACGTTCCTTTCAATCGCACATTCCCTGCATCCTGGCACGTTCGTGCGGTGTTTAGATGGAAAAAAGGTGAAGAAAAAAAAACAAATAAACCTAGAGGAGACCTGATTGCTGTTTAGTTTCCAAGCGCACGTTTTGCAAGCATGGGAAGCAACGTAGAACGGGGTAGTTATTCAAGTTCGGCTCTCGATGGCACGAAAAAAGGAAATGCATTCGTGACAAATGGCCGTGTGTGTGTGTTAAACGCTCGCACGGCTCCGGTTTGGGGAGGTAAAATGTTTACCAGTAATGAAAACATTACAATGTTATTACTGTTCCAGTGGCCACTCGAGTTTGTGCTTGGATTTAATGTTTGGTGTTATCAGCGATTTTTCCCCTTTCATTTTCTTCCTTTTCCATTGGTGCGTTTTCCTTCATCAGCGAACGAGCGCGCGCGGTTTGTTTCGATCGGGCTTGATTTATAATTTGTGAACTTCGAACGTTGTGCTAACAACAACATAGAGAAACAAATCTAGGTGTTTTATCACGTACCGTGTGCTATGAGGTTTTATTATACGCGCAATTCGTTCGACAGTTAAATTTAGTATTTGATTATTTAATTATTTCGAAATGGTAAACAATGTATACAAACAATTCGATAGTTTGTAATGTATAATTTATAACTTATTGCAGGGCTATAGTCAGAATTGATTAATACCCTTGATTGACTATAGTATTGAAATGTATGTCTCTAACGTATTTTAATGTTAAAAATAGATATCATTAAACTGTTTTTAACTGAAGTTTTGTTTCCAAAAATATTTTTTAACTACAACCGTATGTCAAAAGTTTGTTAACCAAATACTGAATAATACTTATCTTTGTGAAGGCCGTGCTTACTTTATACAAAAATTAGTACGAGTTTTCATACTCCATTTGAGAAATATGCCGCAATAGCTCGATTATCACTCGCAGCTAAAAAAACAATCAAAATCAGAAAGTAACGAAAGTGACATTCCGTTCCTGTTCAACAACAACGCGCCATAGTTTCGCTTCTAAATGCTCGACCAATGTTTTTCTGCCAGAAGGGGTGCGTTTTTTGATTTATGCTCACAGGGCAAACCCACCCTCTGGGAGCCACCCATAGAACCGTTACATCGACACGAGACGCCTACCGCTTTTTGCACCGTTCTAATGGTGCCCCCTTCCGTTCTCGGTGGCACCGTTTTTTGGTTTCTAACCCCCCTGGAACCCATGGAAAAAAGGTGTGTTCTATATAATTTACGGCTTAAAATGCGGGTTTGCGGGTTTTTATGCTTTATCCGCCCGGTGATGGGAGGGACAACAAAAAATCCCACCCCCACCGCTCAGATAAGACACCCAGAAAGAGAGGGGGTGTTTGTTTTGAAATTGCAGCTGGAACGACTTGGAAATAAATGAAACCGGATATTAATGGTTACAGTCATCCCCGCAGCATATACTTCTGGTTGCGAATGCGAACGTCTGGCAAAATCGCTTTTCCTCGTTGTGGGGTTAGAAGTCTGTGCTTTTTTTTTCATACATTTCTTTCCGCTTTTCGCTAACGGTATACGCGGCCAGCTTTTGCCAACTTTTGCCACATGACTAATCGGTTGGATGGAAGGTAACAATATAAAAAACAGGCCCGCAAGAAACGGCGTTGAATATGGAAGAAGCTTTCCACCGGCAGCAGAAGAACACGACGGTTCTGTGCCGTTGCTTTCAACGGACGGCATGAGCTTCTTTGTACTGCTACTGCCGTGAGGCATTTCTCCGACACAAAAACCGTTTCATTCCATTTCCAGCTTTCCACTAGCTGGTGCTTTTCAAAGTTTGTTGGCTGCGAAGATAATTTGCGCCCAGATCTCGGAGGTCTTGCACAAGTGCACCTTCCCGACGGGGTGAATATTGATCCATTTATTAGAGAACCCCAAACCACAGCAACCTGAAGCAGCGGGTCGGCTGAGCTGTGGCTTTCGTGGTGTCGAAGGGTAATTTTTAACCAGTTTCTCAACAAAAAACCGCAACAGGTTCAGGTGTAGGATCTCAGGGACGACGCTCGTTTCTTCATTGGCGTGTGTGTAACCGCAACTACAATGATCGCAGAGAATAAATAGGATAATGCTGCTGACGTACTCATGCGTGCTTATGAACGATTAGAACATCGTTTGGTAGGTATTTTTGACATTGTAATAACTTCAGAACCTGTAAGCTCGGCTTCCCAGTAGAAGATGTCTTATATTTTAAAATTAAAGCATTGTGTTCTACTAAGATTCACGGCTGATTGTTACTGTTAAATGGTTTTAGAAAATGTTTATCCAAACAGCATACTCCGATACCTGACCCAGAACGTCAGCTTTACTTCTTGTGCTCACCAGACTAGCTGCATTCGAAGGCTGCCTTTGAGCCTGCGGTCAACCGCAACCATGTGACGTCTGATGTCTCGTCTCTTGCTTGGTGGTTTCTCGAACGATACTTCAGAAGATGCCACCATCATCGAACCTCCTCTGGCCGACGATATCATCCAGTCTCCTAGTCTCCTTGCGCAACCAACAAAATGCGTACACGCGAGTCGCGTAATGACGCGACGGCTGATTGTGGCGTTGTGGCCGATGGATCTAAAGTTTCCATGTTTTTTTAATCTGGCCCCGTTTCTAACAACACTACCACGATGTGGTGGGATGAACACACGCGTGCGCGCCACGTCTGGTGCGTTACGCAAGTGGTGATTTTTCGCCGATTTAAATCGTTCTTTTTTCAAGCATCGAAAGAAGCAGAGGGTGATACAAAGAGGGATCAGTAAGGGGTACGAGGGGATCATGTCGTTGGAAATTGAACGTTACCTTGTTGGATTTGGATAAAATTTCGACCATGTCGCGTGATAACCCGCATGTAGGTGTTATTGCGTAGAGCATGAGTGTCGAACCTCTCATAACTGTTGGTTTTAAAGCTTGCTTAAAAACGTTTTGGATCTTTAATCTTTTTAGGTTTAAAATATTTGCAATCATTCGTAACTGCTTTTCAGTTTCTATGAGCTTTTGAGTTCTCGTTACACCTATATTCAAGTATGTTTTTGATCAGACAAAGATTGGTTATATTTGCTTAAAAGCAGTTCGACACACCAGCTACTTCATGTGCACAAATGTGCCGGTTACGAGCATTTTTCGGTGGCTATTTGCCGCTGCTGTTTGATTTATTTTCCCCCGAACGACGAAAGCTTATGTTGGCGGCATATTTTTTGTACGGTTTTCCTCCACACACGGCTCGCACAAAGCGAATGCGAGCTTCAGCTCAAAAACCCACGCTCTGCAACACAACCCAGACGAATTATGGAGCGCGTGTGGTCGTTTTACCCTGCAAACGAAGTAAAAAAGAAACACAGCAGTTGGTATGCGGTAACGGCTCCGAAATCGAAGAATTGTTCTTCAGCATTCGTATGCGCCGCGGCCACGATGTTGTGGTCGCTTTTGCATGATAAGGAAGGTGTGCCATTTCGTTTTTGTTTTATTTCTCTTATGTGTTATGATTTTTCCATCGCCGTGTTACGTGCGCTATCTTTGCGCACAGGTGTGCTTACGGCAGAGAGGCTACGCAATAGAATAAGCTTCACCAAAGCGGGCCCATAAATATGACCCAGCACAAGCGCGCACAAGCTCACGGGTACTTTTAATAGCTCATTAAGGGTTCAGGGTTTATGTTTTGGGTTTTTGGAAATATTTTACGAACCATCTGAAATGAAATGTGTGTGTGTGTTCAGTTCAAAGCAACCACCAGATTGAGCCGTTGGGTGGGAACTGTTTTTTTGCTCTCCATCCATAATTGGAAGCTTTGAGTGAATTGCCATCGCCGGCTCTTCTGGGGCACATCGATTTTGCGTAATGGAGCTCGCGCTCGTGCCCAGAAGCTGTTAAATAATGCATCTGATGCGGAACCTCACACAGAAGCTGTGGGAAGCGAACGAAGCATGGAAAGCAAAAGGACCCAGCCCAGGAAGGCGGGGGGGGGGGGGGGGTGACCATTTGATGAATATTACTTTTTTTTCTGGTTCTCCCCCTTTTTTCCCTTCCGCGCCCTGGGGAGGAAAACTTTCTCCACCTTCCTCCCCACGAGGGGGTCGCGCTCGAGAGGGAAGTTTCACTTTCACATGAACGCATGGCATGGTTTTAAAAAGCAAGACAGCACTTAACAAAAAAGAAGTTATTCAACTATCTATCTATCTAACCATCCGCTCGCCGTTCGCGAAACCGAAACCTCTGGCCGGGCATATCTGTGGGGGAGGAAACACCCCATTAGCGGCGAATAATTTAATATTCTATCGCTTGCAAGGTGGCCTGGCTATTTCTCGTTCTTATTTTGCGGATGGGGCGTGTTTCGTCAGAGAGATCTTTCCTTCTCTTCGAGTGTGTATGGCCTTGAGTAGATAAAACTCTCCGTCGTGTCATCTGGCTGTGGTCGAACCAGTGCATTAGCTGAAGAAGAAAGTTCGAAAGCCGCCTTTAGCTTGGCGCCTCTCGAGAAGGTGAACGGATGACGTCTCGACATCGTGCGCAAGAAAAGCGACATCAAAGGCGACGGTTCAAAAAACGGCAATCTCTTCCTTTCCTCCATCCTGCTCCATCAAATTCCTCTGGAGAGTTGTTGGGTGGGGTCGTGAAATGGAGAAAAAAAACGAGCACGCGCTATCACTTCCACTTCCACAGAGGTTGATTTTCTTTTCCCCGGATTGGGTTGGTTTGGTTTCCGCCACAGCGGGGACCGGCTGGTGGGTTTTGTCTTTTCCGCTGCTTTCCTTCGTCGTTGCTGAACCACCCTGCTTGCAGATGGATAACTCAAGGGATGGGGAAGGAGTTTGCAGGAGGCGCTTTTCCCACCCGACAGGTAAAAGTGCATCCAGTCGACCATCGAACCAGCGCGCGTTTGCGAAAAAATGTTTCTTCTGCAAAAATGTGGCTCAAATTAATGGACGGAAAAACGGGAAATGTGCGACGGTGTCACGTGTGCGCGGAAATTGAGAAGGATGCGGCACACCGTTATCATTTGTTATGGCAAGCAGGGAGCAGACAGAAGAGAGTAGAAGTGGGAAAAACAAAACATAACTAGAAAAACAACTCTGTGCACTCGCAAACACTGACTGAGTGTTATCTCTTTTCATCTCTCTATCTCTAGCTCATGGCGGGCTAAATGAAGGTGTAAATTGATAAAAAAATACCAGCGCAATTTATTAGGCTGAAAGAAAATCGATTGGAATGAAAAAATCCGCATTTGCCACACAGAGCTCACAAGCGAAGTGACGCGAGCACTTGAGGACAGGAAAACTAGTTCTGATGGCCGGTTGACGTTTTCTCCGTTTCCTGTCGCCTGTTTCCTTGTTTTTTCTTCACATTCGTTGATTTATGTCTTCATGGTGGATTGAATTGCAATGAATTCAATGGTCAAGCGGGTATGATAAGGAGTGCGGTAAAAACAAGCGTTGGGAAGAAAGAAAATTTTTCGCTAAAGAAACCAGACGTAGCAATGTGTTTTATGCTGATGTTCATGTAAGAATGAATTATTAATTCAAACAAAGAAAGTTATTTGTAAAGCCGTTTGAACAATCAATATTATATTTAACATAGTGAACTGTTAAGTATTTCATTACGCTATAGTAATGTAGGCTTAAGAGAGTTAAATTTTCGTTCGTTGGATGGTTGTTAACTGCTGCTCGGTTTAATATTCTGATCCGATACCTTATCGGTCTTTGCAACAATGATTCGGTATTACGAGATTTGCCTGATTGAGGGCGTGTTCTTACTGCGATTAGCTGTTCTTTCTTCTGATTAACCTTCCGAGAATATTATATTCCAATACGTATAGGGTCACGTCCATTTGTTCGGAAAAGGCGAAATCTATTTTGGTACCTTCCACCAACAGCAGCCCTTTCTCAATTCACGAATTGCCTGCTGGATGTGGGTCGAGTGGATTTATCGGGCTCTTTTTCTATTTTTCTTATTCAAATGCTACTCTTTCTCGATGCTTATTTGGGTGCAATAATCATGAACGTTCTTGGGGGGGTCTAGTTTTTAAGAGGTTTTTGCTCCTTCGATTTCTTCTAGAATCGATCGCGAACTGCTGCCACGTGTTTTTTTTCCCACCGGGTGATGGTGGACCAATTTTTTTTCACTTTTTGCACTTGTCTCGTGTTCTGACAAGCAAAAACTCACACAACCGTAGGTAGGGTAGGAGTCACCTGACCTGCCCTCGCTTGGGGAGACGATGAAGGGCCCGTCCGGTAACGGCTTATTTATTCGGCAAGGCGCAATCAAGAATCGATTGTGTCCCACCCTCGTGGCGGTGGCTCCGTGTTTGCTTTGAGTTAACACCGGCCTGTAGCCCTTTCATATTATTTCTTTTCGTTTGATACTTCCCATAATTTGAATATTCAGAATTTGCATACCATTATCCGCTTTTTTTTGCGACGCGACAACTCGAGCGAAGAATCCTTCGGGGGTTGGAGATTGTTGAGACGAGCTGAAAATCATCACCCACTCGTTCCGCGCCTCATGCGTTACGATGGTGACGGAAATGACCTTCCGGTGGGGTTGTTTCTTTTTTTTTTGCCCCTCCACGCACGTGGGCTTGGGTTAAATATTGCCAAAACCTGTGGAAGGCTCGAATTAGCCGTGGTACGGTGAAATTTCCAGCGCCACAGAGTATGTTACGCAGCTCGAGAGAAGAGCTCCTTGTGTGTGTACTTTACGCACCCAACGCTGGACTGTTTTGGCAACCCTTGGCGGGAGTTTCTTCAGGGTGTTCTGCAGAGGCGTAATAATGTAATGCCACCCCCTTACAACAGGTCCACAGAAAAGGCGTGGCGCGCGCGTGGGCTTCCAAAAGTCAATGCTGTCGGGGGGGGTCGCTGCCAAATTTGGTCAGCAGAAGAATTTTGGTCACGGTTGTGGGGTTTTCGTGGTCATCCACTGGCGCCCCCATCACCTTTCGATTCGATCTCGTTCTCTCTCTTTTTCCTCTGTTGATTTGGATTCCCTGTGGGGGAGATTTTTTTCCCACCGTTTCTTACGAGTTTGTTTCCTCTTCTCGGAAAGCGAAATTTAACCCCTAAAAAGGGTAGCTCTCTGGAACTATTTTCGTGCGGCCGTCGTAACCATTAGCCGGAGATCGCTCGCCCTTCCAGGAAAGCTGTAAATGGATACATATAGTGCTGAACGAAGAGAGAGATCTGGTGCCGATCGGGGAGCGTACGTTGTATAGAAGGCCGTAACCCCTTTTTTGGGTGGTTTGTATTCGGAGATGGAATCGATTTATATTCAATTACAAAAGTGCATACCCTTTTTCTCTTTCTCCAGCCGCTCTCTATCTGTTGCGCTTATTTTACATAGCAATAACTTTTAATATTTCTGATATTTATGGCTTACTTTTTGCTCCCTGGAAAACCGAACCTCACAAATAGCTCAGCTTGAGCGGGCAATCGGGGCCCGACCTGTTTGACCTTGCTCAACTCTAAACCGCAAAGCCACCCCATTTACAGGGCTGCTTCTTTTTCCACTTCCGTTCCATTTCACGCTTCCAACCGCGCCCACCCGTTATCCGAACGGTGAAAACGGCAACAGCAGGAAAAGCTAACGAAAAAAAAGGCACATTAAAATGGAGGAAAACAGAGCGCGGAGGATGATAAGCTTTTGTGCGAAACTTGTGTTTGTAAGACAGCAAAAAAGAACTATCTCTGTTTTTTGTGTGTTTTATTTCGAATAGCTAGAGGGTGTATTTTGCACTTGGCTTGCCTGCGCTTCGTAGAGAGATGGGGTCAGCGATGACACGGTCGACGGTCTGAATTCGGCTGGTGGTTAGAGATATGGAAGTGAGCATGCGCAAGTTGGGCGCTCGGAGGTCAATCTTTACGCGTTCCACTTTGAAGTTATTCTTCGCTTGATGAACCGTCTCATGGGTGCACCTGATGGTGGGAGATATACTGCCTGCCTGGCTGTATAAATGTGTTTCTTTTCCCCCTGCGAGTGCAACGTGCCAGCTGTTGGGGATGGATTTTCACCGGGAAAAAGTTCGAAGCAGCCGTTGGATATGGCTTTTCTATGGCTTACTAGGACCGGGGGCATAAATTTGCCAATTTCTCGAAACCCCCGTGCTGCTCCTCCGGGGTGTGCCCATTTATTCCGGGCTCCATTCCCCAACGGTCCATATTTTGTTTCGTTTCGTTTTCACAACTGATGGTAAGAACGGTTTGGGTGTTGATATTCCAACCAGGGACGATGGTATGCTGAAGAATCGCTGGAGATTAATTGTGTACAGTGTTCCTAGAAGCGTGTACCTGTTTGAAAAGCTGAAATTTTCCCCGAAACACCGCGCTATTATTGCGCTTCCATCGTTTTGCGAAAAGGAAAACTTTTCCATTGCTTTGCTGCCGCTGCTCCAGGGCGTGGTGAATGGCCTCTCATTTTGTTCCCGTTTAGCCTGGCTTTTGTTGCAACTTTTCTACGAAACCTCTCGCCCTACAAGGATCTCCGTTTTCATCGGGCAGATTAGCGCGCTCGTGAAATGGCTTAAATATATCTCAAATTTAAACGCCTGTTTCCATCTGCTACCGATACGAAACGCAGCAGATCTAGCGACCGAATGGCACTCGCCACAAGAATCTCAAAGACTGCGCTTGTGGAGCCGTTAAAATATGTGATTTACTCCTTCATGGTGTGCTGCCCGCTGCCACATGGATCGTGCAGCGCAAAAGCGCCCGGTACCGCACGTGGAAGCCATAATCCATGAATAAATTACAAATGTGTGCCTTGCGAGAACCGCAAGGTCGGAAATCAAACGGCTTAATTAAGTGCGACAAACCGCAAACCGGTTGCGCGATGCCGCGAAAACCGGGCCACGGGTTCAAAGGGTGGGTTTGATATGGTATTTTCGTTTCGGGTGTTTGCCTAGTCATAAATGCAACAAATCGCTTTGCTTGCGTGGAATTTAATTTTCACAATTTATTCACTTGTCTCCCACCGCTGTTGGGAAGGTTTTCCTTCAATTACTTCTAACACGTTCTGCTTCGTTTGTATTTACCTAGAAACCTTTAGGCAGGCTTTTTTTTATATTCACGTTCCCAATTTCCCTTCCGAATCGTGACTCGATTGCCGCAAAGGCGTTTCAGTTTCTGCACTCACGAGCTTACTTGTTCTAATAGCGGTCAGAAGGAATGCCGCATTCTAGTCCTATACCACTTTTGTTGGCAGCTCATGGCCACATCACTAACCGGGGGCATAAATCCACAACGCCACAGGGGGTCGGCCTCATGATGGACTAATTTCACTAATTAAAATTTCTCACCACTCGCCGCGGGTGGGCTCGTATTTTATGTTTGTGTCATTAAATAAAAATTATAGGCACTGCTGACAAATGCATGCGGCGTACCCCCCGATAAGCGGGTGCTTCGTTTCCTTCCTTTTATATGGAAGGAGAAGGCTTTATCCTTAGCAAGCAAGCTCAGCATCGATCGAGCATACGGAGCGTTTGTTTTCCATTGCTATTCGGAACCGATGCTACCGGATATCTATAAGGATATTCTATTAAAAAGTCGACTAGATCCTCTCGAAGCATACATACAATGCGCCATCCTTGACGAAAAAAAGAAGGCATAGGTTTTTTTCCATCCTACCTCAATGTATAACGCCCCGATTATGCTCGTATCGATTCTTTTAGTGCCACTGCAGATGGATCTTGAAAGCCGCATCCTACCATTTGCGATTGCCAAATTCGATTTCTTTACCGACTGAAAGGATCCTTTTTGGACACTCGATTCTTGCTGGCTCCCAAATGGGAATTTTTGTGGTTCAATTGCCTCGAAGCGGGACTTCCGGGACGACGCTGTTCGGAAAAGTTCACTGAACTGAACGAACCCACCCCACGAGCCACGGAGAGAAGGTTGAGGAAATCGTGTAGACATCAATCCATCAAACTCTCCGTCCCTTGGCGGCCGGATTCGTCGGACGTCTGTCAAGTTTGGCTTTTCAGGGTAGCGAGAGAGAAAAAAAAACCCGGTGGAAACAAGCGAGAAAAGCGATAAGATAGAGACAGCAGTAGTTCGGTCCGGTGGGGGTTGATTGGTTTTTTATTTTCAAGTGGAAATAAAAAATACCAAAGAGCAAAAAAAAACCGCGTAACACACATGTTTTAGCTGTAAGCGTGCGCTCGACTATCCGGCCCAGTCCGCGACAGATTGCGTTTGCTGACTCATCATCTTCATCGAAAGTCTCTTCGAAGGTTTGCGAGAGATGGTCGTTTTGAAATCCCTGCTCGCCGCCTGCACTCTCGAATTCGTTTTTTTTTCTCTTCCCTTTCACCCTCCCAACACCCCTTTTCCGCATGTGGGGTGGAGTCGTCGTGAAGGAGGAAAAATAAAAGGTAGAAAGAAGTCGTCAAGCAGTCTGTCCGGACGTCATTCAACTGAGGCAACTCTGTGTCTGTGAAACGCATGGAATGGAAGAGCACGGACTGTGTTGGAGGGGGTTGGTTTCCGCGCGAAGTGAGCCTTCAGTTCTGTCGCAGATGTTACGACCCCTAAGGATGGCCACTGATATGGTGGCGCTTCTTTCTGTTTTTTTGTTGTCGCCGTGTGCCTTGTATAAATACCGTTTTATGGTGGTTTTGGCGTCCCAAGCAGTACCGGCGTTAAACATTTTCCGTTAGGTGCGATGGAAAACAAACCTCCATCCCCCTTGTGGGGGTGAATCACGTGCGGTGACACGTGCAGAAAGGGTAGAGATGGATCTGGGGGGAAATCTGCGGCAGCGTCTAATTAGGTCCGCGCTCGAAGCTACCAGGACGACGAGGAGTCTTCGCGAACTGTCAAGCCCGCAAGATATGCCATGCGTTCGAATGGGAAACGTGTTTTTCGTGTTTATTTTCCTACCATTTCTGCCAGGGTCGGTCTGGTCGTTTCGTGGGGGTTAGCTTTTTTTTGCAGACGGCAGAAAACAATCGCCGGCCAAACTTCCCTCCACTGTAACCGGTCACGCAAAGGCTTATGATAATTTCTTCATAGTCTGGATGGTACTGATGGGTGGGGGACGGCAAAACTGTATTTATTGTATCTTTTTCCTTACTTTTTACGTATGTGTTTGTGGTTTTCTCTAACAATGGAAGACAATTTTAAGAGTCTTTATTTGCTCTGGTTTGCTCGTATGTTTTTGACAGCTTTTTCGATTCAGCGATCGGCATCCGCAAACAGCCTTTTTCAAACCCCTTTTCGAAGGGGTGGTTTTTTATCCCTTCCTCAAAAAGTGTCCGTTTGGATCGTAAAGCAATTAAGGCTTTTTTCACGATGGGTGCCAATTTTTTTCTCAAAGTTTTTAGTACCACTTCATGGTTTCGTCGAGGTTTTTTAGCCTTTTCCTTTTTGTTGGTATCATTCGCTCGTATCGATTAGAGCAGCCCGTAGTGAATTAATAATTACTTAAAAAAAACTTTGGTATATCACCCTCTACCGCCACACGGGTTCGTTCGGAATCGATCGGGGGCAACCGAGGCCACGGAAATTCAATGAAGCGAGAATCCTCGCCGGAAAAATCAATCGACGTTCGATCGGTGTTTAACTAATAGAAATTTCATGCAATTACCGTCTAAAGCATGGTTAGGGGACCCGCTAGCTGAGCTTGGTTTGTGTCACCCTTCCTACGAGCGTGAAAGAGAAGCATCGATTTACGTAATCATCCCCTGTCCCGGGGCAAGGGTTGCACCCGCTAATCCTTCCCTCCCGGAAGGACCCCAAGACGGGGATGGCTTTTCAATCCTTCTTCCGGTAGCACGTATAAACCCACTCTCTCTCTCGCGCCTTTCCGAGCTCGTAATCCAATCAGGTTTACTCACCGTTGGGACGTTCGAGGTTGACCTGCCCTCGGCAGAGGGCGCCACTTTTAATCCCAGCACCCTTTTGTGGGGCAGACGGGGGGCGTGTTCCGTGAGGTAGGGGTGGCCCTCTAGAGGGAAGGTGTGCACTGAAATGAGACGGCCTCGATTCGATTCAGCTCGGTTGCATTCTCATCTGGTTGTGTTCCAGCTGCAGCGTACGCGGTAGCGTTACGCGGCGTTACGCTTGACATAACGGCATGTGAGCGCAGCAACAGCACCGAAAAAAAAGCGGAAAAAAAGCTCGAAGGCAACCAAAACAAGCACAGCACTTGCCTTTTTTTTCGTCTCTCTCACTCGCGCCCGCCTTCACACTTGACACTCGCTCCAGCGGTCGTCACACTTGCCTGGATGCCAACCTTCACCCCACAGCTCCATCTGTCCTATATCTCTTCCCTTGTTGGAGGTTTCAACGTTTCATCACCCTCCCTCCCGATCTCCGGTGCATCCCATCCCCCACCCCTCCCCGTAACGTTGATTATCAGTGGCATTATCGGTAGCCACTGCTACAGTAGCCGCAACGTCGACATCGTCAGCACAATGTCGAGGGGTTTCACGTTTCAGCCGTTGTATTTGCTCTTTGGTTTTTTTTTGCCTCGCGAGCCTTGCAGGTGTTTGCAGATGCAGCAGTTTGTCAGATGCACACTGACTCATGCGACAGGCTTGTCGGTGTTTGTTTGAGTATAACGAAACAAAAAAAAATTGATTCGACTTGCTCTAACAGACTAAATCTCCCTTCACCCGTTTTTATTGCTGGCGTGTTACTTTAATGCATCGCGTTTCTATTGCAACACGCCGTCGCTGAAGTTTTTGAAGATAATTAATTTAACAGCACACACGCTCGGGGGTTCCCTTCGGATTGAAAGTCTCCAGGAAAAGCATTAAATTTCAATCAACTCGCAAAATACGACCGTCGTCCTTGAACTTTTTAAATCAAGTATCACTTCGTCGTTTGCGCTGTGCTTGTTTTTTGTTCCTGCTTTCAAAACCTACGTGCCGCCGGTGTGTGGTGTGGGATTCGTGTGCGTATGTTTTTTTTCCACCCTGCCCGCTGACCTTGCCACCGTGTATGAGAATTTCCCGAAATACGTTTCCTGCGGCTCGAGGCGGCAACTCTCACCTCACCGAAAATCTAACGTGAAGGGGCAACCTGCAGAGCACCTTCGCTAAAGTCGTCCGTAGCAGAAGATACGCCCGACTAACCAAGGCTCTCGGAAGCGTAAATTGTTCCTGCCAACATGGCGTCTTCGTTTTCCACAACCTCGCTCACCTTCTCCCTGTTCGTGGAAGGAGTTGTGGCTGCGTGTGTGCGTACCCCGTTGGTCGTTTCGTTGGCAAAAGGTCGTTCCACCACACGAGCGCGCGTTGAAGCTATATTTTTAGAACCAGAAAAGGAAGAACCTTTAATTTAATATTTCATCCCACCCGAAAGGACTCTTCTCCGGGTGTGGTTTTGCTGCTTCTGTCTGCGTGTGTTTGGTTGCTGACTTTTCCAGGCGAGGCGAATGAAAACCTGTCAAGGCAGGTTGGCTACACACCACAAAGTTTAAGGACATTCAAAATCTGCACCTGACGCCGCGTCCGTTTGGTGTATCCCTTTTTCGGAATGTATACCACATAATTTAACGCTTCAACAAGCGAGGAGTAATTTAAAACCCCATCCCCAGTGTGTTTGTGTGGAAGATCTGGATCAACAGGGACCAAGGTTTGTCTGTCAGGAAAATGACGCTTGATTGAACTATCATAATATTGATTTGACTTTGGCAGACCGAAGGTGCTTGGAGGATTGCGCGGGGTACATGTTCGTAGCTAGCTTTTCATGTCAATTAGCGTCAAAATGTTCCCCAACCTCCGAGAGATCGTAAGCTTGCCTGCCAGAAGACGCAACCATAAGTGAAAGTTGCCATTGCGTAGAAGTTGCTTTTGGTATTGGCTTCCTTCCGAGCACACGGGCACAGATATCAGTTGGCGTTAATTATGGGGAGGCTTTCGGTCGGCGACAGCAGCAAACCCGCCAACGGAAGCATGTGTAAACTTGGAGTTTGTCTGCTAGACCCGGTTTCCAAGGGAACCGAGCGAGCCAAAGCCTCCACCGTCAACTTGAGACGGTGCTAATCATGCCACGGTTCGATAATCAAACAGTGTACGGAATCGATGCGCCACATCTCTCGCGGGGTTTTGTTCGATCGTATCGGATCTGGCGCTAATTTGCGTTGCTGATGAGGAAGTCGTCGCATACTTGCGGATATGGCGCAGCTCGGTCTGAGATTGGGCTCGCGATTGATCTGGTTTTGAAATGCGATCCTGTGGGGTGTATAATGTGATGGCTTTTCTGTGTGCACACACGTGTTAATGATATGAATACTCCTGCACGTACTAAGGAGTTTAAAATGATTGAAGTAAGTGGAAATTGTAGTACTCCCTTGACTACTTCTGTTATTGCGGTTAGCGCCACAATTAGACTCTGTATGGAGAACTCATTAGAAATCATCAACTTATATCCCCACATTCGTGCTCGTTCGTCAGCGTAAGCTTACGTCTAGTTAGTTCTTCCGCCATACACTCTATTGTCCACCCCAAACCGCCGCCTTTCTGTTGACCTTTATAAACTAATTGTGTTCCATTTCTTGCTTCTCCACAGGACCGTGTCAGCGGGAGTTTCTTAAAGAAGAGCAACCCTTTTAACGTGCGTCATCACTATCAATCGTCGTCGCCGTCCTCCATCAGCGGTTCCCTCGGCCGGGTTCGACAATCAAGAAATGGACCCCACCGTATCAAGCACCCAACAAAACCACACATGCACACAGAAAGGACATTTCGCAAGCACGCCACGTACGCGCTCTTGTCGCATCATTGTACACGCCCGAGCTGTGTGTGCGGGGCAGAGCAACATAAAAGAAAAACCCCAACATCTACGACATCTAGTGGGGAGTTTGTGCCGCCATCGTTCTACGTCTTAACCCGCCGTGTTTTATGTGAGCCTTGTGAGCGAGTGGGTGACCATTCGTAGGAGAAACCGCTCGAGGGTTTATTCGAAAGCTGGCCGGACCTCGTGCTAGAAGGACCGTCTCGAATGTGCGGGGCCGCTCGGTTCTTTCCGTTCAATAATCGATTGGGTCCACTAGCGCCTGCCAGCACCTCCTCCCCCGGGTTTCTGGTTACTGCCCAGTCGTGTATGGGTAGTCGTGCCTGGAGTAATTGCGAGAATGAACCTTTGCGGTCGTGGCTGTGCGATAAATTCCTTTCTTGAGGTGACCACGCGCGCGAACGCGGCCAGGTGGCATTGTTGCAGGATTCAATCGAATTTTCCGTGTGGGTGTGTGTGTGCGCCTAGGTGCGGATGTGTACATTCATTCAGCATGTGGAAAAGTGGCAATTGTTTTCGTGTCCTGTAAAGAGGGCGATTTTCCGAGGGCTAATTTTCGTGTGAATCTAGAACGTGCTTGAGTATGATGAAACAACAGGAGTAGGGGGTGGGGGTGTTATCCTTGCTCCAGCTGTTTCATTACAGCTTGTAGCCGAACTCGTAAATTCTATTTTATTTTTTTTTCTGGCTGTATTTGTACGATCAAATCACACCACAGCTCGAATCGATCAGGAATTTAATTAAACTAATCATTTCCTGTTTCGTTTCTTTTTTTCCGGAACCCGGCGCGAACCGAAATGGTGATCGAAATAATGTGAAACATACGAAAAAAAAAACAATCAATCCCCAATACACAGATGGTGTGAGCATCGTACGTGCGTGTTTGGTAGTCTGCGAAGCAAAGTAAGACACACGACGCCAGATTCCCCAAAGCTACTTTGGCATATCTTTCGCTTTCCCGTCCTGGGTGAGCCCACCAACAGCATCGCGGGAAAATCCTTCCCGCAACCCCCACCTCTCCCCACCCCGCCGTGTGGTGAGAATGGGAAACGATTTGGCGCAGCCGAGAAAACAGAAAAGCATCGTCACCAGCAGCAGCAGCACCACCACCACCGTACAGCAGCGGCCACGCGATCTCGGTTGCCGGCACTGCTACTGAGCGCCATCGCTGCTCTCCATCACCAACAGCGTCATCTGGCCTTTTCCCTGGGTAGACGGCAGCTTTTGCCATTTCCTCACTTGCGGCACAACACCACCAGCAGCTTTTCCGGGGAAGCTTTTCCCAGCTCTACTCGCTTCCACCAAACACGCTCATAGGCGCATCTCTCTCTCTCGAAGAGGGTGGGTGTGGCCGTGGAAAGTGGCAAGGCAGTGAAAAAAGTGCTTGAAATTGTAGCTCCTCAAAAAAAAGGGATAGCGGATCGGAAAAAAGCTTCGAGCGAAAAACGCCGTAGGTGCGAATGTAAAGGCGTAGCCTCGTCGCGTGTGTATGTGTGTGTGTGTGTGCGTGTATTTATGTGTGCATCCTCTGTGCAGTGACGAGCGAAGGATCGGTGGTAGATTGTAAGGGCCATGTGCGAATAGGGTGCGGAAGTGTGACGTCAGCAGTGTGCATGCCTTCAGCCTTTCCGGGTTGATGAATAAATATTGAAATCTAATCTGGAAAAAAAATATCAAAATAAATAGAACCCGCCCGCGCCCATTCGGAAGCGTGAGTGTGCGCGATTTGGCGAACGTGTGTGCAAGAAAAACGAAAAGCTTCTCCGCTCGACGGAAGGAGGGAGCGCGTTTTTAAGTAAAGAAAGCGTCAAAACCAACCGCGCTTGGGAGTGCAATTTTGCGAGTGGCTCCCTCGCTGGTGTGCAAGTGAAAACATACCGTCGCGTGTGTGTGTTTGCGCGAGAGGGTCGCAAACGCGTGTGTGTGCGTGTGTGTGTGTGATTTTTGTGTACGAGCTTTCAGCTTCTGCGACCCACCCGGCAAGATGTCGGCGACGATGCGAACCACCCTGCAGACGGTGCCGGAATCGCTACCGGCTGACCACATCACGAACAGTGGCGCCCCGGTTCAGTGTGCCGCCCAGATGGAACCGAAATCGCACTCGCACAGCAACTCGGCCGGCAACAAATCGATCCGCTCCAGCACCAGCCGGGTAAGTAGCACTTTTGCTCTCGATCCAACGCGCTCCCCATTTCCATTCCGAGCCGGGGTTTTCGCCATTTCCATCGCCTTGGGGAAGTGCTCGTCCTGGAGAGCTTTTCGATGGCGGATCGTCCCCGAAAAGGATCTATGTTGTCTGAGTGTGCTTTACACATGGGGCATGGTGGACAAGGATGTGGGTAATATGTGCTGTTGGAAGAAGGAGAGGGAAATAGCACAAAAACAAGGGAGGGCGAAGGAAAAATCTCCCTCTGGGAGCTCATTTTGTGGCGTATCCTCGATGTGCTGATGTACAAAAACATGCTGTCAATTTTAATGTATCACTCTGAAATTGTCGCTAGTCGTCTATTGTAGGGCTTTGCCCTTGTCGTTGGAATTCGTTGGTTCGTTCGTTCGTTTAATCGTTGGTTGGTGTTGGTAAACAAAATCGTTTGTCCTGCGCATCGGGATTAGAAATCACCATTTGTCCTTCAATGCGGAATCGGTTTTTCTTAGATATTACTCAGATTAAGATATGTATTTATAAGCTGTGTTATGTAACCCAAAATTCCATTAAAAATCAAGAAGCTTTTTTGACATGATGCATTTACAAACTGCAGCATGACAGGTGTACTACGTAAATAAAGATATTTTTCTAATTTTCACTAAAAAGCTCAATCAATTTACTAAATTTGTGTACCAATTCACTCGTCTTCTCAGTCTTATGGTAAAGGTAGCAGAAAGTGGGTTAGTTTTGCCTACCAAGGAAATTAATATTTGATGGAGATAGAATAAATTAATGTTTCTACAGGAGCTGCATGTTAAAGTAATCGTGATAGACGTTCACTTTTGCCGCTTTTCAGAGTAAACGAACGTACGTCTGTCTCGTTTGAAGTCTAAAAAATCGTAAAACCAAAAACGACAGAGCTTGATGTGGAACCGGTGTACATAAAGCCGTTCCCAACTCACAAAGAATCGTGGATGGAGGTATGCTCACGGATGGGCAAATGGGATTCAGGGAATGTTATCCAATCTAGCCCAGCTGATGCTCCCCTTTGCAACGGTTCGGAGTTTTATCGAATCGTGTGCGGTTCCGCTTGCAAGAGCCAGGCAGAAGAAGAAAAAAAAAACGATAACCTTTTTCGTTTGCTAGAAATGGCTTGGCTGGTAAAAGAAAAAGAAAGAATGAAATGTACCGAGAGTGCATTTCCTCCACCGTTTCCGGTCGCCATTTTTTGTCGTTTTGGGCAAAAAGTGATGTCTTTCCTTTTTGCCCTTCTTATCGTACCGGTACGGCTGACATTGCGCTCACCGGGCGGGAAGTAGATAAAATCAATAATGCAAAAACTTCTTCCTTGGAAAGCAGGAACGTAAACACACGTACACAGAGCCATCAATTTCCGTCGAGTGGAAGGAATGGCCCCGGGGGTGGTTTGGAGACTCATCACCGAAAACCATTCCGGGGAAATGGAGCATCGTAAATAAACTCCCAGCAAACACGGCAATCCGGAGCGGTTTCGAAGTAGAAATGTGGGCGAGCTTCTGCTTTAACATCTCCCGTATGGTTTGGTGGGATGTTTCGGGCTCTTTTTTCCCTCTCAATTCCCACGCGACGGTTCGACAGTTGAAACAAGAAGAAAACATTAACGAAATACCGCCATTTGTGTGATACTGCCTGATGCTATTTCTCCTCAGCGAAGGATCCACTTGTCCTTGCAAGCGACGGCAGGATAATTCTCTAGTGAAAGCCAACTTTTCGCGAGATTGATAGCCGTGAATCAAACTTTTCCCAAAAAAGAAAACACACACCCCCCACAAAAGCAGACGCTAGCATTCTTATCAGCACCGTTCTTTTTCTACTTCACGCTCTCCATTACTGGTATATGATGCGTGTGGCCATGGCAAATGTGTTCACAATTCGTTTACCAACCGGCTCCTCACGTTTCCCATGTACGGCGCGCTTTTTTTCTACTCCCTAAAGCGTGGAAAACAGCTGCCCTAATGGGTCTTTTTCTCTTTCGCCTTTTCACGCCTCGGGAAAACCGCACCAATCATTATCGCACGCGGCGAGCTCTAGCTGCCCTTCGGGAGGATGCTAATGCTGGCGAAAAGAAGTTACGAAAATCCAGTCGAGTGTGGGTTTTTTTCCCCCACTCATCTGCCTTCTCCCCTACACGATGGGTTGTAATTTTATCTAACGATGCTAGAAATCATAATAACGCAAACTCAATTCATTTATTTTCCGTTTTCCTCCGCCCGTAAACGAATGAACCGCGAGCCGTGCCCACCGGGTGTGTGCGTATGCGTGCGTTTGTTTATGAGACCTTCGTTCGTGAAGGCTAGGCTCTCGAGGCGTTTCCCTGATGGGGAGTTATCGGTCTTCAGTGCACACGTGTCCGCGAATGGGCCTTGCCTCAGGGCTGTGCATATTTTATTACCGACACACCACTCCAGAACTGTCTGGCGAGGGGTTCCGTAGGGCCCGTAAATATGTTTAGCTCTGTCCTGCCTCGTTCCTTTGGCACCCATACCGCACAACGTCGCAAGGACAGTTCGCGTGGCGCCCGAGCGCGTGCTCGCGTATCCTGCCCCCAGATCGCATTCAAACGCGTGCTTCCGTTAAGGCTTCAAGCGCGGAGTTCGTCGAACAAAAAGGCCTGCTAAGCGTGTGCTTCCAGAACAAATTACACACCCGGAGCAATATTTTCACAACTCGCGCGTTTCCGATGCGCGAAGAAAGTGAGATATACTACGCGCGTGCTGTGCTTTTACCACGCGACGACGCCCACTTGAGGCCGTGCTTATGGGTTGGGGCGCGCGCTCATTAAATATGCATCGTAAATGAGTTGCGCTGACGGTTATCACGATGATGAGGATCCATGCAGGCATTACTGTGTGTGGTGGGGAAGCCTTTCCTGGTATTAACGCTCACCGTCGTTGCGTAACAGGGCCGAAACCTACGAGAGGAAGCCTGTCCCGGCGTTTTCTGTGCGTCCTGAAATAGGTAAAATGAAATAGCGAATGCGAATGAAATTTAACACCCCAACGAGGTTGGATATATGGCGAATCGTTCTGGCTGGATTTTCATTGCTACGCGAGTGTGAAGTCAACTGCCATGCGAGTCCCTTTTTCTCCACCCCAACTCGAGTGTTGCGAAATGCGTTTCTGAAAGAATATGTCTGCCATGACATGATGGCAGGCGCGGTGTGATATGATATATGCATGCATCATCCAACCGAATGACGTCGTTCAGACGAAGGCGCCCTAAGTACGCACCCTTCAGACGACTTGCGAGAATCGTGCTCCATTTTCCGGAGGCGTTGGGTGTGGCTGTCCCAGTCGGTTTGGTTGGAAACTTCCCCGGGAATGATCTCTTTACACGTGGGAGTAACGCCGAGAGCGCTTTCGGATGCAGTTGCTGATGCGCTAAATTCCCGCTTTATAAACTTTACCGGTTATTAGCGAGTGTAGTATTCTAAGGAGAAAAAAATTCATTAAGAGTACGTTTCTTAATGCCATCTGTTCTTGGATTATACCTCAAAACTAAGCAGTTTTACGCGAGCTATACTTGAAAGTTTTTCATTTCTCATTTCGCAAAAAGACACAAAGTGCACTAAAACGTGCCGAAAGCTTTCATTCTGTACACCGTTCCAAATTTTCGCGGTGTCAGTGCAAATAATCGTGAATGTAACTTTTGAACACGCCGGAGAAAGAGAAGAGACACTCGACTTCTTATCCTCATCAGCCCAGGTCAGTTGCTCACTCGTACACGGGTTCTTAAAAAATCACAAAATAACTTCTGCTTCTTCTACTCTGTCACCGTCCTTTCTCTCTACCCATCGCTCTGTAGAAGTTGCTGATGAGTTGCAAATTATTTTTCGGTGCGCCATCGAACTTTGGTCCGTTTTTTCCCGAAAGTGGAAGCCAACCTTACAATCTTTTTTTGTTCGCGTTTTATTACGGAACCAAAAAGCAGCAGCGCTTTGAAATCGGGAATGACAAAAATATGCAAAAAGGATCTTTTTACCGCAAATATTCACCCCCGCGCAGTGCTCGAGTGCGATGTAATATAGCGGCGAGCAAAGGCAGTCCTACGGGGACAGCGGATTTTCTTTCTGCGATGGAGAAGCTTGGAAAATTCGTAAAATTTTGCTACCCCAGGAAGGTTACAAACCAAAGCTGCTGAAACGAGCGTTATGCGGGAGGAGGTTCACTTTTTGGATCCGTTTACAAGGATGTGGGCTGCTGTAGGCGGATCCTGCGAGCGATATTTGCGGGTACAACGAAGAACCACTTCCGGGGAAAAGTTTCGTTCTGACGCAAAACGTAATTGGAAATTCGTATTGAAAAGAGCTGTGCTGCCTGTTGAAATTTAGGCTAAAGGGGTCGTTCTTTAATGACATTTAGCTTGAATGACAATTTTCTAAACAAATATGAGCAGCTTCATGAATGGTGTTTTGAAAGTTTTTCTCAACATATACAAAGCGCTGTCAAATGGTTGAAAGTTTTCCAGGACGAGATATTGAGCAAATTATTTTCATGTTCAACTGAGTTTATCATTAATAAAATATAAAGGTTTTTTACTCCGAATTTTTATATTTCACAACAGCTTAATTTACACATGTAAATCTCAATACTGGTTTCATTGTCGGAGCTTCGTGTCCGCATCACGTGGCTTTTGGTATCTCAATGATTTTAATGCAAAAAGAGATTATTTCCCTCCGTGCGTAACCGCCCACATTCAACTAGTGTCCGGGGCTTTATCTTGAGTCATATTTCTAAGTATTTTCCCTACGCTGAAACAAACAAATAAACTTCCCCTCATTCCGCATGACAGGTGACGGTTGATCCGATCATGCTCGCAACGTCAGATGGCAGGGCATTTTCAAGAATTTTCAATTTTTGTATGAAAAAAAAAACTCGCTCTCAAAGACATAATAACCACTCAGGATTTCATTGTCTTTTTTTTTCGTGCCCCTTTTCCGTCGAACGTTTCTGGAGAATTTGAATTCTCGCTTCACCATCCCAACCGATGGCGGCAACATGTCGCTTATTCGCACCGCAAACAATATTTGCGTCACTTTTTTTTTTCTTCATCATCCCCCGAGCGCAAACGCGGCAATATCTTGGGGGCATACTCGCACCCCTAGGACTTATTTTCCTGCTCCGATGCGGGATGCGCAGCAGTTCACCTTGAAAAGCGGTGCTCCACGGTGGGGCCTTCTTCTCCAACAGCTTCCGCCTTCTCGTTCGGCAATATTTGGCTTTGCTACGCTGGTTGTAACGCGTCGTGCGCGCTCCGTTTGGCATGTTGTGTATGCTCCTAGGTTGTTGGGGGATTTTGCGAGTTTTGGCTATTTTTAAAACTTTGTTCCTTCTGCCCTGTTTTACTGCCGGCGAGCTCTCTCTCTCTCTTTCGCCCTCTCAACTCTGCGTTTGCTTTTTCCCTGGTTGTTTTTCACAACCCTCGGATTTTCTCGTCTCTCGTGAGACATTTTTAACATTGCGCTGGCATCCCGCAGTGCCGTCCCACCATATGTCCCCTTGTTTCGTGGGCCACAATTACATTTTCCACCGAGTCAAGGAAAGCGGGATGGATGGCGATGTTTTCCTCCTGGTTTTCTTCGATTTTGCAATTTGACAAACGCGTGCTAGCGAAACCATGCAAGCTGCGCTACAGCGCATTCTCCTCACATTCGTTTCAATCCGTACGCTTGAAGTTAGTCAGATATCGAGTGTTTTTTTTTTACTACATTCGCTTCGGTGGAGGATTTTTTGTTGCTAAATGAAACAAGAAGGAATTCAAGCTGTGCGTGGTGCACTTAACTCTGGCTCGAAAATAAGGGAAATGAAGCAACACTCAAATCATAGGTTATCGACGTTCCACAATCCCTGTCTTGATACTGCTGCCTGTTTGCGCCTGTACAACGCAATCGCTCGATTTTGAACGCATTATCGCTGCTCGATCGGAAGAACGTAAGCGTATGCACAGCGGAGCTTGTACTGGTCCTGAACTGATACGTGTGTGTGCATGCAGCGAAAGGAAGAGAAAGAATTTGCGGAAGAAAAACGGCAGATAATTGGTGGTAATTTTCCCTCCCCCCACACCGTTGTTGCTCCTTCCTTCATCCTTTCGAAAGTGAGAGAGGGGGCGCGCATTAATCATCCCCCGGCGATCGGTATCGGGTGGAACGGCCGTGTCGGTAAAATGGGTATAAAATTATAATAACACACCGAGAATCTTTACCAGCCGCCGGGCCGAGCTCTGGGTGGTGCCAGGAAGTGATCGAGCGGGAAGCGTAGAAGAATATCAATTTTTTACACAAAATCATACGCGGATCGGGGGTTTTCTTTCGGGGGGGGGGGGGGGGAAAGAAAATAACTTCAACATGTAACGTATGCTGGAGCGTGGTGATTTTAAGCGTTCGATGCCAGACGAGGACAACGGCGCGCGCCGTCATTACGCAACACACGTGAACGGCGATTGTTGAACTGGAGCGATTTTGTATTATTTTTTTTCACTCTACGATTTGCGCCCGCTTTTGCATCGCTTACACATGCACCATTGACTGCAGCGGCGACTGCATGCTCCAATTATTATCGGCAGCTGGGAAAGGGAGGAGGGACCGTTTGTTGCATTTGTTGTGCGCCTGATCGAATGGTGGCCCACAACGACACCCACCCGAAGTACTACACACACAAACACACGTGTCTGTTGACCAAAATTGGCACACCTATCGCATGTGCCGCCGCTACTGTTGGGCGGTAATTTGTGCTTCTCGCTTAAATTGCCCGCCAATCTCGTGCAATGGTCACTTTGGGCACGATTACACCCGTGATCCGCGTGTCTGCTGGTTATGTGATTTTTCCAAACCCCTTTAGGGGGGGTTTTGCTTTGGATCGTAAAACGCCACATCTGTGTACGCCTCTCTATCCTGCGTAAGCGAAGCGGAGAGATAAAGTGCGATAGAAATGGGTGAAAGAAGATAGGCGAGCCGGCTGAACACGCGGTTAACCTGCGTTTTCCCACTCGGGCTTGTTACATCGGCTGACGCCCGAGAAGAGACCATTAATGCCCGACAAGTGTGCGATTAATGCTTAATGATCTCTTCCGTCTTCATTGCCACGGACGGGGACGGTTTGGGGTGGCATGGGGGAATGGGTGTGTTGAAAGCGCCCCATCAACATCAGCTAGCTAAAAAGCATCATATTAACGATCCAGATTTGGCTAATGCCACGCCGTTAGTTTAGCAGTTGGTGTTGGTTGCACAGGACTTTCGAATCCATGTGACAGGTGGCGTGCAATGACTGCATGGTGATTGCATTATTATCCTCTTTTTCAAATTCCAGCAACCTCTCGGTTGGAAGAGAGACCGTTATATTTTCGATTATAATAAAAAATACCAGAAAAACAGAAGGACATTGGTTTAACATTAAAACAAAGATCAATGACCAGCGTTTGATGGCGGTAGTCGTGTTTGTCCATTTTTGGTCGCGATTTCAGGACGCGTGTGTATAAATCTCTTGTGACAAATTTCTCCACCATCCACAGCACACAAACGCGTCGCGCATATGTATGTGTAGCGAAGTGGTGAAGCAAGTTTTGGGACAAGTCCGCGTACGTGTTGCAGACATGGTTGTTGATGGAAGGCCAAGAAGGGCGGGTTCGGGGGACTTGTGGAGGCCCGTCATCTTGTTGGGGCAACTCCATTGGTGAGTCATTTGCACAAAAGAGAACCACGAGAAAGGGGATCAAAATGTGATTGCCCGGAGATACGGCGAGAAACCAGCGCCCAAGCGCGAAACGTTGGACTAAAAACCGGTATCAGTCTGGTTTTATTTGTTTTTTTTTTGGAGGAAGGAAAATGAAACGTATGAGCGGAATACGAAAAAACAACCACCGATTTCTTTCCATTCTGGATGTGGGTTGAATGGGTTTAATAGAAAGGACGTCGAAAGTGCCCATTTTTGGGTGAAATGGAGCACTTTTTTTGTCCGCTCTGTACCGTATACGCTCTCCTTGCGCTCACCATCACGTGGGGGATGTTGGCGAAATCGTGATCTGACGGCCGATTCCTGCGAAAGAGACTCACCAAGACAACTTTCCCGCCTGATGAGCGCAAAACTGGCGAGAGAGAAACAAGATGACATGATCTTGGATGA